>NC_056737.1:1591051299-1591356299 GCF_019279795.1 Protopterus annectens
ACCGTAAACAGGTGTATATTGCCAGTAAACTTAATCCCGAAAACATTACTATTCAAATACTGGACAAAGTCTTGCCATTCCCCCTCAGACCCATTCCAAACAACCCAGCAGTCATCTAGGTATCTCCTCCACATCATAAGCTGTTCTTTAAATGGGAAATCAATTTTGTAGATATATTTAATCTCAAAAAAACCCATGAATAAGTCAGCATAAGTAGCTTAACGCCGCCCATAGCTGTCCCTTTGCTTTGGAGATACCATTGACCCTGGAAACTGAAAACATTGTGTTCTAATACCAAAGTTAGAATATTAATAATTAAATCCATATCATCCCTAGAGTAAGTGCCAGCTTGTGACAACCAGTATTGTATGGCCTGAGTGCCACCCTTATGAGGGATGCTGGTATATAGGGACTGAACATCTAAAGTCCCTATATATGCCTGCACAGGTATCTGTAAATCCCCCATTAAAGATAAAAACTGGGTGGTATCTTTGATTCGTGCCCTAACCTGATTCAAAAGAGGCTTCAACCTATGTTCTAAATATTCTGATAGAGGTTCGGTTAAAGAACCTCTACCTGCCACTATAGGTCTACCAGGAGTACTGTGGATATATGATATTATTGTAACTCTTTATGGTAATGATTTATATGTATATATGTATATTTAACTATATTGTTGGAGGATTGATAGGTTGGATAAAGATTTAGTGTAGTTTTGGGTCTCATATTAATATATGATAGTGTTAGTTTGAGAAAATGTTATATGCATCATGTTTTACTCTATATATATGTGATTATGTGATATACCACTAGGGGGCATGGTGCCACTTGACTATATAAATGGATGCAATATGATGATTCTGCACTCACTGATGACGCTCTTTGGAGTGAAACCGGTTTGGGGGATGTGTTACATTCAATAAATCAGTTTATTTTCAGCTGCTCGTGTCTCCTGTTTGTGCTGGAACTATTTTTGGAGGTTGTTTCTACATGTTCCGTGCACTTGTCTGATGTCCGCGCAACTGTGTTGTTGTGAGTTGGCATATATACATATATATATATATATATATATATATATCTATATACATATATATATATACATATATATATATATATATAGATATATAGATATATATATATATATATATATATATATATATAGATATATATATATATATATATATATATATATAAATATATATATATATATATATATATATATATATATATATATATATATATATATATATATATATATATATATATATATATATATACATATATATATATATATATATATATACATATATATATATATATACATATATATATATATATATATATATATATATATATATATATATATATATATACACACACACACACACATATATATATATATATATATATATATATACACACACACACACACACACATATATATATATATATATATATATATATATATACATACACACACAAACATATATATATATATATATATATATATATATATATATATATATATATATATATATATATATATATATATATATATATAAACATATGCCATGACCATATATAGGTATAACTTATGTAAAAAAAATTCCTCTTGAAGGATGGCACCCTCTCAAGTGACCAAATAGATTTTATATGTTATTTAATAGAATTGGTTTTGGAACACAATGTGTTTATTTTTGAAGAAAGGTACTATCTACAGACCTCTGCCGTAGCTAAGGGAACATCATGTGCCAATACGCTGACATGGCATACTGGGAGAGTGAATATGTCTTAAAAGCTGAAAAATATAAAGCACATTTGTGCTTTTATTGATGCTTTGTCAATGATTTGTTTATTTTTTGGCAAGGTAGCCAAGACAGGTTATATGAATTTTTTAAATTTTTGAATGAAAGCAGTAGTTTTCTTAAGTTTACCATGAATCACTCTAAAACCGAAATTAACTTTCTAGATGTTACTTTATTCAAGGGTAGTGATGGAAAGTTACATACTAAAAGATATAGAAAACCATGCTATACACAGTTTTCTTTGCAAAGCAGTATGTACCCTCAACATATTTTGGCAGTATGATCAGAGGCCAACTTCTAAGGGTTTCTAGACTTCATGATTTGGACCATGATTTTGAGGTGACCCTACACAGTCTACCAGCCGTGAGTTTAAAGAACGTGGTTATAAACATTGTGAGATCAATAGGGCAAGTAATATGGCTAGGGTAGATAGACAAGGACGTGGTCAGCCATTCTTTTCTAATAGACCTATTGTCAGAAAATCTGTGAGTAATACAAATAAACATTCCAGTATTGTTTCCTGCTGTGTGACACAGTACAGATAGTGTCAAAATTAAGGAAATTATTAAAGACAACTGGGGTATTTTAACTTCTGACCTCTCATTATGTGATATCATAAGACCTACACCTAATTTTATTTATAAAAATAAAAAATCATTAAAAAGGCAACTTTGCTATCCCAGAAACAACGCACCTTTATCCAATAATAGCAACGACGCATTTGGTACTTCCACCTGTGGTAAGTGTTTATATTGTAAGTTTATTGAAGCATCCAATAAATTTGCTCATCCAGATAATGGTAGAGAACATACCTTTAATGTCATGGCTAACTGTAATGCTAAAAATCTTATCTACTTAGCACAATGTGTTTCATGTGCTAAATTTTATATAGGAAAAACCAACAGGACATTTAGAGAACGTGTGAGAGACCATTACTATTGTGCTCGTAAAGGTCATAGTTATAGTGCCTAGCGAAACACATCTAAGCCAAACGAGAAGCCCACTGGTTTAAATTTATGGCTATAGAGGTGACACATGAAAGTTTAAGAATGGGTGATGCAACAAATAAAACTGAAGGAAAAGAGCTTAGGTGGATTTTATAATTGTCAGCACATAAAGGGGCTGGACTGAATGAGTCTCTCTGAAACCAATGTTAAAGGATAGAAAGTTATTCAAATGATTTTTTCTTGTTTGGATCTTTAAATATGTTATACGCTTTTAATTTAATTATGTTAGTACTCAATGGAGTGTTTTTCATTGGCTGATGATTCACTGGTGTTTTAAATTTAATTTTTTTTGTTTGAATATATATGTATACACACACACACACACATTACAGTTCACTTGATCAAACATGCATTTGGCTGACCAAGTGAACTATCTAGCTGAATAAAGAATTTGCTGAGTTTGCATCTTGATCATTTTTCCTAAAGAGGCAAGTGGCTCAGTATTAGTGTGTGTGTGTGTGTGTGTGTACGTGCGCGCATGAGACGGAGAGAATCTGAGTGAGATGATTGTATAAATGTTTTGTGTAATGGTTAGTGGGTCAGCATACCGTTCAACCTGGAATCATCATAAATCTGGACAAAGGCCAACTGGCCAAAAATCTGTATAGTACAGTTTTGTACCTACCATAAATGTAGATGTCCGAGAGGAATGCATCTGCAGTCTTTACAAATGGGTTGTCCTGTCGTCAGGCAGCCCTTCGGTCGGCCGGATTCCAAAGTCTGGGTCTGGCTTCGGCTGGTGTCGCACTTCACCCGACGTCATTGCGGCAGTTCTTCGGGTATAAAGGCATCAGCCGACGCCATTTTCCTCAGTGTTTCTTGCCCCAGATGCCAGGTGCCCTCTTGGATGGCTAAATTTGGATAAATGCCAAAGTTTCCAAATAGTAGAGAGCAAACACACAAAATAAACATGTATGTACATATATACAAACAAATACACCATAATAGATCCCCTCCCAAGCTAGCTGAAGATTAGTAAGTACCCTAGGAGTACCTCAGAGGGGAAGGAGGGTGGGTAATCCTGACTGCAGATGCATTCCTCTCGGACATCTACATTTATGGTAGGTACAAAACTGTACTATGTCCTTCAAGGATGCATCTGCAGTCTTTACAAATGGGTAGAATACCATAGCTAAACTAGGGAGGAGGAAATGAGAATAGATTATGGTGTAGTCAGGATCCCTTGCAAAACAGCAGTGGCAAAACCAGCACGGGATCTAGAGTATAGAGGTAAGTTATAATGCTTGGCAAATGTATGCACGGAGGTCCAAGTAGCAGCCTCTATAATGTCCTTGGTAGCCACTCCTCGTAAGAAAGCTGTGGTAGTGGCTGTAGCCCTTGTGGAGTGAGGCCTGATATTCTCTGGAGTTTTCTTTCCATGGTAGGAGTAACAAAATCTAATGCAATCTCCTATCCATTTGGAGACTGTCTGTTTAGAAATTGGTTTTCCTTCTTTTCCTGTTGCATATGCTACCAGAAGCTGGTCAGTTTTTCTATTGTTTTTTGTCCTGTCCAGGAAGAAGCGTAATTGTCTGTGAACATCCAAGGTATGTAAGAGTTTTTCTCCTCTGTTCTGTGGATTGGGGAAGAATGTAGGAAGGTGGATAGCCTGATTTAAAGAGACTCTGGATACCACCTTAGGCATAAATGTAGGATTTGTTCTCATGGACACTCTATCTTGATGGAAGATCAGGAAGGGTTGTACTGCCATTAATGCCTGTAGTTCAGAGACCCTTCTTGCTGAAGTTATTGCCAGCAGGAAAGCAGTCTTCCAGGATAAGTATTGCAATTCTGCTGTAGCTGCTGGTTCGAAAGGAGGTAGAGTCAGTTTTTCTAGCACAAAGTTCAAGTCCCATGCTGGCAATGGAGGTTTCCTGGGAGGTTTTACATTTTTAATTCCTCTCAGAAACTGTCTGAGCAGAGGATGCGAGAAGACAGGAGGATCCAAGCTGTATTCTGCTGAAATAGCTGATGCATGTATCTTGATGGAGGAATAGGACAGGTCTGTATGGAAAAGCTCCGCCAAGTACTCCAGGATGTTGGCTATGTTTACCAGTGTCACATCTTGCCCCTTTGCAGTACTCCAGATGAGATATCTTTTCCATTTTGCTGCATAATTCTTTCTTGTTGAAGGTCTACGAGCCTCCAGGATTATGTCTTTAACCCTTTGGGATAAATTAGGGTTAATTGCTGTTATGTAATGTTCCAGGCAGTTAGCTGCAGAGTTTTTAGGTTTGGATGCAGAATGTTGTAGTTGTTCTGTATCAGCAGTAATGGGATCAGGGGCAGTGTCCATATTTGTTCCCGGGACATGCTCCTCAGCAGTGGATACCAATGTTGTCTTGGCCAGTCTGGGGCTATCAGAATGATCCTCGGACGTTCCTCTTTGATCTTGAGAAGCACCTTGTGCATCAAAGGAAGTGGTGGGAATGCGTATGCTGTCAGGCTTTTCCAACTGAAGGATAGGGAGTCCACCCTCCAAGCAAGTGGGTGATAAGTCCTTGTGCAGAATTTCTTCAACTGGTGATTGAATGGGGATGCAAACAAGTCTATTTGTGGTAATCCCCATTCTCTTGTGATGGTTTTGAAAATGTCTGGATGCAGCATCCATTCGTGGGCATCTGTTGTAGTTCTGCTTAATATGTCTGCTAGAATGTTTTCCTTCCCTGGTACATAAATTGCCTGTAACTGAATGTTGTAGCTCAGAGCCACATCCCATAGGTCCAGTGCCAGCCGGCATAGAGGGTATGAGTGTGTGCCTCCCTGTTTGTTGATGTACCACATAACTGTGGTGTTGTCTGTCCTTATCATCAACTGGCCTTCTTGGAGAAGAGGTCTGAAAGCCTGGATTGCCAATTTTACTGCCATCATTTCTTTTAGATTTATGTGCAGATGCAGCTGGTCTTGAGTCCATAGGCCTTGAATGCACTTGCCCATCATGTGTGCCCCCAACCGAGGTCTGAGGCATCTGTCGTGATGGTTTGTCTTGGTTGACTTTTGCAGAAGGGCAGTCCTGTGTTTGATTGACAGGCCTGAGCCCACCATAAGAACTCTTGCTTCAGGCATGGGATCACTGGAATTTTGGTTTCTAGGCTGTGCTTGTGCTGAGACCACAAATTCTTTAGGTACCACTGTAGCTTTCTCATATGAAGCCTGGCATGAGGGACCAGTATTATGCAGGATGCCATGAAGCCTAGAGCTTGTAGCACTTTTCTTGCAGTTAGATGGCTCTGCTTTGTTAATGCCAAGAAGTAGAGAGGAAGTTGCTCTTTCTTTTCTGCAGTTAGAAATGCCATTTGTTTTGATGTGTCCAGTTCTGCACCCAGAAAGGTTATTCTTTGGGATGGAATCAGCCTTGACTTTTTGTATTGACTGTATATCCCAGGGCTTGTAGCAGGTAGATGACTCTTTGTAAGTCTTCTGTTAGTTTGTTTTGTTGTCCGCTTGTATCAGGCAGTCGTCCAGGTAGGGATAGATTTGAATTCCCTGAAGTCTGCAATGGCGATTACTGATGCCAGGCATTTCGTGAACACTCTGGGCGCAGTAGATAAGCCAAAGGGCAATGCTGAGAATTGATAATGCTCTGATCCTGCAAGAAATCTGACGTATCTTCTGCAAATTGGTCTTATGGGGACGTGCAGGTATGCCTCCTTGAGATCTAGAGTTACCAGCCAAGACTCCTTGCCCAGCATGGGAAGAAGCTGCTGTAGGGTCAGCATTTTGAATTTTGGAACAATGAGGAATGTGTTTAAAGCGGACAGGTCTAGAATAGGCCTCCATGTGTTTTCTTTTCTTGGTACCAGGAAGAGCCTGGAGTAAAATCCCTTCCCTTGCTCCATAAATGGTACCTTTTCCACAGCTCGCATTCTTAATAATTGAGATATTTGTTTTAGAGCTTCTGTCCTTTGAGAAGGTGGTAGGTTTGGCATTCCTCTCTTTCCTGGTAGAGTATGGAAATGGAACCTGTAACCTTTGTCTATAGTCTGCAAAATCCATTTTTCTCTTGTAATGCAGTGCCAGTTTCTTGAAAATAATGTTAGCTTTCCGCCTAAGGGTGCTTCTAGTTGTTCCCTGGTAGGCGGTGCCACCGCCAAGTCACTGTGATTGAGTTGTTGTAGTGGTGGTGGCTGTATCCGTGCCTCGTTGGTTGTTACCCTGCCACTGGCGACCCTGTAGGCACCCCTGGATTGGTTTCTGCCTCTAGAGTGCCTATTCCTGCCTCTTTGTGCCTTAGAGGAGCTCGGAAAGGACCAATTCTTGGAGGGCCAATTCCTGCTAAACCTTGGAGGTTGAACTTGTAAGAAATCTTTTACTGTTTGCACAGATTTTGCTTTCTCTTCCATCTTTTTTAGTACCTGCTGTGCGGGGACACCAAATAAATTGACCTTGTCCATAGGTGCATCCAAAAGCTTAGATTTGACATGGTCTGGTAATGCCTGTTCTTTCAACCATGCATGCCTCCTGATAACTGTGCCAGTCATGGCCGATCTAAAGGAAGCCTCCAGTGCATCATAGCCACATTTTAAAGAATGGTTACTAACCTGCTGTATGTTATGTAACATTTCTTGAACAAACTTTTTATCTAAAGATTCTTCAGAGGACAGCTTTTAGTCAACTGGTCAAGCATAAACTCTTGATATTGAATCATATGAAATTGGCAGTTCAAAGCTCTAGCTGACAAAGTAGCAGAGGTGTAAACTTTTTTACCCCATCTCTCTAAGGACCTGGATTCCCTTTCAGAGGAGGGGTTTTAGAAGAAGTAGCTGCTACAGCTTTAGGGCCCTGGGAGATAGTCTCTGGATCTGCAAAAGGGGCCTTATATAAGTGGTGATGAGTGTCCGGGACCCTGTAGTACCTATCGGGCTTAGCAGGAGCCGGAGGTAAACTATCAGGAGCAGTGCAAGCATCATTAAATGCATCATCAACAACAGATAGAACTGGAGGTATAGCTAAAGGCCTATGCTGTGGCAAGAGTAGAAAGGTCCTAAGCCTTTTTCTAGAGTCTGAGAAATCTTGGCCCTGCCACTGAAATTGTTCCCTCATAGCATGCAAGGTTTCCCCAAAGGAAAATTCCTCAGGAGGAGAGGCTGAAGGGATGGACTCCTCAGCATCAGAGTCTTCGTAAGGAGAATAAGAAGCCTCAGAAGGGTCTGTATGTTCTGAGTCATCAGAGGAATCGTCTGTGGCTACTGGCTCAGGGGGCTCTGCTCTAGGCCTCTTTTCTGGTGGAGGGAGAGAGGCCCTGTCTGGATGAGGCTGGGCTCCACGGATTAAAGAGATGAGATCCTCTGCCAAAGAAAGCATATGGGAGCTGGTGCTGGGCCTGTGAGAGGGGCACTTGGCAGGCACAGGTTTTGATGTTTTGGCTGCTTTAGCCCTGGCAAAGGCCTTAATAGAAATAGCTGGAGGAGGCCTAGCAGCTCCACGTGCAGGGGTAGAAATATCTAGGGGAATGGTGTCTGATAAATCCTGTGAAATCGCAACAGAAGGTTGGATTTCAGAAGCCGTTTCTACCAGGATAGAAGAGGCCTCGGTAGAAGGCAAGTTATCGGCTGAAGAAAGAACCGCTTGCTCGGTTTCGGCCAAAACCGAGACACTCGTGGTTTGCTTAACCGCGGTTTCGGCCGAAACCGCGGACCGCGAGTGTCGGTCCTTTTCTTTGCGCTTTTTGGTTATTTGCGTAGTCGGAGGATCCGGCGGCATAATGTAGGCAAAATCGAGCCGAAAATCTGCTCAGCAAAGTCCGAGCGACGTCTAAGCGTCCGTCGGTTGAAAGAAGCACAGGCTAGACAAGCTGCTACGTCGTGGTCTGGGCCTAAACAATGTATGCAATAGGAGTGGAAATCTTTATGAGGTATTTGTTTCCCACAAGATAAACAGTTATTAACTTTCTCTGACATCGGCTGAGGCAAGAAAGAGTCCCCAACGGGGTACTTAGCTTTATAGAAGTCTTCGAAGTAGTATTCGGTAGTAGTAATCTCTGGATCTGACTGACCGGCACTTGCGAACAGCTTCTGCTTCGGGCACCACGCGGCAAGAAAGACTGAGGAAAATGGCGTCGGCTGATGCCTTTATACCCGAAGAACTGCCACAATGACGTCGGATGAAGTGCGACACCAGCCGAAGCCAGACCCAGACTTTGGAATCCGGCCGACCGAAGGGCTGCCTGACGACAGGACAACCCATTTGTAAAGACTGCGGATGCATCCTTGAAGGACATACTGATTAACAAAATTTGCATATAGAATTGTGTAACCCAGCCCACCCCAGTGGAATTGTGGGATACCAACTTTTAAAAGCAAATTGAAGAACAGACATATTAAACACAAAATATAACCAGAACAATACTGTTTATTTATGTTAATATTTGAACCTGTATCAAACTTTATACTTGTGTAAAACTAAACTACAATTTCTTTTATACAAATAAAATTAACTGCTCCTATACTAATATTAAATACAGTACATTACCAAAATGTTTTTAAGCTTCTGGTACATCTTTAAATCATCTATCAGCCACAGTAAACCCACATAACAGATAACCTGACATAGCAACTGTATTTGTTCTCAGGGCATAGACAGTGAGCTGGTACAGCAGAATGTTGAAAGACTGCCTGGGTGGCTGACTTGCAGTGCTGCTTGGACTAGGTTTGTCCTGGATTAGTCCACTTTGGTGATGTATTATGCAACGCATGTTTTTCATCTTCAACCACAATGGTTTGTAAATTGTTTCTGGAGTTTCTAAAACTATTTTATACACTACAGTGCATTGCTCAAACATATTAGAACATCTGGACTTCAGTTTTATTTTCACCGTTATTACTGAATATAGCGTTATTTTACTTTCCCCCCATCACCACCCCCAACTTCCTCATCCTCTATTTAATTCTAAACACTGACAACATGGCAGTCTGCGTATTTTCACTCTCCCACAAAACCATTAAAAAAAAACTACAGCAGGACCTCAGCAGTCTGGCATACTGGCTCCAAATAGTAATCAGCCCATCAAAGACAACTCAATGATCTTTGGAACTAAGCATCGTCTCAAAACAACTGCTCTCAAACTGGTCCGTCACACATTCTGTGGAAAATATCCATCAAAACAACACTCACTTTATATACCTTGACATTTTGCGTAATCAGTCACTCTTCCTTGAACACCACATTCAGTAAACAAAATCAAGAGTGAAAAAAAATTCTATTCTGATCATGGAAAATGTCCTTCTTAGCCATAGCAGGTAGATCAGCAACAGGCAAAAGTGTTGTGCCAGTTTAGCCAGAACACATCCCCCAGACATCATCATCACCTTCTTTCGGCTGTTCCCGTTAGGGGTCGCCACAGCGGATCATCTGTTTCCATTTCTTCCTGTCCTCTGCATCTTGCTCTGCCACACCAACCACCTGCATGTCCTCTCTCAGCACATCCATAAACCTTATCTTAGGCCTTCCTCTTTTCCTGTTACCTCCATCCTTAGCATCTTTTTCCCAATATACTCAGCAACCCACATCAGCACATGTCCAAACTAATGTAATCTTGCCTCTCTGGCTTTGTCTCCAAACCTTCCAGCCTGGGTTGACCCTCTAATATACTTATTCCTAATCCTGTCAACCCTCGTCACACCCAGTGCAAATCTTAACATCTTTAACTCTGCCACATCCAGCTCAAACTCCTGCCTTTTGTCAATGCCACTATCTCCAAACCATATAACATAACTGGTCTCACTACCCTCTTGTAGACCTTCCCTTTCACTCTTACTGGTACTCGTCTTTCACAAATCACTCCTGACACTCTTCTCCACCCACTCCATCCTGTACTCTCTTCTTCACCTCTCTTCCACACTCACCATTACTCTGAACTGCTGATCCCAAGTACTTAAACTCATCCACCTTCACCACCTCTACTCCCTGCATCCTCACCATTCCTCTATCCTCCTTCTCATTCACACACATATATTCTGTCTTAGTCCTGCTGACCTTCATTCCTCTTCTCTCTACAGCATCTCTCCATCTCTCCAGGGTCTCCTCCACCTGTTCCCTACTCTCACTACAGATAATGTCATCTGCAAACATCATAGTCCACGGGGACTGATCTCGGCTATCAACCTGTCCATTATCATTGCAAATAAGAAAGGGCTGATCCTTGATGTAATCCCACCTCCACCTTAAACACATCCGTCACTCACACTGCAGACTTCACCGCTGTCACACTACCCTCGTACATATCCTGTACCACTCTTACATACTTCTCTGGCACTCCAGACTTCCCCATACAATACCACAACTCCTCTCTATGCACCCTGTCATATGCTTTCTCTAAGTCTACAAAAACACAATGCAACTCCTTCTGACCTTCTCTGTACTTCTCCATCAACACTCTCGGAGCAAACATTGCATATGTAGTGCTCTTTCCCGACATGAAACCATACTGCTGATCACTAATCATCACGTCCCATCTTAACCTTGCTTCCATTACTCGCTCCCATAACTTCATGCTGTGACTGATCAAATTAATCCCTCTGTAGCAAATTAATCCCTCTGTAGTTACTACAGCTCTGCACATCACCCTTATTCTCAAAAATCGGTACCAAAACACTTTCTCCATTCCTCAGGCATCCTCTCACTTTCCAAGATTTCATTAAACAGTCTGGTTAAAAACTCCACTGCCATTTCACCTAAATACCTCCATGCTTCCACAGGTATGTCATCTGGACCAAGAGCCTTTCAATTCTTCATCCTCTTCATAGCTATCCTTACTTCCTCCCAGACAAGCAAACAAAAAAAGATAATCTTTACAAATCATAATAAAATGAATCTTTAGGTTCTTTACTGCATTTTTTGCAAAGGGAAATATCACTTCAACTTACTTGACAAAGCCAGTTAGCTTTCAATTAAAGAAGGGACATTTTTGCCAACTTCCCTGCTGTTTATACTTCTGAAATTCATATCCGTCCCTTATTTGGCAAATTAACAACAGCACCTTATAAACAGAACTTCAGATCTCAATCTAACGAAACCAGAAAGTTAAACAGACCTCAATATACAAATGAGCAAGCAAGCATGCACATTAAGTACAAAAAAGGAAAGAAGTAAAACAGTAAACAAAAGGATTGTGTGCTTGTGTATACGTTAAAGTGGCTGGGAGAGTGACAAATGAGTGGAAAATTAAGTTGGTATCAATGGATAAATAGGGCAGAGGACTGAGACACAAAATTGAATGAAGAATGACAGAAAGTATGTGAAACAGAGTGACAAGTTTCAAGTGTAGGATAGCAAAACAGAGGAAATGATGAAAGGAAAGAAAAAAGCAGACTCGGTGCTAAGGGCATTTGAGAGGAAGCAAGATATGGTTACCGTACAAATCTAAAAAGATAGAAGGAACAGAGGTAGTATGAGATAGAAGTCTTTATCACGAATGTGTAATAAAATCTGACAATGACACACACACACTCGCTCAAACACATGGAATAAAATATTCATCCTTCAGATGAACAAGCACTGGAACTAATGGTTTGTTCACAACTGCACTAAATATTTTCACTGAAACTTTGTACTGAACCAGGAAGCTAAGCTATACTCATGTACCCATACGCAAAGCAAAAGTTGTTAAAACGCAAGAATGATAAACCAACGTTTAAGTAGTACAAAGAGATCCGAACTTTATAATATGGTCTAATGATATACCTTCTGTTCTATATACTTCATTAAATAAAAAGTGAAAGCATTGTCTTACTTGATACCTTGTCCAGAAAGTTGCAGGTAAAACTTGTAAAATAAAGTGAGTAGGAAAGACAGACAAATATTCCTACCTACTGGTGTGGCTGAAGTTTTGACACTAAAGAGGGCACATTACAGAGCAGAAGCGGATCCAGTACTTTCATACTCTAGTAGTAGTACTCAGGAAATTCACTGGATAAATAAGCTCCTAACAGCAGCAGCACGACTTACTTTCAGTTTCTCTGCAGAATATGCAAGCTATCGCAGCTGCTCGTGACTGGGCAGGCAGAAAGTATATACAACATGAGAACAGCAAAATGCATAGCACCGACCTTCAAAGTTAGAAAGAGGATTACTTTTTTTTTTTTTTTTTTTTTTTTTTAAAAGAATAGTTAATACTCATATGCTACACCCAACATAGTTACGGATAAGGAATCTTTGCAAAAGCTTCAATTAGTTAGTCAATAACATATTTAGCCTTAAACTGGTCCAACCTTATGAAGAAAAATGCAAAAATCACAGCACTATGCTTAAAACATGGTTCAAAGCCATAAATGTAAACAAACAGCAACACTTAAATATGTTTAGATTTTAACACTAAGAAAGTAGTGTTTTGGTAGCCTCAAAACTCAACCCAAACTTACTGATCAAATGTTTACCTATCTGTGAATCTATGCGTGTGTGTGTGTGTGTAAATATAAATATATATATATATATATATATATATATATATCTTATAACAAGTGTAGCGGTGTATCTGATTTTGTTTGTAAACTGTTGCTGTACACAAGCTTATTTTTATTCTCTCCTGATTCTGGCTGAATTATTAAAATAATAAAATACATCAACCCCTCATTTGTAACTGTCATACATAGAAGTGGATCCTACTGTCCGGTATAGTCAGGCACTAACTGAAAAAAGAGAAAAAAGCCTGCAAATTTCCAAAACGAACATGCGATGCAAACTGTTTCATCGTCAGGCAGCCAACAGCCAAGGTATAATCATTACTATTCACTCTTACTTTCCTGATTCTGTGGGCAAAGAAATCTGCAAAGCAGGTGTAGTTTGTTAAAATAAGGATAGTTCTGTTGCGTTTCTTTCTTTTTTTTCTTTCTTTACTTACCTTGAGGTTGAGGCTCTAGCCAACGCTGGAGAAAGCAAATTTCATCATCCTGATCCTGGGGACATGGGTGGGGGCTGGGTGGGTATCGTGTGCGTGTTACTAGTGGTGTGACTGCCTGTTGCTGTCCTGTCCCTCAGCCTCTACTGCACTGGCACTATGACATGACTGCACTACTCTGCAGCAGAACTGAAATTGTACAGCTCCTCCCCTTGTTGCTGCTACTTCTCCATCCAAAATTATTTCAAAATTCAAAACAGTCCAAGTCTCCGATAGTCCGATGAAACTTGATGTCATCACTCACGCCCCTGCACTTGATGACTTTGCAGGATATGCTGGCGATGCACGATGATGTCAACCGTCACTTTAAATTGTAAATAAAATCGGGAACTGAAGGGGCCACTCGGAAATTCGTGGCACCCCATTATTTTGGCCTCAAAACCAGTAAATGACGAGGAATTTGGTACGGTTGAGAGGTATATGGGTCAGTATTAGAGGTGGGAGGATGTATATGCATGAGTTTTTGTGGGTTAGGGTTAGACTAAGGGCTAGATAAGGATAGTTTTAGTGTCGTGTGTCCTTTTTTTAATTTCTCCAAGTCTGTTGATTTCTAATATCGGACAGTAAGGATCTATATTATAACCTCGAATGATTAAAAGAGCGAACGCTCTTTAATCGACCCCTTAAAATTGAAACACTAAATCCTGAACACACGGAATGGCGATTTTTTTTCCTAGGGGGGGGGGGGGGATCACTGGGCCGTTTTTGGGACTTTGCCATCTCCTCCACTGTGGTGCGATCTCGGAGTTGGTATATTTAAGTAGGGGGGTTGTGGGGGGCACAGCCCCCCACTTTGTGTTTGGATTTTTTTTTTTGCGTTGCAGTGATTTTTTTCCCTGAGAAAACAATTGCTGTTCCGTGTGTTCGGGATCTAGTGCTTTCGATTTTAAGGGGTCGATTAAAGAGCATTCCCTCTTTTAATCATTCGAGGTTATAATACAGACCCAATGGGAATGGACCCCATTCCTAAGTCACAGTATGATTAAAATTCATGAACTTAGTATTGTTTCAATCTTTGATGTTAACAAGAAGTGCAATTCACAGCATCCACAATGTGCTCAGTTAATGACTCCTGCAATTCGTATGGCGTTAACATGTATTGGTAACATATCTAAGCACAACTAAATTCTTTTTTGGAAGACCCACTGCTCCTACTACTATTGAAACTGAGTATCCTTATTCTACACTACCCTCGTTTCTGCCTGCAAATTCTGGTATTCTATGACTTTGTGTCTCTCTGTATGTAAGACACAAAGTCACTGGGTGTAGCAATTTCAATTATCAATGCTACCTTTGTCTTCTTTTCATGGACTACTATATCTGGTTTTCTTGCATCTATTTTTTGAACTGCTGTTAATGGGTGATCCCATGTAATATAAACCATTATTTTATATAAGGCTATGTGGCTCATGTTTCCAGTGTTTTTCAGCTACTTATAATGTTTGCACAATTCCCAGTACAACAGTCTTGCCACATTATGCTTTTCGGTATACAGTCCTTCTGACATTAGTGTATCACAACCAGCAACAAGATGTGCAACTGCTTCCAATTCTGTTTTACAAAACCTACATTTGTCTGCTTCTCCCACATACTCAATGGACTTTGTAAACCAACGTGCACATAGTCCACTGTCTTGGGTCGCCAATATTAACCTTTCGTCTTTTGGTTTAAATTCACCTCTCCTGAAGCATTCCTGAATTTGATCCTGATCAAAATGAAGTTGTTCCAAGAGTTTTCAATACTTACGACCATATTTATGCATTTTACAAACTGCTTGCCCTTCATCTGATCCTTCACCATACATTCTTTCTTTTGTTTTTTTTTTTGGCACATTCAGTTGCTCTCTGAGTTTTATCTACTTCTGATTTGATTTCCATTCCCACTGGACGCCGATGTGCTTCTGCAAAACTAAGCAGGGAAATCATCTTAGATTTATTCTCCCCATGTTTTAAAACATTCACTGCGTTTTGGTCTTATAAGGTCAGCAGATATGTATGCAGTCCTACAATTGCAGATCTATATATACAATCAATTTCAAGGAGGCCCATACCTCCTTCAGAACAGGGAATATATAATCTTGGGATGCAATGATTTTTATAAATCATTTGATGAGCATAAAGCATCCTTCTTGTTTTCCAGCCCAAACTAATCAAACACTTTTTGGGGCGAGTTAATCACTCCAAAATTGTGCGACAGGACAGGAAGAACAAATTGGTTTATAGCTTAGACTTTGTTCCTCGATGTCAATGCTCTTTTCAGTATTAAGTCTTCTAAAATATTCCTAAGTTTTATTTGCATTTGTTCATGTTTTATTGTTGATTCTTCATCAGTTCCCAATACTGATGCACTCCCTTTTGCTCAAGTTATCTTATATCACATTCCTGTCCCAAACTGATGTTTTCTTGGCGCTGCAGCATTCCTGCTTTAAAGGTTGCTTTTGCACATTTATCAAGGCCAAATGACATTCTTATATCATCTGAAAAAGTTTTGACCACTTGCAGTTATGCTTTCAGTTCCTCTTCTATTAACTATACAGTTTTAAACTGTCTATAAAAAGATGAGAAGTCTTTATACTTTGTAGTTTTCTGGAAGCCAATTTGCAGCCATGACCTAATCTGTTAATAGACATCTTAATAGGTTATGGGCAAGACAAAATAACAGCATTGACAGAGTCAACATGAAATATCCATCAATGAATTTTTATCCCTGAAATAATAAAATGTCCTTTATCCTGACTTAACTGCAAAGTGGTTTGCCACTGTTTCATGGTCGTTATAATGTAATTGATCAGAGTGCATCTTATACATTTTTAAGCACTCTTAACCATGGATGTGGGATACTATTAAATGCTTTTTTGTAGTATACCATGCCATATTTACATTCTTCCCCTTTTTACAGTTTTCCATTATGTCTTTAGTTAACAAATGATCCTTTGTTCCATTTGACTTTCTTTTATTAACCTTTCATTCTATTGCCATGACTGAGTTTTCTTCTAAGTTTCTAAAACTCTGTTGGCATGAGTTTCAGTGTATAGTTTATAAGATGTCGGAAGGCAAGTTATTGGTCTATAGTTTTTGATAGCTTACAGGTTCGCTCTTAAGTAGGTGCACTGTTTTTCCTGTTGTTAACCAGGCTGGTGTCTGTTCAGGGTACGCATACAAATAGTTCTTACTCATGGCTAAATCTTCATGTAAAGATGTTAACACTTTTAGCCAGAAGTTAGGTAGTGCATCTGGGCCTGGGGTTTTCCAATTAGGAGCATTTCTTAACTTGTTTCAATCACTCCGACAGTTACATCATTCCATTTCATATCCTGTACATTTGAACTTCTTATTCTTTCTTTTACTTCTATCCTTTTAGGATCTTTGTTATGTTCCACAGGCTCTTCATAGATAATTCTTCAAAAAGTATCTAGTTCTTTTTTTGGTGGTGTTTCAATTCCTTTTACCCGGTTTCCCAATTCTCTATAAAACTTTTTGGGTCATCAATAAATTACTTATTTTGCACTTTTCCTTTATATTTATCTGCAAATCTTCTACATTTTTCTGCCAGTACTGACATTTTTAAATGTATTACTTGCGATAGTGCACAATAGATCCTGATCTGTTCTGATACTGCGCATTGCTTTTATCACGTCTACTGATGCTGCACATTGTTTTTATCACGTCTATCTGTCCGAGTATTTTTATTGATATGTTCCCTCTTTTATACTCTTCTAACAGCGATACCTCCCGTCTTAACTGTTTATAGCCTTCTCTATTCAATACTTCCATGATGGCATTTGATTTCTCCCCTTCCTTTCCCTTACTGCCCTGTGTTTTTGTGGCAAGAATTTATTTAGCTGCACAGTAATATATCCTATTTACTTCTGTTATATGGCATGAATCTATTTGAAAAGTCCTAACTACTGTGTTTGTTTTACCAAACTTTTAACTTTTTGGGTTTTATTGACTTTCCTAGTCGGTTTCTTTCATTGATCTCAATATGTCTGTCCATCTCTTTTATATCAAACAACTCTTCTCCTGGATCATTTTCTTCTAAACTGAGGCCACATTCTTTGTTCTCCACTTTCTGTGGGTACTCTACAGAAAGTTCCAGAGCATCTTCCTGTGCCACGTTTTCATCAGTTTCATCCTGTGTCATACGTTGCTCTTTCATATGGGAACTCACTGGCTTATCACTCCACAACACTGACTTTGTCATAATTGGCACAGTTTCCTGTTCCTTCCCTTGCTGTGAAAAGTACAGTTGTGTATACTTACCATAAATGTAGATGTTAGAGTGTCTTCACTGTTGCAGTCATCAGTGTAGGGTTCTTCCTGCCGGCAGGCAGCCCTCGGTCGGCCAGAATCCCAAAGTCTGGGTCCGGCGTTGGCTGTGCACTCACCCTCCCTGACGTCAGTGCGCCAGGGGTACAAAGCTCCCAGCCAACGCCATGTTCTCCAGTTTTTCTTGCCCCAGATGTCAGGTGCCCAAAAGTAAAGGCTAAAAGTAAAACAAAAATGTAACATGCAACAAACCCCATACCCTGTAGCAAATACACCTCAGAAGAAGGGTGAAGCAGGGAACCACATCAATAAAAGTATAAGAGGGGACAGGAGGGTGGGTAACCCAGACTGCAACAGTGAAGACACTCTAACATCTACATTTATGGTAAGTGTACACAACTGTACTATGTTCATCGTGTTTCACTGTTGCAGTCATCACTGTAGGGTTGAATCCCAAAGCTGAGATAAAGGGTGGTTGTTAGTGAGTAGAAGGGGCGGCTAGAAGGCCCTGCAAGACAGCAGAAGCAAAACCTGCCCTAGATTTAGAATAAAGAGGGAGATTATAGTGCTTAGAGAAAGTATGCACTGAACTCCAAGTTGCAGCTTCCAAAATATCTTTGGTAGGGACTCCCCTGAGAAAGGCAGCTGAAGTAGCAGCAGCTCTGGTAGAGTGAGTCCTAATTTTTCCTGGGATTTGCTTTCCATGATGAGAGTAACAAAATCTGATTCCATGAGCAATCCATTTAGAAATGGTCTGCTTTGAAATAGCTTTCCCTTGGGAATTTGCTGCATAAGAAACAAACAGGTTTTCTGTTTTCCTGACATCCTTGGTTCTGTCCAGGTAAAAGCGAAGCAGCCTGTGCACGTCCAAAGAATGCAAGATCCTCTCCACCTTATTTTGTGGATTAGGGAAAAAAGTAGGCAGGTGAATAGTTTGGTTTAAAGCCACTTTAGAAACCACTTTAGGCATGAAAATAGGGTTAGTCCTCAAAGAAACCCTGTCTTGATGAAATATAATGTAAGGTTCCACAGCCATGAGCGCTTGTAACTCCGAGACTCTCCTGGCTGAAGTTAAAGCCAGTAGGATAACAGTCTTCCATGATAAATACTTTATATCAGATGTGGTAGCAGGCTCAAAAGGAGGCAGACTAAGTTTTTCCAGGACATAACTGAGGTCCCAGGCAGGAATGGGTGAAGTCCTAGGGGGCCTTAAATTCTTTGCTCCTCTGAGATATTGTTTCAGAAGTGGATGTGAAAAAATTGGAGGATCTGTATTATAATGTGCAGAGATAGCTGAGGCATGTATTTTTATGGAGGAAAAAGATAAACCCTTATGCAACACATCTGTTAGGTAACGTAAAATCAATGGAATATTTGGAATGTGAGGATCTGATTCCTGAGCATGCATCCAGGTGCAAAATCTCTTCCATTTACCTGCATAAGATTTCCTAGTGCTAGGCCTTCTGGCTTCTAAGATAACATCCATGACCTATTTGGAAAGGGTAGGATTAATTATAGACCCTGAATACGACAGGCTGCCAGGCTGAGAGTTTTGATATGAGAGTGCAGGACCTGACCCTGATGTTGAGACAAAAGATTTGGAATCTGAGGTAGAATCCAAGGAGGTTCCTGGGATACATTTATCAGTGTTGAGTACCAAAATTGTCGAGGCCAATTCGGGGCTAGTAAGATCAGCGTTGGTTTGTCCTGTTTTATTTTTAATAACACCCTTGGTAGAAGAGGTAGTGGTGGAAAGGCATACCCCGAGAGGTTCCTCCAACTGAATGAGAGAGCATCCACTTCCCATGCTAGCTTGTGATATGTCCTTGTGCAAAAAGTCTGTAACTGGTAGTTGTGGGGAGATGCAAATAGATCTATGTCCGGCCAGCCCCAGGCTTCTGTAATCATCTTGAATATTTGGGTGTCTAGCATCCACTCGTGTGGGTCTGACAGGTTCCTGCTCAGGCTGTCTGCCAGAGTGTTTTGTTTCCCTGGCAGGAATTGAGCTTGTAGATCCACCTTGCAAGCTAGTGCTGTGTTCCATAGAGTCATGGCTAGTCTGCAAAGGGGCTAGGAGTGTGAACCCCCCTGCTTGTTTATGTACCACATAAAGTACAGTTTTGTACCTACCATAAATGTAGATGTCCGATAGACATGCAACTGCAGTCATAACATGTGGGTTGTCCTGCCTCAGGCAGTCCTCGGTCGGCCGGATTCCAAAGTCTGGGTCCGACGTCGGCTGATGTCGCTTTTCTCTCCGACGTCAGAGCGGCTGAGTACATAAGCATCAGCCAACGCCATTTTCTTCAGTGTTTCTTGCCCCAGATGCCAGGTGCCCTCCAAGGAAGGCTGTAATCAAATTGGAAGACAAAAACAGGATTCCAAACAAATAAATGAGCAATAAAACAAATACACCATAACAGATATCCCCAGCTAAGAGTAACAGGGATAGGAGTGGACCCTAGGCATAGAGGGGTATGGAGGGAGGGAAAATCCGACTGCAGTTGCATGTCTATCAGACATCTACATTTATGGTAGTTACAAAACTGTACTATGTCCTTCAAGAATGCAACTGCAGTCATAACATGTGGGTAGAATACCATAGCTTAGCTGGGGGAGGAGGTATGCTCTAGGAAATAGATGGTGTGGCAATCAAACCCTGCAGGACTGCCGAAGCAAAGCCTGCTCTGGATCTGGAATATAGAGGGAGATTGTAGTGTTTGGAGAATGTATGCACGGAGCTCCATGTAGCAGCTTCTAGAATGCCCTTTGTAGGCACCCCTCTTAAGAATGCTGTAGAGGTGGCTGTAGCTCTGGTGGAATGTGGTCTGACATTGGCTGGAACAGTCTTTCCATGAAAGGAATAACAGAATCTGATGCAATGATGCAATGTCCAATCCATTTAGAAATAGTCTGTTTTGAAATTGCTTTTCCTTGGACTGCAGGGGCGTAAGCTACAAAAAGTTGTTCAGACTTCCTACTGGCCTTGGTTCTGCCCAGGTAGTATCAAAGTTGTCTGTGAATGTCCAAGGTATGCAAAAGTCTTTCCCCCTTATTCTCAGGATTGGGGAAGAAAGCGGGCAGGTGAATGGCTTGATTTAAAGAAACCCTAGATACCACCTTTGGCATAAAAGTAGGGTTGGTCCTTAATGAAACCCTGTCTCTGTGAAAAATAATAAAGGGTGGTATTGCCATTAGGGCCTGTAGCTCCGAAACCCTTCTTGCTGAGGTAATTGCCAACAGGAAAGCTGTCTTCCATGAGAGAAATTGCAAGTCAACTGAAGCTGCTGGCTCAAAAGGAGGTAGAGTCAGTTTAAGACAAAATTGAGGTCCCAGGCTGGCACTGGGGCCTTTCTTGGTGGCTTAATGTTCTTGATTCCCCTGAGGAATTGTCTTAGTAGAGGGTGAGAGAAAACAGGAGGATCAGTGTTGTATCTAGCTGAAATAGCAGATGCATGTATCTTTATGGAAGAATATGAGAGGCCGTTTTTTAACATATCTGCCAAATATTCCAATATGAGTGGGATGTTCAACAATGATGCATCATGTCCCTTGCTGGTATTCCAATTGCTGAATCTTTTCCACTTTGCTAAGTACACCTTTCTGGTAGATGGTCTCCGAGCCTCTGTTAGTATCCGCTGAACTTCCTTGGAGAGAGATAAGCTGAAGTTATTTATGGGATCTCCCAGGCTGTTAGCTGCAGTGTCTGAAGATTTGGATGCAGTGTTTCGAAATTGTGTTGAGTCAAAAGTAGAGGCCAATGGGGGAGGGACCACCTCCTGGTGTGACATATGCTCCGTAGTAGTGGGTACCAGTGTTGTCTTGGCCAATCCGGAGCTATTATGATTCCCTTGGGCTTCTCTGCTTTGATCTTTAGTAATACTGAGGTCATCAGTGGCAGAGGTGGGAATGCATAGATTGCTAGGGAGTTCCAGTTGAATGAGAGGGCATCGATTTTCCAAGCTTTTGGATGGTATGTCCTTGTGCAAAATTTTGGTAGAAGATGGTTGAGGTGAGAGGCAAATAGGTCCACTTCTGGCTTGCCCCAAGTCGAAGTGAGTTGTCTGAAGGCCTTCGGATGTAACCTCCACGCGTGTGGATCTGTGAAATTCCTGCTTAGGCTGTCCGCCAACACATTGTCTTTTCCTGGAACAAACTGGGATTGTAACTGGATGTTTAGGCTCAGTGATTTCTCCCAAAGCTGCATTGTCAGTCTGCAAAGGGGGTAAGAGTGGGTGACCCCTGCTTGTTTATGTACCACATCACAGTGGTGTTGTCTGTCCGTATCATTAAATGGCCTTGCTGGAGTTGGTGTTGAAAAGCCTCGATGGCATGCATTACTGCCAGCATTTCCTTTTGGTTTATATGCAGGTGTGTTTCCTTTGGAGACCATTGTCCTTGTATACACCTGCCTTCCATGTGCGCCCCCCATCCAAGGTCTGAGGCGTCCGTAGTCATGGTCTGTGTTATCTGTGGTTTTTTGAATGACATACCTGTGTTTTCCTGGCTCACCGAGGCCCACCATAGGAATTCCTTTTGTAGGCATGGAATGAGTGGTATGATTGTCTCCAAGTTGTTGCTGTGTTGAGACCAAATGCTTTTTAGGTACCATTGAAGCTTTCTCATGTGTAGTTTTGCTAATGGAACCAGTAGAATGCAGGATGCCATGTAACCCAGGGCCTGTAGGAATCTCCTTGCAGTCATCTGGGTGAGTTTTGCTAAACCTTTGAACTAATGAGTTAACTTCTCTTGCTTGTCTTCTGTCAGGTAAGCCATCTGAGAGGCTGTGTCTAATTTGGCTCCTAAGAAGATTATTTGCTGGGATGGCTGCAGTCTTTACTTTTGGAAGTTGACTGTGTATCCCAGAGCTTGAAGTAATCGTATGACATAATCCAGGTTTTTTGTCAACATCAATTTGTCATCCGCTTGTATGAGGCAGTCGTCCAGGTACGGGTAAATTTGTATACCCTGGAGCCTGCAATGAGCAATTACTGAAGCCAGGCATTTTGTAAATACTCTGGGCAGTAGATAAGCCAAATGGCAATGCTGAGAATTGATAATGCTCTGGCCCTGCAAGAAATCTGAGGTATCTTCTGCAGCTGTGTCTGATAGGGACATGCAAGTATGCCTCCTTGAGGTCCAGAGTAATCAGTCACGACTCCTTGCCCAGCATGGGAAGGAGTTGCTGTAGAGTCAGCATTTTGAACTTTGGTACTATGAGAAAGGTGTTTAATGCGGACAAGTCCAGTATTGGTCTCCATTGAGATTCTTTTCTTGGAACAAGGAACAGTCTTGAGTAAAACCCTTGGTCTTGTTCTTGTTGTGGAACTCTTTCTATTGCTTTCATTCGAGTCAGCAGAGTGATTTGCTTGATAGCCTCTGCCCTCTGATTTTGTGGTAGGTTTGGCATGCCTTGTTTTCTTGGTAAGGTATGAAAATGAAACCTGTACCCTCGGTCTATAATTTCCAAAATCCATTTGTCCTTTGTCAGTCTGTGCCAGTTTTCTGCAAACAGAGATAATTTCCGCCCAAGGGAGCTTCTAGTTGTTCCCTGGTAGGCGGTAGTAGAGGAAAGTCATTGAGTTTGTGGTTGTTGGGCAGGTGAAACCCCTGTCACTTCTTTGGTTTCCTGGCTGCCATTGTCGCCCCTGTAAGGGCCTCTGTATTGGCCTCTTCCTCGCCACGTCTGTTCTTACCCCTTTGAAACTTTTCTGGATTAGGAAAGGACCAGTTTTTTGAAGGCCAATTCCTACTGAATCTGGGGGGTTGAACCTGGCGGAAATCTTTCACAGTCTGAACTGATTTTGCTTTTTCTTCGATGGTCTTTAACACATCCTTAGCATTTGCACCAAAAAGCTTGTTCTTTTCCAAAGGTGCATCCAGAAGTTTTGCTTTTACATGATCTGGTAGAGGTTGATCTTTTAACCAAGCATGTCTACGAATGACTGCCCCTGTCATAGCTGCCCTACATGAAGCTTCCAGTGCATCATATCCACACTGCAGGAAGTGATTGCTTACTTGCTGAATGTTGTGTACAGCTTCCTGCAAAGTCTTCCTATCTAAAGGATCAGGAGAAGCTAATGTTTTTTGTAAATCTTCTAAGAGATAATCCTGATATTGTAACATATGAAAAAGGCAATTTAAAGCTCTCATAGATAAGGTAGTGGATGTGTAAACCTTTTTGCCCCATCTCTCTAATGACCTCGCTTCCCTGTTGGAGGGCAAAGGATTTTTAGAGGTGGAGGCTGAAACTCCTTTAGGCCCCTATGAAATAGTTTCCAAATCAGCAGTATGGGCCCTGAATAAATGGGAATGAGTTTCTGGGACCCTGTAATACCTGTCTGGCTTGGCTGGAGCAGGAGGAAGAGAATCAGGGGTAGCACTAGAGTCAGAATACAAATCATCCAGAACATCAAGTACAGGAGGAATAGCTAAGGGCCTGTGCTGAGGCTTCTTAAGGAAAGTCCTAAGGCGTTTCCTAGAATCAGAATATTCCTGATCTTGTCACTTGAAATGTTCCCTCATGGTGTGCAGAACTTCCCCAAAAGAAATACCCTCAGGAGGGGAGGCCGAAGGGATGGAATCTTCTGCATCCGAGTCCTCATAGGTCTGGAAGAGCTCTTCCTGGCTATCAGAGTGGACAGAGCCCTCAGAGTCTTCATCTGAAGGAGTAGGGTCAGAGGGTTCAACCCGGGGCCTTTTATCAGGAGGAGGCTGGGATGCTCTCTCAGGATGGGCCTGTGAACCTCTAATCATGGAAATTAAATCAGCAGCCATGGACATAATTTGTGTCTCCGGAGTCGGCTGAGGTAAGGATTTAGAAGTAATATGCTTTGTTTTGCTGGCTGCCTTAGCCCTAGTGTAGGCCTTAATAGACATGGCCATAGGAGGCCTGGCAGCTCCACGTGCAGGAGTGACCTTGTCTACAGCAATGGTCTCGGGCATTTCCTCGGTTTCGGTATCCGGAGGAAAATCGATAACTGGCGGAGTAAGGTCTGGAATCGGAGTCGTCGGTAATGCGGTGTCTTTGGTTCGGAGCGGTGGAGAGACCGTCTCAGAGGGAACAGGAGCACTCGCGCTAGGTTTTGGCGTGGAGTCGGTGGTAGACGCGGGCCGAGGAGGTCGGTCCCGTTCTTTTCGCTTTTTGGGAGTTTGCGATGTCGGAAGATCCGACGGCATGGTGTAAGCAAATTTATCGCCCAAAAAATCTTCAGCGAACTCCGCCCGGCGCCTGAGAGTGCGCTTGTTGAAGCGAGCACAGGCTACACAGGCCGAGACGTCGTGGTCTGGGCCCAGGCAAGGGAGGCAGTAAGAGTGGAAATCCTTATGAGGTATTTGTTTACCACAAAAAAGACAATTGTTAACTTTTTCAGTAATTTCTGACATTGGCTGAGGCAAGAAAAGGTCCCCAACGGGGTACTTAGCTTTTTTGATGACTTCGGTATCGTAGAATACAGGAGCTGACCGACCGGCACTTGCGAACTGCTTCTGCTTTGGGCACTGTGCGGCAAGAAAGACTGAAGAAAATGGCGTCGGCTGATGCTTATGTACTCCAGCCGCTCTGACGTCGGAGAGAAAAGCGACATCAGCCGACGTCGGACCCAGACTTTGGAATCCGGCTGACCGAGGGCTGCCTGAGGCAGGACAACCCACATGTTATGACTGCAGTTGCATTCTTGAAGGACATCTGTGGTGTTGCCTGTCCGTATCAGTAGCTGCCCTGGCTGTAAAAGATACCTGAAAGCCAAGAGGGCATTCTGCACAGCTAACATCTCTTTTAAATTGATATGTAGATGCTTCTGATCCTCTGTCCAAAAACCTTGCAGGCCTTTCCCCTGCAAGTGGGCAACCCCATGCATAATCCGAGGTGTCCGTGGTTATCACTTGGTAGGCTGGAGGTAGACTGAAGGCTTTCCCTTTGTTTTGAAGACATTCCGTGGCCCACCAATGGAATTCCTTTTGCAGGCAAGGCAAGACAGCAATCACTGTTTCCAGACTGTGACAATGCTGGGACCATACACTTTTTAGGTACCATTGTATCTTCCTCATATGCAGTCTTGCATATGGTATGAGTAGGATGCAGGAAGCCATGTAACCCAAAGCCTGCAGGAATTCCCTTGCAGTTAGCTGAGACATTAACGCCAGGCTTTTGAAAGTTGACGCTAGTTGTAGTTGTTTTTCTGGTGTCAAGAATGCCATCTGGGTTGTTGTGTTTAAAAGAGCACCCAGGAAAGTTATCTGTTGAGTGGGTGCCAAAAGCTACTACCGGTGCCAGGCACTTGGTAAAGACCCTGGGTGCAGTAGACAAGCCAAAGGGCAGGGCAGAGAATTGGTAATGTTTCGAGCCTGCCTTGAACCTGAGGTATCTTCTGCACTCCTGTCTGATAGGAATGTGTAGGTAAGCCTCCTTTAAGTCCAATGTCACCATCCATGCATTTTTGCTCAACATTGGCAGGAGCTGCTGCAGAGTAAGCATCTTGAACTTTGGTATCTTCAGGAAAGTATTTAAGACTGACAGATCCAGGATGGGTCTCCAAGTATTTTGCTTTCTGGGAACTAGAAAGAATCTTGAATAAAATCCTTGTCCCGTCTCTGAATTTGGAAGCAGTTCTATGGCCCTCATAGCCATGAGGGACCTCACCTGTTTTAATGCCTCTGCCCATTGAGATTTTGGTAGGTCTGGCCATCCGTTTGGTTTTGGAAAGGTGTGAAAGTGGAATTTGTAACCTCTTAAAACTACATCCAGAACCCACTTGTCTTGGGTTATGTAAGTCCAATTTCGGTGAAAAAGAGAAAGTTTTCTTCCCAGAGGAGCTTCCAGGAGGGAGGTTCCTGGAGCCATGCAGGGGGAGTCATTGAGCCTGTTTCCTATAAGGTTGAGACCTATCTTCTCCACCCCTGGGGGTGGAAGCACTCCATTGTCTACGTCTATAAGAGGTCTGTGCTTGGGCCCTCTCTCTGGGGCGCCTATATCTATCCCTCCGAGGCCTGTCCGAGCTGGGAAAGGACCAATTTTTAGCTGGCCAATTTCTGCTAATTCTAGGAGGCTGAACTTGTAAGAAATCCTTAACCGTTTGCATGGATTTTGCCTTATCCTCCATTTTCTTTATAACCTCTTCAGCCTTAGACCCAAACAAAACATTATGCTGAACAGGAGCATCCAGTAACTTTGTTTTACTTGATCAGGCAAATTTTGTTCCTTTAACCAAGCATGCCTTCTAATGACCGTGCCAGTGGCAGCCGCCCTGCAAGAGGCCTCCAAAACATCAAAACTACAGAGTAAGGTACGTTTCCCCACCTGCTCAGTAGCGTGCATCAAATCTTGTAATTCCTTACTGTCTGCACATGCAGAAATGGTACACAGTTTGTTTCATAACAGACGAAGGGTATTGCTGATATTTCAACATATGAAATTGACAATTTAAAGCCCTAATAGATAAAGTAGCAGAAGTGTACACTTTTTTGCCCCATCTCTCCGTAGCTCTAGAATCCTTATCTGACAGAATAGGGTTCTTAGCAGTGGCGGCCTTAACACCCTTAGGACCCTGAGAAATGGTTTCTGGATCAGCAGTAGGATTTTTAAATAGAAACTGGTGGGAGTCAGGGACTCTGTAATATCTATCAGGCTTAGCAGGGACCGGTGGAAAGGAGTCTGGGGTTAAATTAGACTCAGAAAAGACATCATCCACAATATCCAAAATAGGAGGAATAGCCAAGGGTCTGTGTTGGGGAAGAAGGAGGAAATCCTTAAGCCTTCTCTTAGATTCAGAGTACTCCTGTCCTTCTCAGTGAAAATGTTCCCTCATGTCATGTAAAGTTTCCCCAAAAGAATAATCTTCAGGAGGAGAAGCTGAAGGAATGGATTCCTCAGCATCAGAATCCTCATAAGGAGGGAAAGTATAATCCTGTTCAGAGAAAGACACTGAAGAGACAGATACCTGATCAGAGGATTCATAATCCAATTCTTGTCTTGGCCTTTTGTCTGGAGGGGGATGGGAACTCCTAATCATAGTTAGCAAGTCCTCCGCCATTTTAAGCATTTGTTTTTGAGATTTAGGTCCCGGATCAGAGGAGGCCTGGGCTTGAGTCTTTGTTTTAGAAGGAGTCTTTGTCTTTGCCTTTACCTGAAGCTGCGTAGGCCTGAAAACCCCCTCGGAAGCCGGTATCTGCACAGCGGCTCCAAACCCATCCGAGGGAGCATTATCCGAAGGTCCTGCACCTGGAGTATCCGAAGGCCTAATTGGCTCCTCGTGGGAGTCCGTTTCGGCAAGCGGTTCTGTAATGGATGACGACAGGGGCTGCGAAAGTGCCTCACTAACGACGGCTGAACCGGCAGCTGGCTCTGATTGTAAACTGTTGTCTGATTTGGAACTCGGAGGCCTATCCTTATCCTTGCGCCTTTTATGAACTCCGGTAGTCGGAAGCGTGTCCGACTCCATGTTATAATTAAATCGCCTCCCAAAGTAATGAAAGGCAAAATCGTATCTCCGTTTAATAGTACGTTGATTAAATCTAGCACAAAACCGACAACTAGCTACGTCGTGGTCAGGGCCTAGACAAGGAATACAGTAAGATTGAAAATCCTTATGAGGTATTTGCTTCCCACATGAAATACAATTATTACCTTTTTCTGACATTGGTCTGGAGCAAGAAAAAAGTTTCCCCAATGTGGTACTTAGCTTTGAAAAGAAGAATGTCTTTGGTATGAAGCACCAAAAATAACAGGAGAGCCGACCGGCACTTGCAAACTGCTTCCACTGCATGGCAAGAAAGACTGGAGAACATGGCGTCGGCTGGGAGCTTTGTACCCCTGGCACACTGACGTCAGGGAGGGTGAGTACACAGCCAACGCCGGACCCAGACTTTGGGATTCTGGCCGACCGAGGGCTGCCTGCCGGCAGGAAGAACCCTACAGTGATGACTGCAACAGTGAAATACGATGAACATCTCCAACTGAACTTTTGTAATGGTTTCCTATGGAAGGCTCCAAAATATCTTCATATGGCAAATGATCAGATGTTTCCTGTTCCACTGGTTTCATCCTGCTGTGATGTTGTCAAAATTCGATTTTCTACACTAAATCTCTCACTTTGCAAGGAGTCCGTAACCTCATTTTCTATTTCTTTAACTTCTCCATTACTAATCCTGAAGACTATCAAGAAAAGTGTGTCTGTGAGTAGGTGTTTATGTATGGACAGTGTGTCCCAGTGTCTTGTGTACTGTTAAGGATTTTTTTTTTCCAAAGGTAATGTGTAGATATTGGGGTTAAGGGCAGGGACAGGGATAGCCACAAGATTAGTACACGGGTAAGGTGGTATTGGGAGGAAGCAATGTCTGCTCAGAGCAAGAAGTCCTCTGGCTTGGTCCTCAGCTGGGATGCCTTCTGTGCAGTCTCTGTATGCTTCCCTCCCTGTGCTTGTGAAGGATTTTTCCAGACACTTTCACTTTCTACAACATCCCAAAGATACACTGTAGAACTCTTAAGCTGTCCTTATGTGTCTGTGCAGTGTGCATTTGGGATATGAAAGAAAGGCCTAGCAATCTACTTCAATTCCTTACTCGTCCAATAAATACTTATGACTATGATAGCTGTTCATGAGGGTCATTCTGACAGTGGGCTGGGACTCAAAAGGCAGTGGTTGCAGATGTGCTCCTAGAGCACTCAAAACTTGTTAGGCTTTCCAGGAGGTGGTTTGGCGTTTGTTTATTTTCTTATTTTGATAAACATTTAATTGTAGTAATCAATAAGAAGTGCTACAGTTAAGATGCCTACGGCTGGTTCAGTTTTAAAACTTGCAACTTGAAGGACCAGAGCCCTCCTCAGTATTATCTGTATCATAACTCACAAAAAGGAAATATGATAAGAAAGTGAACTGATGGCTGTGACAAGTGCTTTCTTCTTTTTCTTTCCTGGGTTTTTTTTCAGGAGGTAGAAGAATTTGATTCTTGCCTAAAACTGGATGTAGCATTCTCTATCAAAGGCATTTTATGGTCTATGAACACAGCCACATAAGTCACATGGGAACAGATGCCAACTCTTAAAAGTCCACACCTCTAAAGTCAGGGGAGACAGAAGTCTGCTTCCTAACAGAAAAGTACAGTTTTGTACCTACCATAAATGTAGATGTCCGATAGGTATGCATCTGCAGTCATCACATATGGGTTGTCCTGCCTCAGGCAGCCCTTTGGTCAGCCGGATTCCAAAGTCTGGGTCTGGCCTCGGCTGATGTCGCACTTTCCCCGACGTCAGAGCGTCTGGGGTATAAAAGCATCAGCCGACGCCATCTTCCTCGGTTTTTCTTGCCCCAAATGCCAGGTGCCCTCTAGGAAGGCTAAATTTGGATAAATGCAATAAAATTCCAAACATTTGCAAAATTATATATATATATATATATATATATATATATATATATATATATATATATATACATGTATATACAAACAAATACACCATAATAGATTGCCCCAGCTAGCTAAAAGAGGGGTAAGCACCCTAGGAATACCACAGAGGGGTAGGAGGGAGGGTAAACCTGACTGCAGATGCATACCTATCGGACATCTACATTTATGGTAGGTACAAAACTGTACTATGTCCTTCAAGGATGCATCTGCAGTCATCACATATGGGTAGAATACCATAGCCAAACTGGGGGTGGAGGTACTAAGTGAAGGATGGTGTAGTTAAGATACCCTGCAGGACTGCCGTAGCAAAACCTGCTCTGGATCTGGAGTATAAAGGCAAATTGTAATGCTTGGCAAATGTATGCACGGAGCTCCACGTAGCAGCTTCTAAAATGTCTTTGGTAGCCACCCCTCTAAGGAAGGCTGTGGTGGTGGCTGTGGCTCTCGTGGAATGAGGTCTAATGTTAGCTGGCACAGTCTTTCCATGATAGGAGTAACAAAAAAGAATGCAATTTCCTATCCATTTCGAAATTGTCTGTTTGGAAATTGCTTTTCCTTGCACCCCAACAGCATATGCTACAAACAACTGGTCAGTCTTTCTGTAACTTTTAGTTCTGTCCAAGTAGTAGCGTAGTTGTCTGTGTATGTCCAGGGTGTGTAGAAGTCTTTCCCCTCTATTTTGAGGCTGTGGGAAGAATGTAGGCAAATGAATAGCTTGGTTCAAAGATACCCTGGATATCACCTTTGGCATGAAAGTAGGATTGGTCCTCCAAGAAACTCTATCCTGATGAAAGATAAGAAATGGCTGCACCGCCATTAAAGCTTGTAGCTCAGATACTCTTCTTGCTGAGGTTATGGCCAGAAGGAAGGCAGTTTTCCAAGACAAAAACTGTAAATCTGCCGATGCTGCTGGTTCAAAGGGAGGTAGCGTTAGTTTTTCCAACACGAAATTCAGGTCCCAAGTAGGTAGAGGTGGTTTCCTTGGAGGATTAATGTTTTTGATTCCCCTTAGAAACGGTCTTTATAGAGGGTGAGATTGCTGAGGCATGTATCTTGATGGAAGAGTAAGACAGGCCACTGTGGGACAATTCTGCCAAATATTCCAGTATGTATGCCATATTTATCACAGTCACATCTAGGCCCTTTGCTGTGTTCCAGGTGTGAAATCTTTCCCATTTTGCTGCATATGCCTTCCTTGTGGAAGGTCGGCGAGCTTCCATAATAATATCCTTCACTCTCTGGGATAGGTTACCCTGAGGAGGAGTCATGGTATTCTCCAGGCAGTTCGCTGCAAGGTTTTCAGGTTGGAGTGTAGAGTCCTGAAATTGTGCTGAGTCAGTAGGAGTGGCCATAGGGGGAGAGGCCATGGTTTCGTCTGTGACAAGCTCTTTAGCAGTGGGTACCAGTGCTGTCTTGGCCAGTTTGGGGCTATCAGGATTACCCTGGGCTGCTCTGTCCTGATCTTCAGTAGGACCCTGGTCATTAGTGGAAGAGGTGGGAAAGCATACACTGTTAGAGCTTTCCAGCTGAAAGAGAGAGCATCCACCTTCCATGCTTGTGGGTGGTATGTCCTTGAGCAGAATTTCTTCAGTTGATGATTTAGAGGGGAAGCGAACAGATCTATTTCTGGCCTTCCCCATGATTGTGTGATTTGTAAGAAGATGTCTGGGTGTAGCATCCATTCGTGTGCATCCATGGTAGTTCTGCTTAAGCTGTCTGCCAGTGTATGGCCTTTCCCTGGCACGAATTGGGACTGTAGCTGTATGTTGAGTCTCAATGCCAGTTCCCATAGGTTCATTGTCAGTCTGCAAAGAGGGTAAGAATGGGTGCCTCCTTGCTTGTTTATGTACCACATAACTGTGGTGTTGTCTGTCCTTATGAGCAGGTGGCCTTGCTGAAGGAAAGGTATGAAGGCCTCGATTGCGTGTATCACTGCCAGCAATTCCTTTTGGTTTATGTGCATGTGCAGCTCTCTGTGTCCACAGCCCTTGTATACATCTGTCCTCCATGTGCGCTCCCCAACCTTGGTCTGAAGCGTCCATGGTGATGGTTTGGTTGGCTCTTGGTTTGCTGAAGGGCAGCCCGCTGTTCGACCGGCAGGCTTGAGCCCACCACAGGAATTCCTTTTGAAGGCAAGGAATGAGTGGGATCAGAGCTTCTAAGCTGTGACTGTGCGGAGTCCATAAACTTCTTAGGTACCATTGTAATTTCCTCATATGAAGCCTTGCTTGTGGAATCAGAAGAATGCAAGATGCCATGTAACCCAGGGCCTGCAGGATTTTCCTTGCAGTCATCTGAGTTTGTCTTGTGAGATTCTGAAAGTAAACTGGTAGCTGTTCTTGTTTTTCTTCTGTGAGAAAAGCCATCTGGGTGGTTGTGTCTGGATCTGCACCCAGAAAAGTTATTCTTTGGGATGGAACCAGTCTTGATTTGTGGATGTTGACTGTATATCCCAAGGCCTGTAACAGGTGGATGGCATAGTCCAAGTCCTTTAACAAAGTTTGCTTGCTGTCCGCTTGTATTAGGCAGTCGTCCAGATAAGGGTAGATTTGAATCCCCTGAAGTCTGCAGTGTGCAATTACTGATGCCAGGCATTTCGTGAATACTCTGGGCACAGTAGATAAGCCAAAGGGCAATGCTGAGAATTGATAATGCTCTGACCCTGCAAGAAATCTGAGGTGTCTTCTGCAGCTTTATCGAATAGGGACATGCAGGTATGCCTCCTTGAGGTTTAGAGTCACCAGCCAAGACCCCTTGCCCAGCATGGGAAGGAGTTGCTGTAGAGTCAGCATTTTGAATTTTGGCACAATGAGGTACGTGTTCAGTGCGGACAAGTCGAGAATAGGCCTCCATTGATTTTTTTTTCTTGGAACAAGGAATAATCTTGAGTAAAATCCCTGGCCTTGTTCTGAAAGAGGTACCTTTTCTATGGCTTTCATTTGCAGTAAGTTGGTAATTTGTTTCAAAGGCTCTGCCCTCTGATTTGGTGGCAGGTTTGGCATGCCTTCTCTTTTTGGCAATGAGTGGAAATGGAACCTGTATCCTTTGTCTATTATTTGCAGTGTCCATGTGTCCCTTGTAATGCTGTGCCAATTTTTTGAGAATAAAGAAAGCTTTCCGCCCAAAGGTGCTTCTAATTGAGCCCTGGTCGGTGGAGTCAAAATAAAGTCATTGAGTCTGTCCTGGTGTAGCAGTTGTAGTTCCTGCACCACCTCTCTGGTTGGGAGGCTGCCACTAACGGCCTCTGTAAGAGCCTCTAGCTTGCCCTCTACCTCTGGCACGTCTATTTCTGCCTCTTTGAGATCTGTCTGAATCCGGAAAGGACCAATTCTTAGTAGGCCAATTTCTGCTGAATCTTGGAGGTTGGACTTGCAGAAAGTCTTTAACTGTTTGCACAGATTTTGCCTTTTCTTCAAATTTCTTTAAAACCTCTTGAGCCGTGGAACCAAATAATTTTTGTTTTTCCATAGGAGCATCCAAAAGCTTAGCTTTAACATGGTCTGGCAGAGATTGTTCCTTCAGCCAGGCATGCCTACGTATAATTGCACCTGTCATAGCAGATCTACACGAAGCTTCCAATGCATCATAACCACACTGCAAGAAATGGTTACTAACCTGCTGGGAGTTATGCACCAGATCCTGAAGGGATTTACGATCAAGGGGTTCAGAAGAGGACAGTTTCTTATGTAATTCATCTAGTAAATACTCTTGATACTGTATCATATGGAATTGACAGTTTAATGCCCTCATGGAAAGAGTTGCAGAAGTATACACTTTCTTACCCCATCTCTCTAATGCTCTGGACTCCCTTTCAGAGGGTAGAGGATTTTTAGCAGTAGCAGCTACAACCCCTTTAGGGCCCTGGGAAATTGTTTCTGAATCAGCAGAGTGGGCCTTGTATAGGTGAAAATGTGAATCCGGGACCCTGTAGTACTTATCAGGTTTGGCAGGAGCCGGAGGGAGAGAGTCAGGGGCAGTACAAGTATCTGAATAGACATCATCAATTACATTCAAAACAGGAGGTATAGCTAAGGGCCTGTGCTGAGGTAAATGTAAAAAGGTCCTTAATCTCTTTCTGGAATCAGAGAATTCCTGACCCTGCCATTGAAAATGTTCTCTCATAGTGTGTAATGTTTCTCCAAATGAAAACTCTTCAGGAGGGGAGGCCGAGGGAATAGATTCTTCAGCATCAGAATCCTCGTAAGCCGAATAAGCCTCCTCCTGGAGGTCTGACAGACCAGAGCCATCCGTGGACTCATCTGAAGACTGTGGATCAGAGGGCTCAACCCTGGGCCTTTTGTCCGGAGGTGGTTGAGAGCCCCTGCCTGGATGTGGTTGGGAGCCTCTAATTAATGAAATCAGATCCTCTGCTAGGGTAAGAATCTGAGAGGCAGAAGAAGGTCTCTGATAGGAAACTTTGGGAGGCAAATCCTTAGAAAGTTTAGCAGCCTTAGCCCTAGAGAAAGCCTTAATGGACATGGAAGCAGGGGGTCTGGCTGCACCACGTGCAGGAGTAGACTTATCTACAGTAATGGTGTCGGAAGATTCCTGGACACCGGTTTCAGAAGGTAATTCAATGACCGACTCGGCCGGGGCCTCCAGGGCCGAGGTAGTCGGTTGCGTGGTTTCAGTAGTAGTAAGAGCCAAGGACTCTGTTTCAGCCGAGACCGAGACACTCGTGGTAGGCCTGACCGAGGTTTCAGCCGAAACCGTGGTCCGCACGTGTCGGTCCTTGTCCTTCCGTTTTTTGACTAAATGCAAAGTCGGAGTCTCCGACGGCATTTTATAAGCAAAACTAGCCCCAAAAAACTCCTCTGCAAACTCCGACCGACGTCTAAGAGTTCGTCGGTTGAAGGAAGCACAGGCTGAACAGGCCGAGACGTCGTGGTCTGGGCCTAGGCAGGGGAGGCAGTAAGAGTGGAAATCCTTATGAGGTATTTGTTTCCCACAGGTTAAACAATTATTAACTTTATCTGACATCGGCTGAGGCAAGAAAGAGTCCCCAACGGGGTACTTAGCTTTTTCGAAGTCTTCGGTGTCTGAATCACAGGAGCTGACTGACCGGCACTTGCGAACTGCTTCTGCTTCGGGCACCACGCGGCAAGAAAGACTGAGGAAGATGGCGTCGGCTGATGCTTTTATACCCCAGACGCTCTGACGTCGGGGAAAGTGCGACATCAGCCGAGGCCAGACCCAGACTTTGGAATCCGGCCGACCGAAGGGCTGCCTGAGGCAGGACAACCCATATGTGATGACTGCAGATGCATCCTTGAAGGACATCATTTAGTTCTTGACCAGGTAAGTCTGCCAATCTAGCATCCAGTCCACCAGCAAATTCATCAAGATTTTAGGGAAAAAGTCAGAAAAGGAATGGAAGAAACACTGGCAGCCCCCACAATAACCGGATATATAATGGATATCTAGGAGATGACTACCCAGAAAGGTTACATTATTCAGTTTTGCACAGATCATCAGACTTGCTGTTTAACACCACAGACTGACCAAGTTATTTCTGTTCCCTCCATTCCCCTTAAAACTATGTGGCTTGTTGGGACAGTAGTGGAACCTGAGTGGGTTTCACCCTGCACAGTGGTCATATGACCCTGAACTTCAGCATATGGTGTGGGAGTGTCAGTGATACCACCTAAAAGAAAAAGGCAAAGAAGCACCTGTGGCTTCTTCCCGATTCTGTATTTCTGTATAGTCTTCACATGTTATCTTCACTTTATGATTTGTGAAACATCTCTCATGTTTTCTCTTAATTTAGATACATCTACAGATGTAGACACTATAGCTGACCAAAAGGAGAAAGAGCCAGAAAAACAACCTGTACTTCATGTTCTCAAACACCATGATTCTCAACAATCCTAACAAATTCTTCTGTTAAATGAAGTAGAAAGAACACAAGATTTCATACTGTGCCCCCCCCCGAATAAAAACAGAATAAGGATTATCCTCTGGGGGACATGACAGCCACAAGCAAACTTGTTAGTGACTTTCCTCAAGCAAAGTAATTTATTCTTGACCAAATCAGATAAAATAAACTTCCAGTCCAAATCAGTAAATCTCAAGGAAAGAAAGTGCCAACACTGCTTAGAAAAACAAGGCTTAATCCACATAACACTGAAAACCCATCAGAGTGATCATTTACAACAAGCAGGGAAAAATGGAGTAGTCATGTGAGTTGCTCTCTCTCTCATAGTAAATCTGCCTTGTAAAAAAGCCACATCTCATATTGCTAAGAGTTTTCAGTGACTAATATGCAGGGGAAGCATATTTCATAGGTGAGGAAGGTGATGAGTGATTAAATTATGCCTGTACTTGGACTTTCATTGATATTTTGGTGTAGAACTAGGTTTGGATATTTAACTGAGAAGTTCCTTTTCAGGAAAAGGAGGCTGCACCAGGACTAAAGGCTACAACCAGTGTGATTTTGCCAACCACTTCTGCAAAGCTAAGTAATCTCTCACATTCTAGTCTACTGTGGACGTGAAACCTACACGACGAGCAGTAAACATTCTACTCCTTTCTGTAGTTTAAAATATATTCGAATTGGAATCTGTATAAAACCACAACTTTGGAAAACATGATAAAAATTACATAAACATATAAATTCTGCTGTTGTCTGAATAAATATGCGTACATTATGTGGGAGCCTGGTACACAATAAATGAAATAACTTGTATTATACAAATTTCAGGGTGAGCGCTTTTTAAGTTCCCCTAAACTTACGGTACAACACATTTAATTTATTATACGAACCCCCTAATGTATTCCATGTATGCATTTTTCCCAAGTATGACTTACTGCTTCACTGATTTGGATGGGCTATATTAATAGACTAAGTTACCCAATGAATATTGATTTACACAATTTCCTTAGGACTTCAGGAATGGGGCGTCTTATGACTGGTTTCTACTGCATTTGTGAGTTTTTTTTTAACCAATGTTTAGGTATTTTGTTATTTTACTGAGTGTGATATTAGGATTTTTAATTTTATATTTTTTAGTTAGTTTAATCTTTGTTTAGACAGTAAAATCATATCTATTTTCCCACTCATATTTTCCAATTGTCAATACTTCGTACTGTCATTTCTTTGTTTGATTCACTTAAAAAATATGAATTTCATTTTGGGGAACAGATTAAGTGGCTATTTTTTAAATCATTCTTCCTGCATATTTTGGGTGTGAAATGCATGGTTACGTTTTTCTTTTACAATGAAGTAAACTGGAAATGTGGTTTAGTTTTACTTCCTTTTATTTCCATCTTTTAAGCCAAGTGAAGATTTCCGTGTTAGGGTTGTTTTAGACAGGGTAAGATGCTTCATCACTCTCTGTGTGTCTTTGTATTTGCATATGCAACGTGTGAACTTCTTTAGATTTAGTGATTAGCATACATACAATAGCTTTACAGGAATCTGAATTTTTGCAGCTTTGATGATGGACAATGGATGCAGAAAAAACTTATGAAGAAGAACCAAGAGCAGGGCAAACTTATGACATTGTGCCAGTAGTGCAGATAGAAGAAAAAGTACAGTTTTGTACCTACCATAAATGTAGATGTTCGAGTGTATACCCCTGCTGCAGTCATCACACTTGTGTTATCCTGTCGTCAGGCGGTCCCGCAGTCGGCCTGAATTCCAAAGTCTTGGTCCGGCGTCGATTGCTGTAGCTTCTTCCCTGACGTCAGTGCGCCAGGGGTATACAAGAGGCATCTGACGCCATTTTCTTCAGTTTTTTCTTGCCCCACATGTCAGGTGCCCTCCCAAAAGGTGGTCAGTAGATAGTACCAATAATAAAAGATTAGCACAAACAAAACATCCCTCCAGCTATAAGCAAATACACCACAAAGGTTGTATCAGATTTTAAGGTAATGAAAGGTTTCAGTTAGGTCAGAGGGGATAGAGGGAGGGTAACCTGGACTGCAGCAGGGTATACACTCGAACATCTACATTTATGCTAGGTAGAAAACTGTACTATGTTCATCGTGTTACCCTGCTGCAGTCATCACACTTGGGTTGAATCCCAAAGCTAAGGATGGGAGGTGGAGTCAAACAGGGTTAGAGGAGGCTAGAAGGCCCTGCAAAACTGCAGTGGCGAAGCCAGCTCTAGACTTAGAGTAAAGTGGTAAGTGATAGTGTTTGGTGAAGGTGTGTACTGAACTCCAAGTTGCAGCTTCCAGAATCTCCTTAGTTGGCAACCCCCTGAGGAAGGCTGTAGATGTAGCTGCTGCCCTGGTGGAGTGGGGCCTTATGCTAGCAGGAACTGGTTTTCCATGATGGGTGTAGCAAAAACGTATACAATGTCCTATCCATTTGGAAATGGTCTGTTTTGAGATAGCCTTTCCTTGTGATGCTGTAGCATAGGATACAAAAAGCTGGTCAGATTTTCTGAAAACCTTAGTTTTATCCAAGTAGTAACGTAGTTGCCTGTGAATGTCCAAGGAGTGCATGAGTCTTTCTCCTTTGTTCTGTGGATTTGGGAAGAAGGTGGGTAAATGGATGGTTTGATTTAGAGCCACCCTGGATACCACCTTTGGCATAAAGGAGGGGTTAGTTCGTAGAGAAATGCTGTCTTGATGAAAAATGAGGAAAGGCTCTACTGCCATTAGTGCCTGTAGCTCTGAGACTCTTCTGGCTGAAGTAATTGCTAGCAGCAGGGCAGTCATCCATGATATAAACTTCAAATCAGCTGAGAAAGCTGTCTCAAAAAGTGGCAGCGTAAGTTTTTCCAGAACAAAGTTAAGGTCCCAAGTTGGTGTTGGTGCTGTCCTGGGAGGCCTAATGTTTTTAGCCCCTCTGAGGTACTGCCTTAGAAGTGGATGTGAAAATAAGGGAGGATCCATGTTGTAGTGAGCTGAAATAGCTGAGGCGTGGATTTTAATAGATGAAAAAGAAAGTCCTTTGTGTAACATCTCAGTTAAATATTGTAGAATCTGAGGTATGTCCGGCACAAGGGTATTTTGGCCTTTAGCTTGGTTGCAGGCGCAAAATCTTTTCCATTTGTCTGAGTAGGCTTTCCTGGTGCTGGGCCTCCTGGCCTCTAGAATGACATCCATAACAGCTTGTGAAAGAGAAGCTGGCTGGTTGCTTAGGTGATTTGCCATGCAGCCAAATTTAAGGTTTTGAGCTGGCTGTGTAGAATCTGATTGTCTTGCTGTGTGAGCAGATGAGGCATTTGTGGTAAAATCCATGGTGGGCCGTGGGCCATGTTCCTTAAGTAGTGGGTACCAGTGCTGGCGTGGCCAGTCTGGGGCAATGAGTATCATTTGGGGTCTCTCCATTCTGACTTTCAGCAGCACCTTTGTGAGAAGGGGCAATGGAGGAAAGGCATACACTGTCAGCATTTTCCAACTGAATGAGAGTGCGTCCACTTTCCAAGCTTGATGGTGAAATCTCCTAGTGCAAAATTTTGATAGCGGATAGTTTTGGGGATTGGCAAACAGATCTATGTCCGGGCGCCCCCATTTTTGAGTTACCATTGCAAATACTTATGGATCCAGTTTCCACTCGTGGGGATCCATGATGTTCCTGCTTAGGTCGTCTGCCAATGTGTTTTTTTTTTTCCTGGCAGGAATTGAGCTTGTAATTGAACTTGGTAAGCCAGTGCTCTGTTCCACAAGGTCATTGCTTGCCTACATAGAGGGTAGGAGTGTGTACCCCCTTGCTCGTTTATGTACCACATTACTGTGGTGTTGTCTGTCTTTATTATAAGCTGTCCTGGATGTAAGAGGTCCTTGAAGGCTGTCAGAGCATTCTGTACAGCTAGCATTTCTTTTTGATTGATGTGCAGATTTCTTTGATCTGCAGTCCATATGCCTTGAACGCACTGCCCTGCCATGTGTGCCCCCCAGGCATAGTCCGATGCATCTGTTGTCATAGATTGCCCGGCTGGGGGAAAGGTGAAAGGCTGACCCTTGTTGAGGTGACATGCCTGTGACCACCATAGAAATTCCTGTTGAAGGCAGGGAATGAGAGGTATCATTGTTTCCAAGCTGTGGCTGTGTTGAGTCCATATGCTTTTCAGGTACCATTGTAATTTCCTCATATGCAGTTTTGCAAATGGTATTAGTAGTATGCAAGATGCCATGAAGCCCAAGGCCTGCAGAATTTTTCTTGCAGGGAGTTGGGTCTTTGTTGCCATTATTTTGAAGTATCGAGTTAGTAGTAGTTGTTTGTCTGGCATCAGATAAGCCATCTGGGCTGTTGTATTCAAGCTGGCACCCAGGAATGTCATATTTTGTGAGGGCACTAGTTTTGATTTCTTTTCGTTTACTGTGTACCCTAGGCAACTTAGAAGGTGTTTCACAAAAGCCAGATGTTGTAAGAGAATGTCCTTGCTTTCTGCTTGGATGAGGCAGTCGTCCAGGTATGGGTATATTTGAATTCCTCTTTGTCTGCAGTATGCAATTACTGGTGCCAGGCATTTTGTGAAGACCCTGGGTGCAGCAGATAAGCCAAAGGGCAGTGCAGAGAATTGGTAATGGGTTGAACCTGCAATGAAACGGAGGTATCTTCTGCCATTTTGTCTGAGAGGGACATGCAGGTATGCCTCCTTGAGGTCCAACGTTACTAGCCAAGCTTTCTTGCCCAACATGGGAAGAAGCTGCTGTAGTGTTAGCATCTTAAATATGGGTACTTGCAAGAAGGTGTTTAGAATCTAAAGGTCCAGAATGGGTCTCCAAGCATTGTCCTTTCTGGGGACTAGAAAGAGCCTCGAGTAAAATCCTTGGCCTTGCTCCTGTGTAGGTACCAGTTGAATGGCTCTCATGTCCATGAGAGCTGTAATTTGTTTTTGTGCCTCTGCCCATTGACTTTGTGGCAGGTTTGGCATTCTTTTTATCCTTGGCAAGGTATGGAAATGGAATCTGTATCCTTGTGAGATAATGTCTAGCACCCATTTGTCCTTTGTGATGATGTGCCAGTTGTCTGCAAAAAGTGCTAATTTTCCTCCCAAGGGAGCTGCCAAGAGAGCTTTGCTTGGCAGTTTGAGGTTTAAGTCATTGTGTTTGTCTTCTAGTAGTTTGGGATCTGTCTTCTCCTCCCTTCTGTGTTGCAGTGCCCCATTGGCGAGGTTTGTAAGGGATTTGTGCTTGACCTCTGCCCCTTGGGCATCTGTATTTACCCCTCTGTGGTCTGTCAGAAGATGGAAAGGGCCAATTTTTTGTTGGCCAATTTCTGCTGAAGCGTGGGGGTTGTACCTGTAAGAAATCTTTGACCGTCTGCATAGATTTTGCCTTATCCTCCATTTTCTTTAAAACCTCTTCTGCTTCAACTCCAAATAAGACATCCTGCTGTAAGGGTGCATCTAGTAACTTTGCTTTAACATGATCAGGCAGAGTTTGTTCCTTTAACTAAGCATGCCTACGTATAACAGACCCAGTAACAGCTGCTCTACAGGAAGCTTCCAAGGAATCAAATCCACACTGTAAAGTATGTTTGCCCACCTGTTCAGCTGCATGCAACAGATCCTGCATTTCCTTGAATTCAGACTGTTGAGGGTGCGTGCTCATCTTTTGTTTTATTTGAGACATTAGGAATTGCTGGTATTTCAGCATGTGAAATTGACAATTTAGTGCTCTCATAGCTAGAGTAGCTGAGGTGTAAACCTTCTTCCCCCACCTATCTAATGCTCTGGAGTCCCTTTCAGAGGGTACAGGATTTTTAGCCAAAGAAGCCTTAGCCCCTTTGGGTCCCTGGGAGATTGTCTCTGGGTCAGCAACAGGGCTTTTGTAAAGGAATTTGTGTGAGTCAGGCACTCTACATCTGTCTGGTTTGGCTGGAGCAGGAGGCAGAGAATCTGGATTTAGACTAGATTCTAAGTAAACATCATCCACAATGTGTAAAACTAGAGGGATAGCAAGTGGTCTGTCCTGGGGGAGTAAAAGAAACTCTTGGAGCCTTTTCTTTGAGTCGGAGTAGTCCTGACCTTCCCAGTGGAAATGTTCCCTCATGGTAAGTAAGGTTTCCCCAAAGGAATAGTCTTCAGGGGGAGAAGCTGAGGGGAATGGAATCTTCAGCATCAGAATCTTCATAAGGGGGAAAGGAGTAATCCTGTTCCTCAGAGGAGCCTGAGGAAATAGACACTTGATCAGAGGAGGCATAATCCTCTTCTTGTCTAGGCCTTTTGTCTGGGGGGGTTGGGAACCCCTGATTAAAGAAATCAAATCTTCAGCCATTTTAAGCATCTGTTTCTTAGGCATGGGGCCTTGAACTGGAGACTGATGTGCAGTCTTCTTTGGTTTTAGAGGAGTCTTAAGCTTAGCATAAGATTTTATGGTGAGAGTAGTCGGTCTGAAGACACCTTCTGTAAACGAAGGTGTTTCCACAGCACCGGCTTCTCCTTCTGCAATGTTGTCGGTAGGGCCTAAAGAAAATGGCTGCGTCGGCCTAGAACTCTCTGCTTGAGAATCCAAAGCGGTCTGGGGTTGCAATTCTGCAGTCACCAGGGGCTGCGTAGGCACCTCACTGAAAACCGGAGAACTGGCGACCAGCCCAGCCGAGGCCTCAGAGTCTGGCTTGGATCCAGGCTGCCTGTCTTTATCTTTGCGGTTTTTTTGCACGCCGGTAGTCGGTTGCTCCGACGGTATAGTGTAATTAAATTTCCTACCGAAGTAGTGTCGTGCGAAATCAAAGCGTTGCTTTGCAGTTCGCTTATTGAACCTAGCACAAAACTGACAACCAGTGACGTCATGGTCTGGGCCTAGGCAAGGTATACAATAAGAATGAAAGTCCTTATGAGGTATTTGCTTCCCAAAAGAAATGCAATTGTTAACTTTTTCTGACATCGGACTGAGGCAAGAAAAGGTTCCCCAATGGGGTACTTTGCTTTGAAGACTTCGGACTGAAATTCGATTCAAAAATCTCAGGTGTCGGCTGACCGGCACTTGCGAACTGCTTCTGCTTCGGGCACCGTGCGGCAAGAAAGACTGGAGAAAATGGCGTCGGATGCCTCTTATATAACCCTGGCGCACTGACGTCAGGGAAGAAGCGACAGCAACCGACGCCGGACCAAGACTTTGGAATTCAGGCCGACTGCGGGACTGCCTGACGACAGGATAACCCAAGTGTGATGACTGCAGCAGGGTAACACGATGAACATCATTAAAAGTGTTTGTTTATGGAAGAAAGAGATCTATCGGAAGTATGCTGGGGAGCATAAATGAATGTGGATGAGGCATTAATGGGGATACAGACATGAAATGCATGAAACATTATGAGTACAAAACTAAATACTGGTGTCAGGACACACCGTCAGTTGTTGGGGGGGGGGGGGATGAAAAGATGAAGATTGTTTTGGAACTGGAGAGTGAGGGAACAGGAACATTATTCCTGGCAGCAAATCATTCAAAGTTGGAAGGTGATTTCCTGTGGTAAAGAACAAAGATGCTTTCATCCCCGACAGAGGAAGCAGCTAGAATACTGCGCCTTGGTCGAGAAGTTAAGGGAAACTAGCTGGAGTAAGACCTACCAAGAAAAGTGTCCAAACTTTATGGAACAGTTGGCCGAGTCAAAGGATGGTATCTAGAGTTCAAAAAGTGTTGCAGGACACAAAATACAAACTTGCTTTAAAAGAAAAGATGAGTGGGGAAAACACTAGATAAATGAGCTAAAAACATTAGCTCTGTTTTACAGATCAGGTGGGCATCATGCGTATGCTAACCAAACAAATCCAAGAAATAATTCTACACACCCAGAGAGGTCAGCTGAAATACTTCTGACACTTGGTCATGTATGTAGGCAGTGTGCAGAGAATATCAAATATCAAAGTTAAGCAGGAGAGTAGTTTAAGGCAATAACCAGTAGTAGGGCAAGAAAAATAAAGATGGTTTACGCATTCTAAGAACAGGAACAGGTGAGATAGGAACCACTTTCCCTAACATGGGGGATACAAAAGAGAAAGTGGCTGTGGCTTACAGAAATTTGTATAGAGTGTAAACTGATCTGTACACAACACATACTAACAATGTGTTGCCCGATGAAGACTTGACAGCAAACTTATGCTTACACATAGCTGAAGGCTAATAAGAAGTTATGTACTCACCATAACTTTCCATCTGAGTAGGTAAACGTCATTTGACAGCAACCTTTGTGAATCGGATCCGAGCCGACAGTTTTCAACAGATTTAGATCCGAGCTCCAAGCTCCTACCCCTACCCATAATCCCCTGCCAACCCTGACTGACCTCAGATCAAGTTTGCCCAACAGCAGAAAACTGCTAGCAATGACTAATCCCAAGATAAATGGGTAAAACCCATGGACCTGAATATGAGAACATTTGCAAGTGAGGGGGCAGGAGGGAGGGACGGTTGCTGACAAATGAAGTTTACCTACTCAGATGGAACGTTATGGTGAGTACATAACTTCTTAATCTGAAGTAGTTAACTTAATTTGTGCAGCAACCGTTGGGACAGAGTCCCCAGCTACCTGAACCTTGGGTGGCCTTTATGGAAGGATGTTCCGGAGCACTGCAGAGCCAAAGGATGCTCTCCCTCCGGAGAAAATGTCTAATTTGTAGTGATTGATAAAAGTATGAGATGAAGCCCAAGTGGCTGCCGAGCAAATATCATCCAAAGAAACTCTAGCTCTGAAAGTCACAGGGTAGACATAGATAGAGTAGAGTGGGCACAGACTCCTTGAGGTGCGGGCCTGCCCGAACTGTCGTATGCTAAAAGGATTGCATTGCGAAATCCATCTAGAGAGTGTGACTTTTGATACAGATTTACCCAAGTTAAATTTGGCAAAGGAGACAAACAACTGGTCGGATTTCCTATGACCGTCCTGTGGATGTAAAACCGAAGTTGTCTATGCACATCCAATGAATGTAATTTGTATTCCCCTTTGTTATGATAGTTAGGAAAAAAGACCGGCAAGTTGACGGACTGGTTAATATTTGACTCAGAGGCAACCTTGGGAAGAAAGGAGGGATTGGTCCAGAGGTAAACTCTATCCTTGTGAAAGGTCAAGTAAGGGGGTTTTACACATAGGGCCTGTAGTTCAGAGACCCTTCGAGCCGAGGTGATAGCGACAAGAAAGGCCGTTTTCCATGATGAGAATTTAAGATCTATGGAGGCTGCAGGCTCAAAAGGGGGAGCTGTCAAGGCCTGAAGCACCAACGTTAAATCCCAAGGAGGGACCACCTCCTTCACTGGGGGGGTCTGAGCAAAAAGATGCCCTTCAAAAAGTTCTTACACAATTTCGTGGTGATCAAAGGGCCCAATTCATTTCCAACGTGATAATGAGAGATAGCTGCTAGTTGGACCTTAACTGTGGAGGAATTAGCTCCTTGATGAAACAGTCCTAACAGAAAGTCTAATACAGAGGGCAGAGGAGCTGTAAAAGGATCCAAATTTTTGCGTTCCGCCCAAATGGAGAAACGTTTCCATTTGCTGCTATAGATCTTTCTAGTAGAAAGCTTGTGTGCAGCTACTAGAATGGTTTTAACTGGGGAAGAGATACCGGGAGTCCTAGCTATGAGTGGAACTGGAGCAGCCAAGCCGTGAGCTTGAGGTTGTCCAGGTTCGGGACTGGGATGGGTGGGATATTAGATCCGGACGGGGATCCAGAATCAAGGAGGATTCACGACATGAGACCAAAGGTAAGGGAACCAGGTTTGATGAGGCCAAAATGGGGCAATGAGGATTATCCTGCTCCCCAACCGACTGGCTTTCTGAAGAAACTTCAGCATTAGAGGAAGAGGAGGGTAAGCATAAAGAAGACTGGGAGGCCAAGCATGCACCAGAGCGTCTCTCGGGGGTTCCCCAGAGGGGGAAATGAGAGTGAAGTAGTCGTAACATTTTGTGTTCGAGGGAGAGGCAAACAGATCGCAACAGGGTTGACCCCATTTGGCGAAGATCCGATTCGCTATCTCGGGATTCAGAGACCACTCGTATGGTAACAGGATGGTGCAACTTAGTTTGTCCGCTAGGATGTTGGACCATCCCGGAATGTGCGTTGGTATGAGAAAGCGGTTGGTGGAGACAGCCCATTCCCACACTCTCATGGCCTCTCGACAGAGTGGGTAAGACCTGGTTCCCCCTTGTTTGTTGATGTACCAGACAGCCGACATGTTGTCCGTCTGAATCGCAATCGTTCCTACAGGAAGAAGGCCCTGAAGTGCTTGCAACGCTAACAGCACTGCCCTCATCTCTAGGACGCTGATATGCAGTGAGGTCTCCATGAGGTCCCACGTGCCTTGGACTGTCCTGCCCGAACAATGCCCCCCCCCACCCTAGGCGGGAGGCGTCGGTGGTCACAGTGGCTACAGGAGGGGTCATAGAAAAGGGGCGTTCTTGCTGAAGGTCTGGAGATTGGAGCCACCATAGGAGGGGCCCTCTTGCAGGCCTTGCTGAGGGGGATGGGATGGCTCAAAGGGTAGTGAAGAAGGGACCACTGGACCTGGAGGGTCCATTGTAAGACCCTCATGTTCAAACATGAAATTGGCAGTAGGGTGATCGCTGCCGCCATCGAGCCAAGAGCCCTCAGGACCAATTCCGCCGGGGGAGCTGGAGATTGTAGACTGGCCTGCACATGTAGCCTCAGGGATAGTAGCCGGTCTGTGGTCAAGAAAGCTAGGAGCTTGTTTGTGTCCAATCTGGCCCCTATGAAGTCTATAATCTGAGTCGGAGTAAGAGATGACTTCTCTATGTTGATAGCGATCCCCAGCCGGGGAGCTAGACGGAGCAAGTAGTTTCTGGCTGAACAGTGTAGATGCATTGTTGGGGCGGTCAGGAGCCAGTCATCCAGGTACAGGAAGACCTGAATTCCCTGGAGCCTCAGGTGGGCCGCTATCACTGCTAACACTCTGGTGAACACCCTGGGGGCTGTGGTGAGACCAAAGGGGAGGACCCTGAATTGGTAATGACTGGCTCCTAGCCGGAAGCGGAGGAACCTCCTGGATTGCCTGTCCATCAGAATGTGGTAGTACGCATCCTTGAAGTCTATAGAGCACATCCAATCGTTCTCCCGTAAGAGGGGGAGAATGGATTGAAGAGTGACCATGCGGAACTTCTCTTTGGTTACTGACAGATTCAGGGAAGAAAGGTCGAGGATTGGTCTTAAGTCCCGCGTCTTTTTTGGCACTAAGAAGAACCTGGAGTAAATCCCGGGCCTGCACTGGTCTGGGGGGACGTTCTGGATGGCTCTTTTTCCCAGCAAATGTTGGATTTCCATTTCTGCGGCCTCCCTCTGATCGGGTGGGACATCGGGGAGGTATCTGGGGCTGCGTGGGTAACGAGAGAAGGGCATCTGATATCCTCTGGATATGATGCGAAGCACCCAGCGGTCTGTCGTGATGGAGTCCCAAGCTGCTGGGTGCTTCGAGAAACGCCCCCCCCCCGACTGCCTCCAGAGTGGAGTAGTCGGGCAACCCCTCAGGGGTGTTGCGTGGGTTGGTCCTAGAAGGGTTCTCTGGATCCAAAGTTCCGCGGGCCCCCTCTGCCTCTAGGGCGGCGTCCACCCTGCCCTCCTCTGCCACAGAAGGGCTGGGAGTCCAGAGCGGAACGGGACTGTTGCGACTTCTGGAACCACATCTTCTTCTGTCCCTTTTGGTTCTTAGAAAAGGACCTCTGGGGAGCAGAGAAGTGGACTCCGACGGCAGACAACGTCTTCCCGTCCTTTTCACTCTGGACCAAGGTATCTTGCACGGTTTTGCCAAAGAGGGCAGAACTATCAAAAGGGGCATTAGCGAATGACGCCTTGAAGGGCTCCGCGAAATCACAGTGTCGGAGCCAGGCCTGACGTCTCATAAAGTACAGTTTTGTACCTACCATAAATGTAGATGTTCGAGTGCTAATACAGCTGCAGTCATAACAGATGGGGTCCTCCTGCCGTCAGGCGGGTCCTCGGTCGGCCGAATTCCAAAGTCTAGGTCCGGCGTCGGTTGTCGTTGCTTCTTCCCTGACGTCAGTGCTACAGGGGTATAAAAGAACCAGCCGACGCCATGTTCTTCAGTTTTTCTTGCCCCAGATGTCAGGTGCCCCCAGAAGGAAAGCAATACATAAAATTATGAGATAATGCAATGCAATATAATAAAAAAACAGTAGTTGCAAGCAAATACACCATAAAAGAATACCCCTAGAGGGGAAGGAGGGAGGGAAACCTGGACTGCAGCTGTATTAGCACTCGAACATCTACATTTATGGTAGGTACAAAACTGTACCATGTTCATCGTGCATACAGCTGCAGTCATAAAAGATGGGTAGAATCCCAAAGCTAAGAAAGGGGTGGTAGGCACTAGGTGGAACTAGGAGGAGCCAAAATGCCCTGCAAGACTGCAGTGGCAAAGCCTGCTCTAGATTTGGAGTATAATGGTAGGTTGTAGTGTTTGGAGAAGGTATGCACAGAACTCAAAGTTGCTGCTTCCAAGATATCCTTGGTAGGAACTCCTCTAAGGAAGGCTGCAGAGGTAGCTGTGGCCCTGGTGGAGTGAGTTCTAATGCCTGTAGGAACAGTTTTGCCATGAAAGGAATAGCAAAAGCGTATGCAGTGGGCTATCCATTTTGAGATTGTCTGCTTGGAAATTGGCTTTCCTGGAGCTCCTACCGCATAGGCCACAAAGAGCTGTTCTGATTTTCTGAAAGGTTTTGTTCTGTCCAAGAAATAACGTAGTTGCCTGTGGATATCCAAGGAATGTAGTAATCTCTCCCCTTTGTTTTGAGGACTGGGATAAAAAGTAGGTAAATGTATGGCCTGATTTAAAGCTACCCTGGATACCACTTTAGGCATAAAGGAAGGGTTGGTTCGTAATGAAACTCTGTCCTGATGGAAGATGATAAAAGGCTGGACCAGCCATGAGGGCCTGTAGTTCTGAAACTCTACGAGCTGAAGTGATAGCCAGAAGGAAAGCTGTTTTCCAGGACAAATATTGGAAATCTGATGAAGCAGCTGGCTCAAAAGGAGGCAAAGTCAGTTTTTCCAGAATGAAATTTAGATCCCAAGCAGGTACTGGTTGTTTCCTTGGAGGTCTTAAATTCTTAGCCCCTCTCAGGAACCGTCTTAAAAGAGGGTGAGAGAATAAAGGAGGATCAGTGTTGTATTCTGCAGAAATGACTGAGGCATGGATTTTGATGGAGAACGAAAGTCCACTGCTTAGTAGTTCAGCCCAATATTGTAGTATTTGAGGCAAATTCAGTTTTCCAGGGTTCTGGCCCTTTTTCTCATTCCAGACACAAAAACGTTTCCATTTTGCGGAGTAAGCTTTTCTAGTTGATGGCCTTCTGGCCTCCAAAATGACATCCTGCACCTCCTTGGAAAGTTGGGCCTGCTGTGATGCTAAGGAATCTTCCATGCGGCTAGAGTGAGTGTTTTTAGCTGACTGTGAAGAGTTTTGAAGCTGTGCGGAGTCAGAAGAAGAGGCATTAGAGGCAGGGTCCATGGGGGGAATGAGTCAGGCTCCTCAGGAGTGGGTACCAGTGTTGCCTTGGCCAGTCCGGAGCAATGAGGATCATCTTTGGTCCGTCTGCTCTGGTCTTCAATAGGACTTTGGGCAGCAGAGGAAGAGGCGGGAAGGCATAAACTGTCATTGATGTCCAGCTGAAAGAGAGAGCGTCCACTCTCCAGGCCTTTGGGTGGAAGGTCCTCGAGCAGAATTTTGTCAATTGATGATTTTTGTGGGAGGCAAAGAGATCTATGTCTGGCCTTCCCCATTCTTGGATTATTTCTGTAAAAACTTTTGGATGCAACATCCTTTCGTGTGGATCTGTCATATTTCTGCTTAGGTTGTCTGCCAGCGTGTTTTCCTTGCCTGGCAAGTACTGTGCTTGTAGTTCCATTTGTAAGTCCATGGCCATGTTCCAAAGTGATATGGCCAGTCTGCATAGGGGATAGGAATGTGTTCCTCCCTGCTTGTTTATGTACCACATAACTGTGGTGTTGTCCGTTCTTATCAATAGTTGACCTGGTTGTAGAAAGTCCTTGAACGCTATAATAGTATTTATTACTGCTAGCATTTCTTTTTGATTGATGTGAAGGTGCTTTTCTTTTTGGGGCCATTTGCCCTGAATGCACCGGTCTGTCATGTGCGCCCCCCCAGGCGTAGTCCGAGGCGTCTGTTGTGATGACTTGATTTGCTTGAGGCTTGCTGAATGGAAGACCTGTGTTTGCTTGACATGCTTGAGCCCACCACAGAAATTCCTTTTGCAGACATGGAAGTAGTGGTCTTATTGTTTCCAAACTGTGGCTGTGTTGAGACCATATGTTTTTTTAGGTACCATTGTAGTTTTCTCATATGCAGCTTTGCACAAGGGATTAGCAAGATGCAAGATGCCATGAATCCCAGAGCCTGCAGGATTTTCCTTGCAGTCAGCCGGGTGCAATTTGCCAGTGTTTTGAAGTATTGAATTAGTTGCCCCTGCTTCTCTGGCGTGAGGTAGGCCATCTGGGTGTTTGTGTCCAAATTGGCACCCAGGAAAATTATATTTCGAGAGGGTATTAGCCTTGATTTCTCTTTGTTGACTGTGTATCCCAGAGAGTTTAATAACATTATTACATAAGCCAGATGTTTCAGAAGAATGTGCTTGCTGTCCGCTTGGATCAGGCAGTCGTCCAAATAAGGGTATATTTGTATCCCTTGAAGTCTGCAGTAGGCAATTACTGATGCCAGGCATTTTGTGAATACTCTGGGCGCAGTAGATAAGCAAAAGGGCAATGCAGAGAATTGATAATGGGTTGAACCTGCAAGAAATCGGAGGTATCTTCTGCAATTTTGTCTGATTGGGACATGCAGGTATGCCTCCTTGAGGTCCAATGTTACCAGCCAAGACTCCTTGCCCAGCATGGGAAGAAGTTGCTGTAGAGTGAGCATCTTGAATTTTGGTACGAGTAGGAATGTGTTTAGGATGGAATGGTCCAAAATAGGTCTCCAATCTTTACCCTTCCTTGGCACCAGAAATAGCCTGGAATAAAAACCTTGACCTTGTTCGTGTGTAGGTACCTCTTGAATAGCTTTCATGTTTATAGGATCTGAAATTTGCTTTTGTGCCTCTGCCCTTTGATTGTGTGGCAGTTTTGGCATGCCTCTCATTTTTGGAAGGGTATGAAAGTGGAATTTGTAGCCTCTGTTTATAATGTCCAGGATCCCTTTGTCCTTTGTGACAACATGCCAATTTTTCGAGAATAGTGCCAGCTTTCCTCCTAAGGGGGCTGCCATTTGAGACCTGGTTGGCCTGCAAAGGGGAAAGTCATTGGGTTTGCTTTCTGAAAGATTGTGAGTTGTCCTCACCACCTCTTGGGAGTAGGAGCTTGCCATTGTCTGCCTCTGTACGATCCTTGTGGTTGTCCTCTGCCCCTCGGGCGCCTGTATCTGCCTCTTTGGGGTCTGTCCGTGGCAGGAAAGGACCAGTTTTTGGAAGGCCAATTTCTACTAAAACATGGTGGTTGAACCTGCAGAAATTCTTTCACAGTTTGCATTGATTTAGCTTTTTCCTCCATTTTTCGTAATACTTCCTCAGCATTTGCCCCAAATAGTACATCCTTTTGAAGAGGGGCATCTAGTAATTTAGCTTTGACATAATCAGGAGAGGATTGTTCCTTGAGCCAAGCATGCCTGCGTATGACTGAGCCTGTAACAGCAGCTCTACATTAGGCCTCTAGAGCATCAAAACCACATTGTAAGGTATGTTTACCCACTTGTTCTGCACTATGCATCAAATCCTGCAACTCCTTCAAGTCTGGTTGTTCAGGTTGTGACATTTTACTTTTCAATTGAGATAACAGAAACTGTTGGTATTTTAGCATATGAAACTGACAGTTTAAGGCCCTCATGGTTAAGGTAGCCGAGGTATATACCTTTTTTCCCCACCTTTCTAAGAATCTGGAATCTCTCTCGGAAGGCAATGGATTTTTGGCAATGGAAGCCTTAACCCCCTTGGGTCCCTGTGAGATGGTTTCTAGGTCAGCAGCATGGCTTTTGTAAAGAAATTGGTGTGAGTCAGGAACCCTGTAGTACCTGTCAGGCTTAACTGGAGCTAGAGGTAGAGAGTCCGGGTTAAGGCAGGCCTCCGAGTAAACATCATCTAGGATGTCCAAGACAGGAGGTATAGCCAGAGGCCTGTGCTGGGGTAACAAAAGAAATCCCCTGAGCCTTTTCTTGTAATCTGAATAATCCTGGCCTTCCCAGTGGAAGTGTTCCCTTAAGGTATGCAAAGTTTCCCCAAATGAGAAATCCTCAGGGGGGGGGGGATACAGAAGGAATAGACTCCTCTGCATCAGAGTCTTCAAAAGGGGAGTAAGCCTGTTCCTGGTCATCAGAGTGTTCTGAAATAATGGATCCCTGATCAGAGGAGGGGGAATCTTCCTCCACTCTGGGCCTTTTGTCCGGAGGTGGCTGAGAACCTCTGATTAGAGTAATTAAATCCTCAGCCATTTTAAGCATCTGTCTCTTAGGCATGAGGCCTGGAGATGGGCCCTGTGTAACTGGTCTCTTAGGGTGCATGGTTGCTTTAGACTTGGTGAAAGCCTTGATGGAGAAAGAAGAAGAAGGTCTGAAGACACTTTGAGTGGAGGTGGACCTGTCCACATTCTGTGTTTCAACGCCAAGAGTGGCTTCGGTATCTGTAGTCGGTGTGTGGGCCAAGGAGCCTGCGACCTCGGGTACAGGAGACACTGCCAAAGAAGTGTTGTTGGTAGTCAGGGGCTGCGTAGGCGCCTCACTGAGAACCGGACCACGTGTAGTCGGCTTTGGCGTGGTGTCGGTAGAGGCCGCGGACCTCGAGTGTCAGTCCTTGTCTTTGCGTTTTTTAGACAAAACCGGTGTTGGAGTATCAGACGACATGGTATAGTTAAAAGCTTTCCCAAAAAAAATGCTGGGCGAACTCCGCCCGACGCTTAATAGTGCGTTTGTTGAATGTAGCACAAAGTACAGTTTTGTACCTACCATAAATGTAGATGTTCGAGTGCTAATACAGCTGCAATAATCACAGATGTGTTTTCTGCCGGCAGGCGGGTCCTCGGTCGGCCGAATTCCAAAGTCTAGGTCTGGCGTTGGTTGTCGTCGCTTTCTTTCCTGACGTCAGTGCGACGGGGGTATATAAGACACAGCCGACGCCATATTCTTCAGTCTTTCTTGCCCCAGATGTCAGGTGCCCCCAGAAGGAAGGCAATACATAAATTATATATATATATATATATATATATATATATATATAGTCGAGCAATGCAATATAATCAAAAATCAGTAGTTGCAAGCAAATACACCATAGAAGGATAACCCAAATTAGGTTGTATGAGGAGGTGTTAGCCACTAGGCCTTTACCAAGAGGGGAAGGAGGGAGGGAAACCTGTACTGCAGCTGTATTAGCACTCGAACATCTACATTTATGGTAGGTACAAAACTGTACTATGTTCATCGTACATACAGCTGCAGTAATCACAGATGTGTAGAATCCCAAAGCTACGCACAGGGTGGTAGGCACTAGGTGGAACTGGGAGCAGCCAGAATGCCCTGCAACACAGCAGTGGCAAAGCCTGCTCTAGTTTTGGAATATAAAAGCAGGTGGTAGTGTTTTGTGAAGGTATGCACTGAACTCCAAGTGGCTGCCTCCAAAATATCTTTGGTAGGGACTCCTCTGAGGAAGGCTGTAGAGGTAGCTGTGGCCCTTGTGGAGTGGGATCTGATGCCTGTAGGAACAGGTTTGCCATGAAAGGAGTAACAAAACCGTATGCAATGGCCTATCCATTTTGAAATTGTCTGTTTGGAAATTGGCTTCCCTTGAGCTCCTACAGCATAGGACACAAAAAGTTGTTCTGATTTCCTGAAGGGCTGTGTTCTGTCCAAATAGTAACGTAGATGTCTAAGGAATGTAGCAGCCTTTCCCCTTTGTTTTGAGGATTAGGGTAAAAGGTAGGTAAGTGTATGGCCTGATTTAAAGCTACCCTGGATACTACCTTAGGCATAAATGAAGGGTTGGTTCATAGGGAAACCCTGTCCTGATGGAAAATGAGAAAGGGCTGCACAGCCATGAGGGCTTGTAGTTCCGAAACCCTACGAGCTGAGGTAATGGCCAGAAGGAAGGCTGTTTTCCAGGACAAATATTGCAAATCTGTAGAGGCAGCTGGTTCAAAGGGAGGTAATGTTAATTTTTCTAGAATGTAGTTAGGATCCCAGGCTGGTATTGGTTGTTTCCTTGGAGGTCTTATATTCTTAGCTCCTCTGAGGAACTGTCTTAAAAGTGGGTGAGAGAATAAGGGTGGATCAGTGTTGTATTCTGCAGAAATGGCTGAGGCATGAATTTTGATGGAGGAAAATGAAAGTCCACTGTTCAACAGCTCAGCTAGATACTGTAATATCTGAGGCAAATTCAGTTTTCTAGGATCCTGGCCTTTTTTCTCATTCCAAGCGCAAAAACGTTTCCATTTTGCGGAGTAAGCCTTTCTAGTAGACGGCCTTCTGGCCTCCAAAATGACATCCTGCACCTCTTTGGAGAGTAGGGTCTGTTGTGGTGTTAATGAAATTTCCATGCAGCCAGATTGAGAGTTTTCAGCTGACTGTGAAGAGTTTTGTAGCTGTGCTGAGTCAGTAGAAGAGGCATTAGAGGTAGGGTCCAGGGAGGAATATGTGTTAGACTCCTCAGGAGTGGGTACCAATGTTGTCTTGGCCAGTCTGGAGCAATCAGTATCATCTTCGGTCTGTCTGCTCTTGCTTTCAAGAGCTCCTTGGGCAGAAGAGGCAAAGGTGGGAAAGCGTAAACTGTCCATGTTGCCCAACTGAAAGAAAGGGCGTCCACTCTCCAGGCCTTTGGATGAAAGGTCCTTGAAAAGAACTTTTTCAATTGATGGTTCCTGTGGGAGGTGAAGAGATCTATGTCTGGTCTTCCCCACGCTTGGATTATCTTTGTAAACACTTGAGGATGCAACTTCCATTCATGTGGATCTGTCATATTTCTGCTTAGATTGTCTGCCAGCGTGTTTTCCAATCCTGGCAAGTACTGTGCTTGAAGTTTGATTTGCCATTCCAGAGCCAGGTTCCAAAGCGACATGGCTAGCCTGCACAGGGGGTACGAATGTGTTCCACCTTGTTTGTTTATGTACCACATTACTGTGGTGTTGTCTGTTCTTATCAATAATTGCCCTGGATGCAGGAGGTCCTTGAAAATTGTAATTGCATTTAATCACTGCTAGCATTTCTTTTTGATTGATGTGAAGGTGCTTTTCCTTTTGGGACCATTTGCCCTGAATGCACCTGTCTGTCATGTGCGCCCCCCCAGGCGTAGTCTGAGGCGTCTGTTGTGATGACTTGATTTGCTTGAGGCTTGCAGAATGGAAGACCTGTGTTTGTTTGGCATGCTTGGGCCCACCATAGAAATTCCTTTTGCAAACATGGAATTATTGGTATTATTGTTTCCAAACTGTGGCTGTGTTGAGACCATAGGTTTTTTAAGTACCACTGAAGTTTCCTCATATGCAACTTTGCACATGGGATTAGAAGAATGCAAGATGCCATGAAGCCCAGAGCCTGCAGGATTTTCCTTGCAGTGAGCCTGGTACAATTTGCTAGTATTTTGAAGTAATGAGTTAGTTGCCCTTGCTTTTCTGGCGTAAGAGAGGCCATCTGGGTGTTTGTGTCCAAGTTGGTACCCAGGAAAGTGTCCAAATAAGGGTAAATTTGTATCCCTTGAAGTCTGCAGTAGGCAATTACTGATGCCAGGCATTTCGTGAATACTCTGGGCGCAGTAGATAAGCCACAGGGCAATGCAGAGAATTGATAGTGGATTGAACCTGCAAGAAATCTGAGGTATCTTCTGCAGCTTTGTCTGATTGGGACATGCAGGTATGCCTCCTTGAGGTCCAATGTTACCGGCCAAAACTCCTTGCCCAGCATGGGAAGAAGCTGCTGTAATGTGAGCATCTTGAATTTTGGCACGAGTAGAAATGGGTTTAGGATGGATAAGTCCAAAATGGGTCTCCAGTCGGTTCCTTTCCTTGGTACCAGAAAAAGTCTGGAATAAAAACCTTAACCTTGTTCGTGAGTAGGTACCTCTTGAATAGCTTTCATGGCCATAAGCTTTGAAATCTGTATTTGAGCCTCTGCCCTTTGATTGTGTGGCAGGTTCGGCATGTCTCTCATTTTTGGAAGAGTGTGAAAGTGAAATCTTTGGCCTCTGTTTATAATGTCCAGGATCCATTTGTCTGTTGTGATATGCCAATTTCTTGTAAATAATGCTAGCTTTCCTCCCAAGGGTGCTGCCAGCTGAGACTCGCTTGGCATGGAAAGGGGGAAGTCATTGGGTATGTTTCCTGTATTGCTGTGCACTGTCTTCGCCACCTCTTGTTGCTGGAGTTTGCCATTGTCTGCCTCTATATGATCCTTGAGGTTGTCCTCTGCCCCTTGTGCGCCTGTATCTACCTCTTTGTGGCTTGTCCGTGGCTGGAAAGGACCAGTTCTTTGCAGGCCAATTTCTGCTAAAACGTGGTGGTTGAACCTGTAGAAAAGCTTTGACAGTTTGCATAGATTTAGCTTTTTCTTCCATTTTCCGTAGTATCTCCTCAGCATTAGTACCAAATAGTACATCCTTTTGTAAAGGAGCATCTAGTAGCTTAGCTTTAACATGGTCAGGCAAGGTTTGTTCTCTAAGCCAGGCATGTCTACGAATGACCGATCCTGTCACAGCAGCTCTACTTGAGGCCTCTAGGGCATCATAGCCACATTGTAAGGTGTGTTTACCCACTTGTTCTGCACTATGCATCATATCCTGCAACTCCTTCAAATTTGGTTGTTCAGGTTGAGACATTTTATTTCTTAATTGTGATAACAGAAACTGCTGATATTTAAGCATATGGAACTGACAATTTAAGGCCCTCATGGCTAGGGTGGCCGAGGTATATACCTTTTTCCCCACCTTTCTAAGGATCTAGACTCTCTTTCGGAAGGTAGTGGATTCTTAGCAGTAGAGGCCTTCATTCCCTTGGGGCCTTGAGAAATGGTTTCAGGGTCAGCATTATGGCTTTTGTAAAGAAATTGGTGAGAGGTAGGAGCTCTGTACTACCTATCAGGCTTGACTGGGGCAGGAGGCAGGGAATCCGGATTTAGGCAAGCCTCCGAGTAAACATCATCAAGTATGTCCAAGACAGGAGGTATCGCTAGAGGTCTGTGCTGAGGTAACAAAAGAAATTCCCTAAGTCTTTTCTTGGAATCAGAAAAGTCTTGGCCTTCCCAATGGAAGTGTTCCCTCAAGGTGTGCAAGGTTTCCCCAAAAGAGAAATCCTCTGGGGGAGATACAGAAGGAATGGACTGCTCAGCATCCGAATCTTTAAAAGGGGAGTACGAGTGTTCCTCTTCATCAGAATGTTCTGAAAAAATGGAATCCTGGTCAGAAGAGGGAGAAGCTTCCTCCACTCGGGGTCTCTTGTCTGGAGGGGGCTGGGAACCCCTGATAAGAGTAATTAAATCCTCAGCCATTTTTAGCATCTGCTTTTTAGGCATGGGGCCTGGAGATGGGCCCTGTGCAACAGGCCTCTTGGGATGCATGGCTGATTTGGACTTAGTAAAGGCCTTAATGGAGAAGGAAGACGAGGGTCTAAAAACACCATCGGTGGAAGTGGACCTATCCACCTATCCACATTAGGAGGCTCAACACTCACAGTGGCTTCGGTGGTTGTAGTCTGGGTATGGGCCGAGGTACCTGCTGTCTCAGTTACAGAGGACACCGCCAAAGAAGTGTCGTCGGTAGTCAGGAGCTGCGTAGGCGCCTCGCTGAGAACCGGACCACGTGTAGCCAGTTTTGGCGTGGTGTCGGTGGAGACCACGGGCCTCGCGTGTCGGTCTTTGTCCTTGCGTTTTTTGGACAAAACGGTAGTCGGAGTATCCGACGACATTTTATCATCAAAGGTTTTACCAAAAAAGTGCTGGGCGAACTCCGCCCGACACTTAATAGTGCGTTTATTGAAAGCAGCGCAAAAGCGACAGGCCGAGACATCGTGGTCTGGGCCTAAACAAGGGATGCAGAGGGAATGGAAATCCTTATGCGGTATTTGCTTCCCACAAGAAATACAATTGTTAACTTTGTCTGACATCAGTCTGAGGCAAGAAAAGTTTCCCCAATGGGGTACTTAGCTTTAAAGAAGACTTCGGTTTCCAATTATTCGCAATTTCAGGAGCTGGCCGACCGGCACTTGCTAACTGCTTCTGCTTCGGGCACCGCGCGGCAAAAAAGACTGAAGAATATGGCGTCGGCTGTGTCTTATATACCCCTGTCGCACTGACGTCAGGAAAGAAAGCGACGACAACCGACGCTGGACCTAGACTTTGGAATTCGGCCGACCGAGGACCCGCCTGACGGCAGAAAACCCATCTGTGATTACTGCAGCTGTATGCACGATGAACATCAGTGACAGACCGAGATGTCATGGTCTGGGCCTAAACAAGGTATACAGAGGGAATGGATATCCTTATGCGGTATTTGCTTCCCACAAGAAATACAATTATTAACTTTGTCGGACATCGGTCTGAGGCAAGAAAAGTTTCCCCAACAGGGTGCTTAGCTTTTAAGAAGACTTCGGTTTTCCAAATTTTTCGTAATCTCAGGAGCTGGCCGACCGGCACTTGCGAACTGCTTCTGCTTCGGGCACCGCGCGACAAGAAAGACTGAAGAACATGGCGTCGGCTGGTTCTTTTATACCCCTGTAGCACTGACGTCAGGGAAGAAGCGACGACAACCGACGCTGGACCTAGACTTTGGAATTCGGCTGACCTTGGACCCGCCTGACGGCAGGAGAACCCCATCTGTTATGACTGCAGCTGTATGCACAATGAACATCGAGGCCCGCTCTGCTGGCTCTTGCGGCTCCTTCCGTGGCATGAGACAGATGCCGCATAGAGGTGTTAAATATGGATTGTAGAATGGCCATCCGGGTGGAGTGCAATTGTTTGTCCTCCGCCGACATGGACTCGGGGGCGACGCAGCGTACTCTTTAATAAGTTCCCGCTGCAGTCGGAGCACGTGTGCCATGTAGTTCAGTGACCTCACCGAGAAGGTCACTGAACTAAACACCCGCTTCCCTAGGCGGTCCATCGACTGAGACTCCTTGCTCGGGGGATGAACCGAGGGACTCTCCTGAGCAACTTCCCTCTTGGTGGCCGCCGCCACCAACATGGCATCTACCGGGGGACCCTTACTCTAGTGTGACTTGTCAGGGGGTGGGCTAAGGATCTTGTCCGAGCGCTTGGGGACTGGCTCCACAGTGTCCGGCTCCTTCCACGCCTTGGTAGTGATCAAATCTACCAGTGGGTCAACCGGAGGGGACACCCAAGAGGTAGACGGGCCTGCTTCAAACGCCTCCAGGGACACGGATTTGTCCGAGGTAGGCTTTGGGGGCAGACCACCCCCCCTTTATTCTGAGCATCTCCATGATGTCACCAAATGAGACATCTTCGGGGGGGGGGTGATCTTGGGGAGCCTTCCCCTTCCTCCAAATCCGTGTCCTCAGTCAAGGACTCGGGGGAGTCCAGGTGCCTCCTCTTGCACCTTCACTTGTGAGGGACCTCCTCAGGGGGGCTGTCCGAGGAGGTCTCACCAGCAACGTCTTGTTCCACCGGAACTACCTGGGACGTCAAAGCAGGCTGTCCCTGGGGCCGGGTGATGGAAGCCGGAAGCCGGGCCCAACTGAGAAGGAGTGCAAGGGTGGAGCCGTGGCAAGGGTCGGGGGCCTGGAATCCCTTGACAGAACCCTCTCCACCATGTCGAATGCCGAGGGAGAGCTGTTCTCTCTGGGATCCAAAAGCAGACTCTCCCTCGGATCCGGACGGATTGGGGCCGGCGCCGAAGCGATCGGATCCGACGGACCAGCATGCTCTGACCCAGACGGAGCCGAAGGCATACCGATACTGCCGGATCCAAAGCTCAGCCCTCGGCTCTGAGAGCTCGGATCCGAAGAAAATGGACCCGACAGACTCGAGGGAAGTGTCGGCGCCAAAGTACCCAAGACTACCGGCGCCGACACACCCCCGGCTCCAAGGCTGCCCGGCTCCGAAGACTCCGAACCCGAGAAAGGGGTCGGAGAAGGAGCTATCGGGGAAAAGAAGGGGGTCGAGCTCCCCCCCAGAGGGGGGGGGGGGCGGAGGCAGGATCATTCCCATCTGCAGTTGGGCCTGGAGGAATCTTCTCATCATCCAGTCCAAATCTGCATCTGTGAGACTTCTTGTGGATCTCGACGAGGCCACAGAGGCGGGGCGGGAGTGTCGCCTCGATGACCTAGACGGAGATCGGGTTTCCTCCTCCTCAGGACCCGGTGAAAAGCACAGGGACCGGATCCGAGAAGGAGGAGAACCAGAAGACCTAGAGGGAGAAGACCGCTTAGCCGGGGGGGGGCCGAAGCAGAGGCCTCGGCCCGCCGCTTGTGGTGCTTCTCCCTCTTCCTTTCTTTCCTAGCATCCCTCTCCTCCGAGCCTAAGGTGGGAGGTTGAGTCCCGGCCGGGGGGAGGGAAGCAGGAGTGGCAGGCGCTGCGGGAGCCACGGAAGGACCGGAGGTAAAAGCCGAATCCGGAGGCAGAAGACCTGCCAGAATCAGCTTAGACCTCCGGTCCTTAAGTGTCCTGGGGTTGAACGCTGCACAAATGGTACAACCAGAGGACAGGTGTTCAACCCCAAGGCACAATACACACCAAGTGTGGCCATCCACTGGGGACAGCTTATGGCCACACTCGGTGCACTTAGAGAACATTAACTTTGGGGCCTCAGACATACTGAGAAAGTAACACACACACACACACACACACACACACACACACACACAAAACACTGATGGAACCACGAAGGTAGGGGAAGGAAAACTATTAAGGTAAACTAAGAGAGTTTAGACTATAAGGGGGTTAAACACACTCGCACCAAAATTTAAAGAAAAAGATTTGAAAAAGTTAAATTTTTTCTCATGAAGAGACGAGAACACCAGGAGACTCAGGATCAAGCTGCTGAACGAAACCGCGGCAAACTAGATCTGAGGTCAGTCAGGGTTGGCAGGGGATTATGGGTAGGGGGAGGAGCTTGGAGCTCGGATCTAAAGCTGTTGAAAACTGCTGGCTCGGATCCAAGGTCGGATCCGATTCCCAAAGGTTGCTGCACAAATGAAGTTAACTACTTCAGATTACAGGTTTGTGTTAACTAAAATGTCTCTATTTCTGAAGAGTACAGTAGATACACATTTTTACGTCCTTTATACACATCTCTGATCCAGTACTAAAACATTTGAAAATTACTGTATTAATAGGTCCTTACCCATGTACCTAGTGACAGTTTACTCCATGACCAGCAGTACTGTTTTTGAAATGCATTTAGTACACTGACCACCTTATACACACAGTCACAGAAACCATCTACAGCAATATGATGACTTTATTACATATGTGTTAATTGTATGTATGACAAGGGCATTTAAAACTGTTGTTCATACCCGACTTACATAAAATACCTTTCAAATGTAACTCTGGCAGTTGTACAGTACAATGGCTTAAAAGCTACCTGGCATGTTGAGCCTTGCACGCCTACCACATTAATACCAAATCAGAGATGTAATCACCCTTAATACCAGAGTGCCACAAGGATTGTTTCTGGGTCCCCTGCTTTTTCTTACTATTCATAAATGACTTAATATGTTATCACCCATCACTTAGTATAATTATACATGCCAATGGCATGTTACTCCTTGAATCTAGTAAAACTTGCACTGAACTCCAAATCAAACCACTACCTCGTGGAATGTAACTGGGTAAATAGAAACAGAGTGACCATTAGGCCAAACAAATCCAGTATTATGTTATTCACTGTTCTATAAAAGTGAACCAAACTAGTCAGTCTACTCCTTAAAGATACCTGTATACATATTATCCCTAATGTGACACAGCAAAGATATCTTGGATTCTCACTTAATCTTACACTCACCTTCACTTTACAAAGGGACAGAATTTTTTCTAAAATACTAAGCTAACTAAAAATGAGTCATAAGATATCTCTTCCTCTATTACCAGTAGTCTGTCATGCACTGGCAAGAAATGTATTCATACCAAACATCGAATACATTCTTCTCCTACAAGCACTTCACTCAAGTACCAATACTCAAATCCTAGGGATGCCTGAAAAACACGATCTGACAATGGCTGAGATAATATTACCTGTTATTTTGCCTCATGTTATAATTATTTTATGCCATGTTCTTTATAACAACAAAAAAAAAGAGTTACATATCAGTGTGGTCTATTTGTATTTGCTTTCTATTAACCTAAGTCATTTGTATTATGTGGACTTGTCTACATTCTCTTGTACTCTATGTATTCAGTGTCAGTGGCTCAATAGGCAGCACACTTGTGTTTGGTGCTAGAAGACCAGAACTCCGTGGGTTCTATTCCCATACCAAGTACCTGGATTAATTTCCCAATACTGATGATGCAGTGCAGTATCAGGGGAGGTGCTGCACTTGACTGTGCCATCCTTCAGATGACACAGTAAAATTCCCATCAGCCTTTGATGGTAGTAGCTCAGGTGGATGTAAAAGATTTCACTGCACTGAAATAAGAACAAGGTGAAGTTCCCCACTACCCTGGCTAAATTTCACCTAATCAGTATATACCTCTGGTATCCCCAAAAGAGAGGGCACTGTCCTAGTGGGACTAACCCCATCAGCAGAGAGAAAATTATGTTAAAATTAAATTATTGTTCATTTCAGCCTGGGTCAAGACTGGAAAATGTGGACAGAGCAGTCCAGTTACCAGATTACCAAACAGTTAAAAAAATGAATAAATAAAATAAATATGGGTCTGTGATTAAGATATACAGCTTTTCCATATGCGTATATATGTATGTATGTATGTGCGCGTACGTGTGTGTGTGTGTGTGTGTGTGTGTGTGTGTGTGTGTGTGTGTGTGTGTGTGTGTGTGTGCGTGTGTGTGTGTCTCTCTCCATGTACAGATATGCACACCCACACACATACAGATGCATGCAGACAGGTAAGAGTTTCAAATTCAAGGCTCATAAATATGAGCTCCCGATCATCTAGATGAATGAAAATTGGGAAGTATACGTATTAAATACAAGTTTGATGCCCCCCCCACGAGGTATACTGATCTTGCATTCAGTGTACATACAAGAAGCAGAGGTGTCGGGGTAAAAAATGTCTTGCTCCCCAGTAAAAAAAAAAAAAAAAAAAAATTTAAAGGAGAACAGCAGTCACAGTCACTGACATTCACTCTTCTGCATTAGTTTCACTATTTTTCCCACAATTCCAGGATTGAATTTCTGATTTCAGAACTAGAGGTAAAGAAAAGTTGTGTAAGAACTTACCATAACCATAGATGTCCTCCTCTTTCATGCTGCAGGATTCTGCATCTGGGTTTACCCTTCTAGTCTCGCGTATGTATGACGAGTATCCAAAAGCTTTCAGTCCCTCCTAGGTGCATGAAATGTCAGGTCTAGGCAAGAGTACAGGGCCATAAAAGTGACGACAGCTCTCAGAACTGAAGGCCCCAGTTGGAGCCAGTCCTAATAGCGCAATGCCAAGTCATTGCCATCCAGAGTGAGAAAACATAGCTGATAAGAGGGGAAGGAGGGAGGGTAGGAATACTGCAACATGGAAGAGAAGGACTTCTATGATTATGGTAAGTTCTTACACAACTTTTCTATGTCCTTCTATTCCTATGTTGCAGTATTCTGCATATGGGTGAGTACCAAGCCTCACTGACAAAGGGTGGTTTATATGGAAGCAGATTCCAGGAATCCATCCCGGATAGCCCTAGTGAACCCTGCCCTGGACCTACAGATGTGGTCTAGTTTGTAGTGTTTGGTGAAGGTATGAACTGAAGACAAGTAGATGCCTCTAGGATGGAGGAGGTATCCAGGCCCTTGAAGAAAGCCCCTGAGGATGCCATGGCTCTAGTGGAGTGGAATCTTACTGTACTCTGAAGTGACTTACCATGGTGCTGGTAACAGAAGGTAATGGCCTTGGAGATCAAAGTGGAAATGGTCTGTTTGAACACAGCCTTCCCTAGTGCCATAGGGTGCAATGATATGAAAGGTTGGTCAGTCTGTCTGATACACTTGGTGTTGTGCAGGTAGAATCTAATTTGTCTGTGAACATCCAGAGAATGAAGCACACTCACTTCTTCCTTGTGGGTTAGGGAAAAAAATGGGCAAGTGAATGGCCTGATTGAGAGACAGGTCACTGACTACCTTGCGCATGAGAGATGGGTTTGCCCTGAGGGTAACCCTGTCTTTATGAAAGACAAGAAAGGGAGTTGTAGCCATTAATGCCTGGAGCTCTGATACACTTCTGGCTGAAGGGATAGCCACTAGAAGGACGGTCTTCCAGGTGGAAAGCTTTAGAGAAGCTTGATCAGCTGGCTCAAAGGGTGGAAGTGTAAGCTTCTCCAGCACATAGTTGAGATCCCAAGGCGGAGGAGTAGGTTTCCTGGGGGGGTCTGAGGTGCAGGACCCCTTTCAGGAAGAGGTTCAAAGGGAGTCTGGATGCCAAAGGGGATCCATGGGTAGGCATGCAGAGATAGCAGACAGGTGTGCCCTAATAGAGGAGTAGGACAAGCCAGTCTGAAGTAACTCGCACAAATAAGACAGCACTAGGGAAATGTCACTAGTAAGCAGATCCAGCTGCTTATTTTGACACCAAGTAATGAACATTTTCCATTTACACAGGTATGATTTTCTAGTGTTAGGTTTCCTGACCTCCTGCAGGACATTGAGCACGTCCTCATTGTAAAGGTGTCTGTATGGGATCAGAAATCTATCTGTCACAGGGTCAGGTGTAGCAGTTGCCACTGTGGATGGATTAGAGATCCCTTGTGCTGTGTGAGGAGGTCCACTCTGTGGGGTAACTTGTGGTGATTGCCCTTGGACAATTGAAGGAGTAAGGAGAACCAATGCTGTTGGGGCCAATAGGGAGTCACCAGCAAGATTTTCAGATTGTCCTGCTGAATCTGTAGCAGGACCTTCTGAATGAGAGGGAAGGGGGGAATGCATAAAGGTATTTCCCCTTTCATGAGCTTGTGAAGGCATCTGTTGCCAGTGCCTGTGGGTCTGATGTCCTGTTGCAGTACCCAGGAAGTTGCCTGTTGTTGGCAGATGCAAACAGGTCCAGGAAGCCATCCCTGTGAAGCATCCATCCGTGATGGTTTGTGCTGGTTCTGCTCAAAAAATCTGCTTGGGAGTTGTGGAAGGAAGGAATTGTATGCTACTTTCAGGTTAATTCCCTGAGAAGTGGCTACTTCCCACACTAGTATAGCAAGTCTGCAGACCAGGTAGGACTTGGTTCCTCCTTGTTTGCTGATATACCATATACCATGGGACTGTGGTGCTGTCTGTGTATATCAGAAGGGATCCCTTCCAAAGGAGTGAATGCCTGAAGGGCTAGGAAGATTGCTCTCATTCCTCTGGCACTGATGTGTTCTGTTTTCTGTCTGATTGTCCACAGGCCTTGTACTTTTCTATGGCCGAGAGTGGCCCCCACCCCAGGTCTGAGGTATCTGTATGCATGACCTGAGAAGGTTGAGGTGGTTGGAGGAAGAGTCCTGGGTTGAGATTCACCTGAGCTAACCACCATAAGACCTCCTATTTTAGGCACGGAAGCAAGGGTACAATGTGCCCTAGTGGGCGGCTGTGCTGCTTCCAGACAGACCGTAGGTACCACTGAAGCTTTCTCATGTGTAACTAAGCTAGGGGTAGCATGGGTATGGTAGCTGCCATGTAACCCAGAGGCCTGAGGCACTGTCTTGCAGTCAGTTAAGAGAAATGTAAAAGTCCATGGAGGTGTTCTGTAAGAGAACTCACCTTTGCAGGGGCAGGTATGCCTCCATCAGGTTTGTGCAGATTCAGCACCCTAGGAATGCAATGTCTTGGGTTGGTGTGAGGTTGGACTTTGGGAAGTTTATTTGAAACCCAAGAACCTGTAGGAGAGACGCCACGAACTGGGTATAGGTTAGGAATGTTTTTTGGCTGGCAGCCTGTAAAAGTATGTCGTCCAGGTATGGGATTATTTATATCCCTTTTGTCCTGCAAAAGGCCATTACCAGAGCCAGGCATTTGGTGAAGACTCTGGGTGCGGTTGAAAGCCCAAAAGACAAAACAGTGAACTGCAAATGAGAGGAGCTCACTAAGAATCTTAAGTATTTTGTGTGTGTGGGTTTGATGAGAATGTGTAAGCAAGCATCCTTGATGTCTAGTGTAGCTAGGAAGCCTTTGTAAATAATAAGAGGGAATAGAGCTGGCAAGGTCAGCATTTTGAAAGTTGGCTCCAAAAGGACTGAGCCTTAAAAGGTCAAGTATGGGTCTCCATGGCCCTTCTTTTCTGGGTGCCAGAAAAATCCTTGAGTAAAATCCTCTTTCAAACTGGGAGGGAGGAATTTTTTCTACAGTGCTCTGGTTTAAAATGGACTGTAGTACTGGTAGCAGGAAGGGCAGTTGCGGAGCCGGAGGTTTTGGCATGCCTAGTCTTAATGGAGTGGTTATCCATGATAGGTAGTAACCGTTGTGGGAATGGAGAGGACCCATTTGTCTGAAGTGACCCGATTCCAAACCAGTAGGCAATGAGAAAGGCGAGCAGACAGTGGGATGGAAGGAGCTGGTGGGGAAAGCAGGTAGTCCGACACTACCTGCCCTGTTCTGAAAAGGTATCCTTTTACTACAGGAGGGAGATGCTCTAGCTGGAGGATTTTCCTTTATTGCTTGTCTGTGCCTAGCTTGAAGAACAGGATTGGAGTGCTTCCTGATGGTGAGTTTTCGCAGGATAGGTTCTGTAAAATTTTGGTACTGAAGAAACTAGCACGTTTCAGAGCCTGCATCTCTTTTCCTTTTTGTTGCAGTGATTTGAAAAGGTCTGCTACTTTTGAGCCAAATAAGGCAGCACTCTCCAGTGGTGACCCATTGAGCTTAGCTCTGAAATCATCTGGCAGGGGTTGCAAGTGCAGCCAGGAGTATAGTACAGCTGTACACACTTACCATAAATGTAGATGTTCGAGTGAATTCATTGTTGCAGTCATCACACTTGGGTTATATGCCTGCAGGTAGCCCTCAGTCGGCCCGAATACCAGGGTCTTGGGATTTCTGCGTCGGATGCTGTCGCCTCTTCCATGACGTCAGGTTGTCAGGGGTATAAAAACATGCAGCCGAAGCCATTACATCAATTTTTCATACCCCAGATGTCAGGAGCCCCCAAAATAGGAAGCAATCACATGGTGTGGAACACCTCCAGTAGAAAGTAAACACCATTGCCATAAGATATGGCCAAAAAAAGAGGCTAGGTAGAAAGTATAGAAAAGACAGAGGGCTGGAGGAAGGGTAACCAGGACTGCAACAGTGAAGACACTCAAACATCTACATTTATGGTAAGTGTACACAACTGTACTATGTTCTTCGTGTTTCACTGTTGCAGTCATCACATTTGGGTTGATTCCCAAAGCTGAGGAAGGGTGGAGGCAGTTGAGAAGTATTAGGGTTGGCTAGTAGGCCTTGTAAGACTGCTGTGGCAAATCCAGCTCTGGATTTAGAAAAGATAGGTAAGTGGTAATGCTTGGTGAAGGTGTGAACAGAACTCCAGGTTGCAGCTTCCAGGATGTCCCTAGTAGGAATAAGGTCTGATCCCCTGTGGGGTAGATTTTCCATGGTGTTTGTAGTAGAAATGGATGCAGTGTGCTACCCATTTAGAAATTATTTGCTTTGAAACGGACTTGCCCTCTGTCCCTGTAGCAAAGCTGACTAGCAGCTGGTCAGATTTTCTGAAAGGTTTAGTCCCGTCAAGGTAGAACCTGAGCTGTCTGTGTACATCCAAGGAGTGCAGCATCCTTTCCTCTTTATTCTGAGGATTAGGAAAAAAAAGGTTGGTAAATGGATGGATTGGTTTAAAGCCACACTGGATACCACCTTGGGCATAAATGATGGGTTAGTCCTGAGGGAAATCCTGTCGATATGGAAGATAATGAAGGGTTCCACAGCCATAAGGGCCAGTAACTCAGACACTCTTCTTGCTGAAGTGATGGCTAGAAGTAAGGCTGTTTTCCAAGAGATGAATTTTAACTCTGCTGTAGCTGCAGGCTCAAAAGGGGGAGCGTGAGCTTCTCTAGTACAAAGTTAAGGTCCCAGGCAGTAGTGGGAGTTCTCCTTGGGGTCTTAAATTGTTACCTCCTCTCAGAACTGTTTGATCAGAGGGTAAGAGAAGAGGGGTGGCTCAGTACTGTAACAAGCTGAGATGGCAGTGGCATGAATCTTAATTGATGAGAAGGATAAGCCTTTGTAGAGCAGCTCTGCTAGATAATCTAAAATTTGAGGTAAGGTGGGCACGGCTGTGTCCTTTCCTTGAGACTGGCTCCAAGAACAGTATCTTTTCCACTTTTCTGAATAGGATTTCCTAGTACTAGGCCTCCTGACCTAAAGGATAACATCCAGCACCTGTTTGCTGAGGGTTGCTGGTGATGTATTCAGGGAATAAGCCAGGCTTGCCAGGTTCAGGGTTTGCAGCTGAGGATGCAAAATCTGTCCCTCCTGCTCAGACAGCAGAGAGGGGGTCTGATGTAGGTGCCAGGGTGGCACTGCTTTCAGACTGCGTTGGAGTGGGTACCAGTGGTGGTGTGGCCAGTCTGGTGCAATAAGGATTGTCCTTGGCCTGTCCTGTTTGAGCTTGAGTAGTGCTTTTGAAAGGAGGGGCAGAGGGGGAAGGCATAGATTGAGAGGTGCATTGATTGAGAGGTTTTCCCATGTAAAGGATAGGGCATCCACTTTCCATGCTTGGCTGTGGGGAATTCTGGTGCAAAATTTGCTTAGCTGATGGTTTTGGGGGGAAGCAAAGAGGTCCACTTCTGGTGTCCCCCACCTGTGTATTATAAGTTTCAGTGAGTTGGGTTCCAGTTTCCACTCGTGTGTGTCCATTAGATTTCTGCTCAAGTCTGCCAGAGAATTTTGTTTGCCTGGCAGGAACTGAGCTTGCAGGTGCACTTGATAGCTCAAGGCTGTGTTCCACAGAGCCATGGCTTGTCTGCAGAGGGGGTAAGAATGGGTACCCCCCCTGCTTGCTTATGTACCACATAACAGTGGCGTTGTCCATCTTTACCATTAACTGTCCTGGAAGAATGTGATCCTTGAAGGCTGTCAGAGCGTTCTGTACAGCTAACATTTATTTTTGATTTATATGCAGGTGCATTTGACTTGGGTTCCATTTGCCCTGAATGCACTTCCCTGCCAGGTGAGCCCCCCCCCCCCCCATGCATAGTCTGATGCGTCTGTTGTTAGGGTTTGGGCGGCAGGGGGTAGAGTGAATAGTAGTCCCTTGTTTTGGTGGCAGGCCTCTGCCCACCAAAGGAATTCTAACCTTAGGCAAGGTATGATAGAAATCATTGCTTCTAGATCCTGAGAATGTTGACACCACAGGCTTTATAGATACCATTGTAGTTTCCTCATATGCAGTCTTGCATATGGAATTAGTAGAATGCACGAGGCCAGGAATCCCAAGGCTTGCAGTATATGCCTTGCAGATAGTAGGGTTTTTGTGACCACTAGTTTGAAGTAAGTTGTCAAATGAATTTGTTTCTCTGGTGTGATGAAAGACATCTGGGAAGTTGTGTTCAAGCTTGCTTCCAGGAATATAATTTGTTGACAGGATACCAGATGTGATTTCTTTTCATTTATGGTGTACCCCAGACAAATTAACACCTTCTGTACAAATGCCAAATGATTCAGAAGTATGTCCTGGCTTTCTGCCTGAATTAGACAATCGTCCAGATATTGGTATATTTGAATATTTCTTTGCCTGCAAAATGCAATGACTGGAGCTAGGCACTTTGTGAATACCCTGAGCACAGTAGATAAGCCAAAGGGCAGTGCAGAGAACAGATAGTGCATGCAGCCTGCTTTGAAGCATAGGTATTTTCTGCAAGATTCCCTGATTGGGATGTGCAGGTAGGCTTCCTTTAAATCCAGTGTTGCCAACCAGGCATCCTTGCCTATCATGGGAAGCAAACGGTGAAGAGTTAGCATCTTGAATTTTGGAATCACCAAAAAGGTGTTTAGGATAGACAGGTCCAGGATAGGACGCCATGAGTTGTCTTTTCTGGGTACCAGGAAAAGTCTTGAGTAGAAACCTTGTCCCTTTTCCTCTTCTGGTACAGTCTGAATAGCCTTTAATCTTAACAAAGAGAGTACTTGCTTTTGAGCCTCTGCCCACTGATTTGGGGGTAGATCTGGCCAACCATTTGGGGTTGGTAACGTGTGGAAGTGAAATCTGTATCCTTGGGAAAATATGTTTAAAACCCATTTTTCCTGAGTAATGGGTTCCCAATTTTTTGCTTGCAGAGAAATCTTTCCCCCTAAAGGAGCAGTCAGTTGAGAAGTGCTTGGAAGTTTCAAAGTTAAGTCATTGAGACAGCTTACCATAGGGGGGAGTCTTACTACTCCCTGATTTGGAAGTGGGATCCCCCCACTGCTTAGACCTGTGCGTACCCTGGGACTGAAGCCTGGGTATTTTGCTAGTTCTGGGTTTAAACTGAGGAGGCCTGGAAGAGGCAGGAAAGGACCAATTTTTTTTGAGGGCTAATGCCTACTAAATCTAGGAAGCTGCACTTAAGAACTCTTTAACAGTTTGCATAGATTTAGCTTTTTCCTCCATCTTTTTAAGAACTTCTTCTGCTTTGTCGCCAAACAGGCGGTCCTGATTTATGGGAGCATCCAGCAGTTTAGTTTTAAAATGATCTGGCAAAGATTGCTCCTTAGCCAAGCATGCCTCCTAAGTACAGACCCGGTAACAGCAGCCCTGCAAGATGCCTCTAGTGAATCAAAACCACATTGCAAAGTATGTTTTCCAACCTGTTCAGCAGAATGCATTAAATCCTATAAATCCTTATTTTCAGCACATCAGGAATCAACATCATTTTCTGTTTAAGCAATCCAATAATATGCTGCTGATACTTTAACATATGAAACTGGCAATTTAAGGTCCTGATGGCCAAGGTTGTAGAGGTGTATACCTTCTTACCCCATCTATCCAAGGCCCTAGAATCTCTATCAGAGGAGGTAGGATTTTTGGCAGTAGTAGCCTTAATGCCCTTGGGTTTCTGTGAAATGGTCTCAGGATCCGCAGTAGGATTTTTAAAAAAGGAACTTGTGAGAATCATGAACCCTGTAATATCGGTCAGGTTGTCTGGGAGCAGGAAGTAGAGAGTCAGGTGCCAAGCTAGATTCCAAAAAGGCATCGTTAACAATGTCCAGAACAGGAGGGAGAGCTAATGGCCAGTGTTGGTACAAGAGTAAGAAATCTCTAAGCCTCTTTTTAGAATCAGAGTAATCTTGGCTTTCCCCAGTGAAAATACTCCCTAAGAGTATCCAAGGTTTCACCAAAAGAAAAATCCTCTGGGGGAGAAGCAGAGGGAATAGAGTCCTCTGCATCAGAATCCTCATAGGTAGATAAGGGTAAATCCTGGTCATCAGAGGAGACAGAAATTTCAGAATCCTGGTCAGAAGTATCATAAGCAATTTTAGTCCTAGATATCTTAGAGGGGGAAGGTTGGCTTCCCCTGATTAAAGTAACAAGGTCTTCAGCCATTCTTATCATTTGTTTTTTAGGCATAAAGGCCTGACCATGTGGTATGGGCGTTGGTTTCCTAGGCATGGTTCGAGTTTTAGGCCTAGAAGAAGAAGATGGCGCCTGTTTAATATGCAAGTCTGTAAGCCTGATTACACCCTCAGAAGCTGGTGCCTGCACAGCGGCTCCAGACCCATCCAAGGTAGAGCCATCCACAGATTCCACAGTTGAAGCATCTCGCGGCATACCGGACTCCGAATGGGTCTCAGTATAGGCCTGCGAATCCGAAGTATCAGGTATCAGGGGCTGCGAAAGCACCTCACTGAGTACCGGCAAAGTTGCGACTACCTTAGGAGAAGCGTTGTCAGCAGCTTTGGACCTAGGCGGCCTGCCTCTGTCTTTATCTTTGCGTTTTTTCGGAATGTCGGTAGACGGGTGGCTTACCAAAGACATATCTGGATAATTGAACCAGTACCAAAATATTTAGAAGTGAAAATGTACCAATGACAAATAGTTCATGGTTTAAATAAGGCACAAAACCGACAGTGAGGTACGTCGTGGTCAAGGCCTAGGCAAGGAATACAGTATGAATGAAAATCTTTATGAGGTATTTGCTTTCCACAAGAAATACAATTATTGACTTTTACTGACATTGGTTTAGAGCAAGAAAAAGTTTCCCCAATGGGGTACTTAGCTTTAGTTGAAGACTTCGGTTCTGAAACTCGAAAACAAAAATTTCAGGAGTCGGCCAACTGGCACTTGTGAACTGCTTCTGCATCGGGCACCGCACAGCAAGAAAGACTGATGTAATGGTGTCGGCTACATGCTTTATACCCTTGACTACCTGACGTCACAGAAGATGAGACAGCAACCGATGCAGGACCCAAGACTTTGATAATCACACTGACTGAAGGCTATTGCAAGCAGATAACCCAAATGTAATGACTGCAACAGTGAAACACGAAGAAACCCTGTTCCCTCTGCTCTGTTGGAACAGATTGAATAGCCCTGATACTGAGAAGAGAAAGTACTTGCTTTTGGGCCTCTGCCCACTGGTTTGGAGGAAGGTCTGGAAATCCGCTTGGGGTTAGCAGTGAGTGGAAGTAGAATCTGTATCCCTGGGATACAATGTTTAAGACCCTTTGGTCCTGGGTAATATACTCCCAGTTTTTTGCATGCAGGGAGAGTTTTTCTCCTAGGGGTGCAAGTACTTGGGCATGGCTGGGAAAGATGAAGGACAAGTCATTGCAAACTTTTTCCATAAGGGGGTGGCTTACCACTCCCTAGTTTTGAGGAGAGAGAGCACTCCATTGTTTAGATCTGTGCAAACCCTGAGACTGTAGTCTTTGTGGTCTGTTGCCCCTGGGTCTGGACTGAGAAGGTCTGGGAGGGACTGGAAATGACCAGTTTTTTTGTAGGCCAATGCCTACTAAATCTAGGTGGCTGTACCTGTAAGAAATCTTTAACCGTTTGCATAGATTTAGCTTTTTCCTCCATCTTTTTAAGAACTCAGTCTGCTTTTGCGCCAAACATTCTTGGTTTAATGGAGGATCTATTAATTTTGCTTTGACATGGTCTGGCAAGATTTGTTCCTTCAGCCAAGCATGCCTTCTCAGAACAGACCCAGTGACAGCAGCCCTGTAAGATGCTTCTAAGGCATCAAAACCACACTGCAAAGTATGTTTACCAACTTGGTTTGCCGAATGCATTAACTCTTGCAAGTCTTTATTTTCTGCACAATCAGGAATCAACAACATTTTTTGTTTAATTAGTTCCATAATATGCTGCTGGTACTCCAGCATGTGAAACTGGCAATTTAAAGCCCTGATGGCAAGAGTTGCCGAGGTATATACCTTCTTAATCCCATCTGTCTAAAGCCCTAGAATTCCTGTCCGAAGGGGTAGGGTTTTTGGCTGTAGTAGCCTTAATACCTTTAGGTTCCTGGGAAACGGTCTCTGGATCTGCATTGGGATTTTTAAAGAGAAATTTGTGAGAGTCAGGTACTCTGTAGTACCTGTCAGGCTTTCTAGGAACTGGTGGTAAAGTATCAGGGGTAAGACTGGATTCCATGAAGACATCATCTACAATATCAAGGACAGGGGGTATAGCTAGAGGCCTATGCTGAGGCAAGTCTAAATATTCCCCGAGTCTCTTTTTGGACTGTGGGTAGTCCTGGCATTCCCAGCAGAAATGCTTGCATAGGGTATGCACGGTTTCACCGAAAGAAAAGTCCTCTGGGGGGAGGCAGAGGGAATGGCTTCCCCTAATTAAAGTAATAAGGACTTCAACCATTCTAAGCATTTGTTTCTGTGGCATGGGAGCTTGAGAATGCACTTTGGTCGTCTGTTTCCTAAGCGTAGTGCGAACTCTGGGCCTGCGAAATTCGGTAGTTTTAGTCATTAACACAGTAGTTGGTTTAAAACGAACATTGTAAGGTCTGAATACACCCTCAGAAGCCGGTGCCTGCACAGCGGCTCCGGACCCATCCAAGGTAGAGACATCCACAGATTCCATAATCGAAGAAGCATCTTGCGGCATACCGGACTCCGAATGGGTCTCAGTAGAGGCCTGCAAATCTGTAGAAGCAGGTAACAGAGTACATCGCCCCTTTTGGAATGTACCTCACAAGACATCTGCAGCAGCTGGAAAGGCCACAGAAGTACCTCACAGAGTATTACTGGCTTCAAACAAATGCCCTACAGTGACCGTCTCAAAAAACTCCAGCTTTACTCCGTAGCATATCGCCTACTCCGAGGTGATCTTTGCCTAACATATAAAGCTATGTCAAACCCAGAGCTGTTGGACATGCTACACCTAAAGAAATTCCAATCCCTCAGAGCTACATGCTCTAGGGACCTAAACCTAGTCACCACAGTAAACAGGACATGCTGTAGGGATAAATTCCTGTCCCAGTAACTTCCCATACTCTGGAACAGGCTACCAATCTATGTCAAGCAAAGTTCTTCATTAACACTCTTCAAGACAAATCTTGATGAGTGGATGGGAAATTCTGTGTCTCTGCTCGACAGCGGCACAGGAAAATAACTTTGAGTGGCGTAAGCCAGGGAACCTTGTTGGCTAGGCATATGTAGGCCCTTGGGCTGATAGCCTAGTACCTACCTATGAACCTATGAACAGGGGCTCCCAAAAGCGCCTCACTGAGTACCGGCGGACTGGCAACTAGCTTAACGGAAGCATCGTCGGCAGTTTTGGACCTATGCGGTCTGTCTCTGTCTTTATCCTTGCATTTTTTTGGAAGATCGGTAGTCAGATAGCTTATCGAAGCCATTTTGGAATGTGGTGAACGAGAGCGAAAGAATTTAGCGACAAAAATAGCCCAATGATGAATAGTTTGGGCGTTGAACAAGGCACAAAACCGACAGCGATAGACGTCGTGGTCTGGGCCTAAACAGGTGACGCAGTAAGAATGAAAATCTCTGTGAGGTATTTGCTTTCCACAGGCAAGACAACTTTTTCTGACATCGGTTAGAGCAAGAAAAAAGGATCCCCAACTGGGTACTTAGCTTTAGAAGACTTCAGGTTTGAAACTCGAAAAATGAAAATTTCAGGAAGCGGCTGACCATCACTTGTGAATTGCTTCTGCTTCGGGCTCCCGCGCAGCAAGAAAAGCTGATGTAATGGCGTCGGCTGCATGTTTTATACCACTGACAACCTGATGTCATGGAAGAGGCAACAGCATATGATGCAGAAATCACAAGACTTGGGTATTCGGGCCGACTGAGGGCTACCTGCAGGCAGACAACCCAAGTGTGATGACTGCAACAGTGAAACACCAAGAACATCTGTGAAGTGCAGAAGCTGAAGCTGCTGACCTTGCTGAGGATTCTGCAGTATCATAGCTACATTTAATGGAATGTCTGGTGACTTGGGATGTAAGGGCCAGGAGAGAAGAAATAGATTATTTGGCAGGAGTCTGGAATGTATGCTAACAGTTTGGTGGCAGAGTCAAGAAGAGACAGGTTATACTTTGCCATATGAGTCTGGTAATTAGTAGCTCTAATTGCCAAGGTGGATGAGGTGTTAAATCTTTTTGCCTAACCATTCCATGGTTTTGTTGTCTTTATCAGCAGGAAGAATGGTCGTGGTAGGCAAATGTTTGCAAGCTTTGTCTGTGGGGTTTACCTATAAAACCCCTTATTGCAGAAGGGCGAATAGACCATTTCTGAAAGGCAGTCTGTAAAGTTTGAAAATGCTGAACGGAAAAAGGTTTGAATGTGCAATGAGCAAATGCACAGTGAGATTCCCTCATCGCACATTCAACATTCTGTGGCGGATTGCACTATAGTGGGGATCGGGAAATGGTTCCTTTCCCCACTGTAGTGTGATCTCGGGGTTAGAATAATAAAGTATGGGGGGTGTGGGGGTTGCAGCCCCCTCACATGGGGGGGGTGCAGGGGCTTGCTTTACACTGTTTTTTTTCTTCGACATTAATGTTCGAAAAACAGCAAATCTGCTTTTCAATTTGCTGTTTTTCGAACATTAAGGACTATCGACATTTACAGTTTTGTGGTTTCGATTCGCTCATATGAGCACTCGAACCACTGTGATTCGCGTTTTTAAAGGTAAACCAGCTGTGGAGACAGAAATGGTAGCTGAATCTACAGGAGGACATGATTAAATGCTTAGCAGAATCTGGAACTTTGTACAGTCTGTCTACTCTACAACGAGCAGGAGGTTGTGAGTCCGGACTGAGAGATGCAGAAGAAAAGGCAGGCAGTATAGGAGGAATTGCTGAAGGGCTTGGTGTTTCCATCTGAATGAGGTCATAGTACCGCTTTTGTATTTCAGACATGTCTGTGGATTCCCATTTGAAGTGTTCCTTCATTTTAAAAATAGTTTCAGAGAAGGTCAAATCTTCATGAGGGAAATCTGGGTCTATTGATTCTTCCTCTGGAGATCCATATCCCAAGGGTGAAGTAAGCTGTGAATTATAAGAGAGGGAATCATCTGATGAATCTGAACAGATGCCCTCTTCCCTAGTTACTGTCTCTGCAGGTTGAGGCCTAGGACTAAAGAGAGGAGGAGAAGAAGCAGGAGCAGAAGCAACTGATGTAGGCCTCAGGGCAATAAAAGCTGAGAAAAGGCTTTAGCTAAAGGCCTGCCAGTCTGGAATAATTTCTGCTGGCTGACAGATATGCTTTCTTTTTTCTCTCCTCTTGAGAGTCCTAAAGGGTGTCTGTTTTAGAAGCGGGCGTCAAAGTTTGAGGCAGGGAATCAGAAACTTCCCCTGAACACGCTGGTTCCCCCGGCGTCTGAAACTATCACCGAAATAGCCTCTGTGGACGTGCTCTCGCTCACCAGTATTACAGCTTCCTCACAGTTACCAGTGACATCAGGTATGGCAGATCCAGGTCCAGATCCTGAAAGCAGGCCAATGTCGGCCACAGGTTGGGGATCGGTTGAAAGAGGCTCAGCAAGTGTTACAGGCCACAAAGATCTGGCCTTCTTTTTAGGCAGTTCAGAGGCGACATCTCATGAACCCTCCATTCGCAAAGCAAGTTGTTTCAGATGTTGGTTCTCTAGGTACAAATTGACTGCATGCAAATGAATGAGCAACATTTTCAGAACTAACGCCTGGCAAATAGGGAAGGCTTTACAATCATGCAACTGTCCAAGACAAAGCAGACACTTATCGTGGGCGTCTTTATGACGGATCTGTCAGCCACACTAGCATTTACCCTTTCTGGATGACATGAAAAGGCAGTAATATAAGAAGGACTGAGAAGGTCCCCAACGGGGTCCTTAGCTTGAAACTTGAATCGGTCATCAGCGAAAGCAAGAAAGTACAGTTGTGTACACTTACCATAAATGTAGATGTTCAAGTGTATTCACTATTGCAGTCATCACACTTGGGTTATCCTGCCTGGAGTAGCCCTCAGTCAGCCCGAGTGCCAGAGGCTTAGTATTTCTGCATCGGTTGCTGTCGCTCCAACTGACATCACGTCGTCAGTGGTATAAAATCAGGCAGCCAACGCCATTACATCAGTTTTTCTTGTCCCAACTGTCAGGAGATAGGTTACAGTGGAAGAACACCACCAGTAGAAAGTAAATACCAAAAATTCCCTGTAAGGAGAGAGGAAAGAGAGAGACAGAGAGAGAGAAGGGGGATGGAGGGAGGGGAAAGAAACTAGGACTGCAACAGTGAATACACTCGAACATCTACATTTATGGTAAATGTACACAACTGTACTATGTTCTTCATGTTTCACTGTTGCAGTTATCACACTTGGGTTGAATCGCAAAGCTGAAGAAAAGGGTGGAGGCAGTCAAGATGACTGGGGGCTGGCTAGGATGCCCTGCAAGACTGCGGTGGCAAAGCCTGCCCTGGATTTGGAGAAGATAGGCAGGTGGTAATGCTTGGTGAAGCTATGAACAGGTCCATGTTGCAGCATCCAGGATGTCCCTGGTGGGGACCCCTCTGAGAAAAGCTGTAGAGGTGGAGGTTGCCCTGGTGGAATGCATCCTGACTCCCTTTGGGGGGGCAGTTTCTCGTGTTGTTTTGCTATTTGTAGCAGAAATGGATGTAGTGTGCTATCCATTTGGAGACTGTTTGTTTGGATATGGACTTGCCCTATCTGCCCCTGCTGCGAAGCTGACTAGCAAATGGTCAGTTTTTCTAAAAGATTTAGTCCTATCCAGATAGAATCTGAGCTGTCTGTGCACATCTAGAGAGTGCAGAATCCTTTCCCCCTTGTTTTGCTGGTTAGGGAAAAAGGTGGGCAAATGAATGGATTGGTAGAGAGCCACAATGGACACCACTTTAGGCAGGAAGGATGGGTTAGTCCTGAGGGAGACCCTGTCAGCATGGAAAATGATGAAAGACTCTACAGCCATGAGTGCTTGTAGCTCTGAAACTCTTCTAGCTGAAGTGATGGCCAGAAGCAAGGCTGTTTTCCAAGAGAGAAATTATAACTCTGCTGAATCTGCAAGTTCAAAGGGGGGTAGGGTGAGCTTTTCCAACACAAAGTTAAGATCCCAAGCTGGGGTAGGAACTCTTCTGGGTGGCCTTAAGTTGTTAACCCCTCTTAGGAACTCTTAGATAAGAGGGTGTGAGAAGAAAGGTGGCTCTGGTTCATAGGTTGGTACTAGGCTATCAGCCCTAGGAACAATACAAGTCTAGCCATAACAATTCCCTGGCTATTTCTTCTCACACTAATTACTTCCCTGGACCCCTGTCTAGCAGGGCGACTGACATGATCCCCGGGGTGAATTTCCTTTCTCCCATACAATCGTCAAGGTTCCTTTTGAAGAGGGCCAAAGAGGCACTCTGCTTGACATGTATAGGCTGTAATCAGCAGAGATGGCAAATGCATGAATTTTAATAAAAGAGAAGGATAGACCCCTGTGTAGTAGGTCGGCTAGGTAATCCAGGATGAGAGGTAGGGATGGCTGTGCTGTTTCAGCTCCCTTAGCCTGGATTCAGGTGCAAAACCTTTTCCACTTGTCAGCATAGGATTTTCTAGTGCTGGGGCGTCTGGCCTCGCTTATAACATCCAGGACTTGTTTGCTTAGGCTAGCCGCTTGAGGAGAGATCAGGGAATAAGCCAGGCTGCCAGGTTGAAGGTCTTCAATTGGGGATGCATGAATTCTCCATTCTTCTGGGTCAGGAGTGTTGGGATTTGAGGTAGTTGCCATGGTGGCAGGGGTGACAGGCTGCGCAGCAGTGGGTACCAGTGCTGGCATGGCTAGTTTGGGGCAATCAGGATTGCCCTTGGTTTTTCCTCCCTTATTTTGAGCAGTTCCCTTGAAATGAGTGGTAGAGGGAGAAATGCAAAGACAGAGAGGTTTACCCATTGGAAGGATAAAGCATCCACTTTCCAGGCCTTGCTGTGAGGTTCCCTGGTGCAGAATTTGCTGAGCTGATGATTGGAGTGGGAGGCGAAGAGGTCCACCTTTGAGGTGCCCCATTTCTGGGTTACAAGGGTGAAGGTTCTGTGGTCTAGCTGCCACTTGTGTGGGTCTAGCAGGTTTCTGCTTAAGTTATCTGCCAGAGAGTTTAGAGAGCCTGGCAGCAATTGTGCTAGCAGGTGTATTTGCATGGCTGAGGCCATGTGCCAAAGAGTCATGGCAAGCCTGCAGAGAGGATTACAGTGAGTCCCTCCCTGCTTGCTGATATACCACATCACTGTGGTATTATCTGTTTTGATCAGTAGAGGCCCTGGGGAGAGTAGGCTGTCAGAGCATGCTGAACAGCTAGCATCTCTTTTTAGTTGATGTGCAGATGTATTTGACTTTGGCTCCAATGGCCCTGAATCTACCTGCCATCCAGGTGTGCAGCCCAGGCACAGTCTGATGCATCTGTGGTGAGGGTTTGGGAGGCGTGGGGTTGTGAGAAGGGAAGTCCCTTGTTGTGGTTGCATGCTGCTGTCCACCAAAGAAAATCTTTCCGTAGAATGGGTATAACTGGTATGACAGTTTCCAGGTCTTCAGAGTGTTGACACCAAAGGCTTTTTTAGGTATCATTGTAGTTTCCTCATATGCAGTCTGACATATGGAATGAGAAGAATGCAGGAGGCCATGAACCCTTGAGCTTGCAGGATTTTCCTTGCAGATAACTGGGTTCTGGTGGCTAGTTGAGAGAAGTAGCCTGTCATGTAGGCTTGTTTTTCTGGTGTAAGGAATGCCATCTGGGATGCTGTGTCCAGTCTTGCTCCCAGGAATACAATTTTTTGTGTGGGGACTAGTTTTGATTTCTTTTCGTTGACAGTATACCCCAGGGAGGTCAGTAGGTCCTTTACAAAGGTTAGGTGCTGTAACGGCTTTTCCTGACTGTCTGCCTGAATCAGGCAATCGTCTAAGTAGGGGTAAATTTGAATATTTCTTTGTCTGCAAACAGCAATGTCTGGAGCCAGGCATTTTGTGAAAACTCTGGGAGCAGTGGATAAGCCAAAGGGAAGAGCAGAGAACTGAAAGTGCATAGATCCTGCCCTGAAAAGTACATATTTCCTGCAAGATTCCCTGATTGGGATGTGAAGGTAGGCCTCCTTTAGGTCTAGGATGGCTAACCAAGCAGCCTTGGAAAGCATAGGAAGAAGCTGCTGGAGAGTGAGCATTTTGAATTTTGGTATCACCAGAAAGGTGTTTAGAATGGACAGATCGAGGATTGGGTGCCAGGTGCCCTCTTTTCTGGGTACCAGGAAGAGTGTGGAATAGAAACCTTGGCCTATCTGGTATGCAGGAGCATGCTGTATTGCCCTTATGGACAGCAGGGAAAGGACTTGTTTCTTGACCTCTGTCCACTGATTTGGAGGAAGATCTGGGAACCCTTTTGGGGTTGGCAGAGTGTGGAAATAAAGTTTGTATCCCTGGAACACTATGTTGAGGACCCTTTGGTCGTTGGTAACAGAGGCCCAGTTGTTTGCATAGAAGGAGAGTTTTCCTCCTTGGGGTGCAAGCAGGTGGGCAGAGGTAAGGGGTGGAGGTGTGAAGTCATTGTGAGTTCTTACAATAAGGGGGGTGGCTTAGCACTCCCCGTTTCTGAAGAGGAGGAACTCCACTGCTTAGATCTCTGCATTCCCTGGGACTGCTGTCTGGGGGGGGTCTTCTTCCCCCAAGTCTGGGCTGAGCTGGCCTGGAGGGAAAGGACCAGTGCTTGGAGGGGCAATGCCTACTGAACCTTGGAGGCTGGACCTGTAAAAAGTCTGTCTGTATAGATTTAACTTTTTCTTGCATCTTTTTTAAGACCACTTCTGCCTTGGTGCCAAACAAATTGTCTTTGTTCAATGGTGCATCCAATAATTTTGATTTGACATGGTCTGGCAAGGTCTGTTCCTTAAGCCAAGCATGCCTGCTAAGGACAGAACCAGAGACTGCTAACCTGCAAGCCTCTTCTAGGGCATCAAAGCCACACTACAAGGTTTACTTAGTAACTTGACTTTCAGAATGCATAAGATCTTGTAATTCTTTATTTTCTGCACAAGCAGGAAAGGAAGATATTTTTTGTTTGAGGAGTTTGATGGTATTCTGCTGCTATTTCAGCATGTGGAACTGACAATGTAGTGCTCTAATAGCAAGAATTGCAGAGGTATATACTTTTTTACCCCATCTGTCTAAATCTCGGGAATCCCTGTCTGAGGGGGTGGGATTCTTAGCTGAGGATGTTTTAATTCCTTTAGGTCCTTGGGAGATTACCTCTGGCTCAGTAGTAGGATTTTTGAAAAGGAATTTGTGAGAGTCAGGGACTCTGTAGTACCTTGTCAGGTTTCCTGGGAGCAGGGGGAAGGGTGTCATGATCAAACTGGATTCCATAAAAAACATCCTCCACAACATCCAGGACAGGAGGAATGGCTAAAGGTCTGTGCTGTGGTAAATCTAAGAATTCCCTGAGTCTCTTTTTTGACTGAGGATAGTCCTGACATTCCCACTGGAAATTCACCAAATGAAAAATCCTCGGGTGGAGAGGTAGAAGGAATGGATTCCTCTGCATCAGAATCCTCATAAGCAGACTGATTGCATGTCTTCATATTCAGAAATGTCAGAGTCATCGGACTCCTGTTCAGATAAAACTACTGGGGGCAAGTCTCTTTCTTTTGGAAGGGGGTAGCCTGGCTTCCCCTAATAAGCATAATAAGGTCTTCCGCCATTTTAAGCATCTGAGATTGAGGCATGGAAGCAGCTGCCTGAGCTTGGGTCATTGTTTTTTGGGTGTAGTTCGTACCCTTGGCCTTAGAAACTCTGTAGTTTTAGAAAGAACTGAAGGGGCAAAAGAGGTCACTGATTTGTGTTGAGTACTGGTAGTGCAAAGAACTTCCTCGGAAGCCAGTGCCTGGCCTGCTCAGCGGCTCCGGACCCATCCAAGGTAGAGACATCCACAGGATCCTTAGTCGAAGAAGAGTCTCGCGGCATACCGGACTCCGAAAGGGTCTCTGTAGCGGCCTGCAAATCCACAGAAGCGGGCATCAGGGGCTGCAAAAGTGCCTCACTGAGGACTGGAGAACTGATGACTAGCTTAACGGACACGTCATCGGCGGTTTTGGACCTGTGCGGTCTGTCTCTGTCTTTATCCTTACGTTTTTTCAGAAGACTGGTAGTTGGATGGCTTACCAAAGCCATATCGGAATTCGAGGACTGACAGCGAAAATATCTAGCTACAATAAGGGCCCGACGATGTATAGTTCCGGCACAGCACAAAGCACAAAAACGACAGCCAGGGACATCGTGGTCTGGGCCTAAACAGGTGATGCAGTAAGAATGGAAGTCTCGGTATGGTATTTGCTTTCCACAGGCGAGACAATTGTTAACTTTTTCTGACTTCGGTTAGAGCAAGAAAAAAGGATCAAAGGATCCCCAACGGGGTACTTAGCTTTAAAAGACATCAACGTCAATTCGGAAACGAAAACTCAGGTAGCGGCCAACTGGCACTAGTGCAAATTGCTTCTGCTTTGGGCTCCTCGGCAAGAAAGACTGATTTTATACCACTGACGACCTGATGTCAGTCCTGGAGCAACAGCAACTGAAGCAGAAATAGTAAGCCTCTGGTATTCGGGCAGACTGAGGGCTAACCCTGGCAGGATAACCCAGGTGTGATGACTGCAACAGCGAAACATGAAGAATATCACCTGGACTGGAAATTTCTGAGGACTGCTGTGTGCTGACATCCCTTTTATGGCCTACGTACTCTTGCCTAGACCTGACATCTCACGCACCTAGGAGGGACTGAAACTTTTGGATACTGGACGCATGTACATGAGATTAGAAGGGTATACCCATATGCAGAATACTGCAACATAGGAATAGAAGGACATCCAGAAAGACATGTGCACACATGTACATATATACTAGCTGTCCTGATGCCTTATAACATAAATCATAGTAACAAAAAGAGTTTTATGACAACAAAATGGACTGAACCAAACTTAGCTGGACATTAATCTGGTGCTACTAAGCAGGATACATTTCAAGGACCTTTATACATGCATATAAAATTCAAAGCCATGCAGATAGCACATTTTAAGAAGAATTTAATTCTCACCTGGCTATTTGGATCTGCGAGTAAATTACATATGTGTGGTACAATTTTACTTAGTGTTAAGCTATGAGCCCCATATCTGCAACAGAAGGAAAAAAATTAAAATAGCATATAACTATCAATTCAGCTTAACCAGCTACTTTCCTCAACATTTTCTTAACTAACATTTGTAAAGGTAAATTATCAAACTTCAATAGTGAGTGCAAAGAATAAAATTAAAATATGCCATTATGGTCAACAACCGTAGAGATGCTCCTGAGCTGTCAGACAATTACAGTGACCTTGGCTTTTACATCAAGTTCAATATGTTAGGATGACAGGCCATTCAGGGAAGGCTCACTTAGAGGACAGTCTCCTTCCTAGGCTGTAATATAGTGAGTGAAATGCAGGACATACTGCACATAGGGAGATAAAATCGACACTACTGGCATACCAAACCATTATCACTTGAGGACTCTCAGCAATGCTTATGTGATACCAATCAGAGCTAAAAATAAGGAAGGCATCTAGATCATGACTTAGCTCTACTATGCCAACAACAAAATACAACGTACTTGAGTTGCCTAGGGCAAAACAATGGCTCAATGGAAGGCTCTCTGCCCCAAAACTCCAGGGCATGAGGTTCAGTCCTGACTTCTGGCCACTGTCTGCATCAAGTCCATATGTTTTCACCAAGTCTGTGTCAATTTTCTCTGGGCACTCAAGTTTGCTCCCACTGTAGAAACACATGGTACTTTACTGGCTATACTAAAAATGAAAGCTATATACTTAACATAATGCTGGATTCTTTTCATCCAAGTCCATCTGATACAACAGTTGAGTACACTGAGCCACCCCTCGGAGCCAATAAAGCCATTAGCTAGTGCTCTAAAGCCTCAAAGCTCCTTCAAAGTTTACCATAATCCCCTGTGTGCCTCCTCTTCAGAATGACTTTGCTGCTTAGTGACAATATACACCAGAAGACCAGTAATGATGTTTGGTGAAACAGAATCATGATTGTTTAGATGCAAGATGGAGGGAGGGATGTTGTATCACAGGGGCTTGGATGAAAAATATCCAGTATTATGGTAAGTACTTAACTTCAATATCTTGTTTTATATATCCATCCAATCCGACAGTTTGAACAGAATTCACAGCTACCTGAGATCTCGGATGGAATCATGACAGGATACCTTTGAGAAGAGAAGATCCAAATGCAGCTCTGGTTCTAGAAACAATGTCTAGTATATATTTGGAAAAGGTCTGCAGGGTAGGCCATGTTGTTCCTGCACAAATGTCATCAAAAGAGGAAGTCCTGAAAAGGGCGTAGAGGTGATCATAGAACTTGTGGAATAGACAATTGGGTTTTGAACTTAGGGTCTTTTTTTTTTTTTTGCTAGAGTAGACAAAAGAGATACAATCTGACAGACATGTGAACAGAGTTTGCTTAGAAACTTAATAGCCCAATCTTTTAGGAGCAAAGAAGAAACTATTAAGTGCCCTTTCTGAACGTTTTGGTTCTGTTTTGAAATCTGAGGTGTGTGGTAGGTACTCCCCTTTCTTGGAATAATTTGGAAACATCGTTAGGTAACAGATTGGTTAATGTCGCTTTCTGATGCACTGTAGGAACAGAAGAGTTAAACTGACTCTATCCTTGTGAACGTCCAAATATAGAGCAATGACAGTTGAGCCATGTGTGATGATAGGAGGTACTGCCAGTCATACCAGGAGAAGTGGGGCAGTGGATGTATAACTTCTGCTAGCACAGCTACCTGGAATTTTGTAAATAATTACCTGTCATTTGTTTATCAAACTGATTTGTACAGATGCTTATGCCGAAAATGTATTTGTGAGGTTTGCTTTTATTAAAATGTATCCAGCGTGTGTCCTGCTGGAAAGAAAAATATACATGTATTACTGTAACTGAATTAAATGTATACATTGTAACAGCATATACTGGGAGAGAAAATATTAATCCACCTGACTTTGAAAAAAATATTCTTGAAGTTAAATTAATTTTGAAAAACATATTCTTAAAATTAAATTACTTTATGGTTTAAGTCATAAAGATGTTGTCCCACGGATTTGAAGGGAGCCAGAAATGCAATGTCTGTACTAGAGAACAGGTTGTACCTCCTGTAGAAAGAGTGGAATGTTTTATAGTTTTGTGACTTCAAGCAGCTGCACCACATCTGAGCAATGCTGTGTGTGCATTGTAGATCATAGGTGTTAAACCCTGGTAGCTTCTAGTGATGGGGGATAGTGCAGGAAACAGAGTCAAATGACCAGATGTATGTGATGTCATTCTGTACAGAAATAATGTTTTAATATTAAAGGAGACTGAAGTCTCAGGAAGATTCTGTATTCTGTCTGGGATCCGACAACAAGGACCACTCTCACCCATCTTGCCTTGCTCTGTTCAGTAAGTAGGAACAGTAATTCTTTTAGTCAATAAGGAATAGATACAGCGACTAGCTAAATAATGTTTTTCTACACCTGTGTGAAACTTTCCATCGCTGTTATTTTTAATACTCTCTGTGACTGAAACTCTGGTGTTTACTGTAAATAGATATTAAGTATTTTCATGCTCTTTTATTATTTATTATTAAATATATTTAAACTTCTCATTTTAGAAAAATATTTAAGTTTTGAGAGCATTTTCATATATTTATTTGGTGATAACAGTGGCCACTCCTGAAAGTCTGGCTGTTTGGTCAACATTACCATTTGTATTAATATGAATTTCACTCAGTATACTTCCGCGGTGGTGCAGCGATAGCATTGTTGCCTCACAGCAAGAGGTTCTCCCGTACGATTCTCGGCTGGAGTGCGGGGAGTGCCTTCTGTATGGAGTCTGCATGTCCTCCCCACAGTTGGGTGGGTATTCGAAAGACATGCGTAAAAGGGCGTGCCTTCATTGAAGGTTGAATGTCGAGCTGGCACCTCGGCATTCGTGAAAATCTACTGCCAATCATTAGCGGACCGGAGTTCCGCTGTGGCAATCCCTAACCGGGAAAAGCTGAAAGACAACAACAACATAATTGGATACCCTTTTAACAGCCTTACAGTAGCTGACTGGTAGCAGTGAATCTACCTTATACTCCGTGCAAAGTTGGCAGAGTGGGTAATCTGTGCCAGCCTTTCCCAGGCAGGTGTGTGTGTGTGTGTGTGTGTGTGTGTGTGTGCGCGTGCGCGCATGAAAATTAAATCTCAAAGTGTGTGTGTGCGTGTGTGTGTAAAAATTAAATCTCAGAGTGTGTGTGAAAATTAAATCTCTAAGTGTGTGTGTGTAAGCTACTTGGCCAGAGACATGGAGCACTGGCTTCACAGAAAGAACTTAGCCTGGACACTCTGCTGAGGACCGAACACTACAGCTGTGCCAGTGGGAAGTCTAACTGGGGACCTGGAGAGAGACAGATAAAGACACCCAGACCCTGGGCTGAGTGTGTGCCCTGTGTGCTCTTAAGGATATTTGTGCTTGATGCAGAGAGGTTTGCATCTGGAAATACTGAGTGTATCCATTTTGTATTCCAAGTGAACAGCCATGTCCAGTGTCAGTGGTGAGGGTTCAGGCTCCTTGATTACTGGCCAGAGAGGGGATGAAGCCCTGAAATTTGTCTAGCTGATATAACAGCCACCAGAAAAATTGTTTTACAAGATAAATACTTCAAGTCCGCAGATGAAGCTGATTAGAATGAAGGTTTTGATGGTGCTTCCAGAACTAACAAACCCTGGGGAGGAAAATCCTTAATAGGCAGGTGAAGAAGGAACACTCCCTTTGAGGAAAGTCATACTAAACATACTGGAAAATATTAATATACAACCAAACACCCTAATACTGGGTAATTACAACTACCCTGCCATTAACTGGGAAAACTACTCGTGTACCAACTTTGCCCATGGTTCTTGGAATTCATAAATTCCAATGCCCGGGATCAACTAATCCATAGTCCCACCAGGGGCTCCAATATCCTAGACCTGGTCATTACCAACATGGGAGATCGATGCTCCACACCTATGGTCACCCCTCATTGGTCAGGTCAGATCATAAGCTAATCACCCTTAACATCCACATCCCACCCCCACCCCCCAGTAAGGAAACCTCCATAAAAAACTTCTCCAAAGACAACTTCATGCTACTCAAGCCAGAAGTTACAAACTTCATGACACCCATGCAGACGGGAACTGAAAGTTCAACTGCCGAGTCCTACACTAAGGCACTGTACGAGCACATCCACTCATGCATGAATCATGCCATCCAAAATAGAACCAAGATGCTCTCCTCCAAAATAAGGAAGCCAATCTGGTGGTCCCCTGCCATAAACAAACTTTACAACAAAAGGAAAAAACTGTTGCAGAAAATAGGAAAATCCCAGGATGCAAAAATCTCCCTTACCAGCCTCAGTAAGAAGCTGAGATCCCTCATCAAATCCTCCAAAGCTAGTTACGAAAATAAAACTGCCAAAGATTCCAAAGACAACCACAAGGCATTCTATAACTATGTCAGGAATCTATAACTCTGTCAAGAATCTAAATGGCAATGCTCAGATCTGCTCTGAGCTACAACAGAATGGCATTAAATATACTTATCCCAAGGATATTGCCAATATCCTGACAGATCGATTCAGTGCCAACTTCATCCCCTCTCATCCCCTAAATGGCCCATCTCAATACCGGAAGATTGCCAAATTCCGATAACGGCCACACAGGTAAAAAAATGCATTCTCCAAAGCTAAGAATACAGCATCCATGGGACCAGATGACATCCCGGGCTGTGTACTACATGAACTACAAAATTAACTGGCACCTCACCCAAGTGTCATGTTTAATCATATCCTCAACTCAGGCTTCATGCCCACTGAGTGGCGCACAGCTACAGTTATCCCACTCCACAAGGGAAGATCCACCTTGGATCTCGGGAACTAACGCCCCATCAGTCTGACAAGACTGATCTGCAAGGCCATGGAACGTATTATCATGGAACTTATAAACAAAGACATTGGCAACCTTCAAACACTGGACCACACCGAGTTTGGGTTCGTGAAGGCCCGTTCGAATCAGTCTCCAGAGCCGTGGAAGAGAGTAAGGCAGTCCACACAGCCTATCTGGACCTCTCCAAGGCCTTTGACACCACCCCCTACTCTGGAATCATAGATAAACTTACTAAAGCAGGGCATTAATCCCTACGTCACTCGATAGGTTGCCCAATGGCTTACTGACAGAACCCACACTGTAAAAGTAGCTGACTTCAAATCCAGCTCCAGACAAGTGACAAGTGGAGTACCTCAGGGTTCAGTCCTGGGACCTCTCTTGTCTGGCATCTACTTCTCTGAAGTACAGGCCAACACTAAGGGACTCTGGCTAACAAAGTTTGCAGATGACTGCAAACTGGGAGCCATTACTGAATCCCCAAATGACGTGGATACTCTACAAAAGGACCTTACAGAAACAGATGCTTGGTGTCAGAGCCATGGGCTCAAGCTCAATGCCAAGAAATGTACAGATATCCCCTTTGGGAAAAAACATGTACCCGTGAATTACCACATAGGTGGCAGTACACTAAACACCGAAAGTGTGATAAGAGACTTAGGGACACAGGTGGACAGTGGTCTCACCTTCGATAACCACATCGCCACAACAGTCAGGAAAACCTTCTATGTGGCACACCTCATCACTAAGGGCTTTTCATCCAGAAAAAAGGAGGTCATTGTCCCACTGTACTCATCCCTCATTAGACTCATTATAGAATACAACGCCCCATTTGGTATGTACCTCTCAAGACATCTGCAACAACTGCAAAGGCCGCAGAAATATCTCACTAAAAGAATCACAGGCCTAAAGCAGATGCCCTATGCTGACCACCTTAAAAAACTCCAGCTATACTCCATTGCATATCTTCTACTCCAAGGCGATCTCTGCTTAACATACAAGGCCATGTCAAACCCAGAACTGATGGACATGCTACACTTAAAGAAATCCTAATCCCTCAGAGCCACACGCTCCAGGGATCTAAACCTTGTCATCACAATAAACAAAACATGCTGGAGGGATAGGTTCCTGATCCAGAGACTCCCCAGACTCTGGAATAGACTGCCCCATACATGTCAAGCAGAGCGCCTCTTTGGCCATCTTCAAAAGGAACCTTGATGATTGAATGGGAGAAAGGAAATTCACCCCGGCGATCACGTCAGTCGCCCTGCTAGACAGGGGTCCAAGGAAGTATATAGTGTGGGAAGAAATAGCCAGGGAATTGTTATGGCTAGGCTTGTATAGGCCTAGGGCTGATAGCCTAGTACCAACCTATGAATCATGCACAATTTAAAACAAGCAAATGTATTGTTTTGGTATAGAAATGGCAGCTAACTGCACTTTGATGGTACAGTAGCTGGAATCTTCGTTGAACAATGGAGAAGGACTGTAAAGCATCTACAAAGTACAGTTGTGTACACTTACCATAAATGTAGATGTTTGAGAGTATTCACTGTTGCAGTCATTACATTTGGGTAATCTGCTGGCAGGTTGCCCTCAGTCAGCCTGAATTCCAAAGTCTTGGGTCCTGCATCGGTTGCTGTCTCCTCTTCCATGACGTCAGGGGAATAAAACAGGTGGGCGGGTAACCTGGACTGCAACAGTGAATACAATCAAACATCTACATTTATGGAAAGTGTACACAACTGTACTATGTTCTTCGTGTTTCACTGCTGCAGTCATTACATTTGGGTAGAATCCCAAAGCTATGGATGGGAGGCTGGAGCTAATCTGCATTAGGGGCGGCTATAAGGCCCTGCAAAACTGCAGTGGCAAAGTCTGCCCTGGACTTAGAGAAGAGAGGTAAATGATAATGCTTTGTAAAAGTGTGAACAGAACTCCAAGTAGCAGCTTCTAGAATGTCTTTGGTTGGTACCCCTCTGAGAAAAGCTGCTGATGTAGCTTCAGCCCTGGTGGAATGAGACCTAATGCCCTTGGGCACCGGTTTACCATGATGTAAGTTGCAGAAACAAATGCAGTGGCTTATCCACTTTGAAATAGTCTGCTTTGAAATAGCCTTTCTCTCTGATCCTGCAGCAAATGCCACCAGTAGCTGCTCAGTTTTTCTTAGAGCTTTAGTCCTGCTCAAGTAGAAGCTTAGTTGTCTGTGTACGTCCAAGGAATGCAGAATCCGCTCCCCCTTGTTCTGTGGATTTGGATAAAAAGTTGGGAGATGAATAGTTTGGTTAAGAGCCACACTGGAAACCACCTTAGGCATAAAGGAAGGATTGGTCCTGAGAGACACCCTGTCTGGGTAAAATATGATAAAAGGCTCCACAGCCATGAGGGCCTGTAGCTCTGAAACCCTTCTTGCTGAAGTAATTGCCAGGAGCAAAGCTGTTTTCCATGATAAGAACTTTAGATCTGCAGTAGCAGCTGGTTCAAATGGAGGCAAGGTTAGCTTTTCCAACACAAAATTGAGGTCCCATGCAGGGATTGGTAATCTTCTGGGAAGCCTTACATTTTTGGCCCCTCTAAGATACTGCTTTATCAAAGGATGAACAAAGATTGGTGGCTCTGTGTTGTAATAAGCCGAGATGGCAGAGGCATGGATTTTTATTGATGAAAAAGATAGGCCTTTGACAAGCATCTCAGTCAAGTATTGTAAAATCTGAGGAATATTTGGCTCTGCTGTGTCAGTTCCTTGGTGCTTAGTTCCAAGCACAGAATCTCTTCCATTTATCAGCATAAGATTTTCTAGTACTAGGCCTTCTGGCTTCCAAAATGACATCCATCACAGATTTACTGACAGGTGTTGTTTGAATAACTACATGATCAGCCATGCTGCCAGGTTCAGTGTTTGGAGCTGACTGTGCAGGATGTGATTGTTTTGCTGAGACAGGAAGTTAGGTATCTGAGGCAAGTACCAAGCTGGGAATTGAGACATATTCCTTAGGATTGGGTACCAGTGTTGGCGGGGGCCTGTCCGGGGCAATTAATATCATCTTTGGTTTTTCTTGTCTGACCTTTAGTAGGACCTTGGGTAGAAGAGGCAGAGGAGGAAAGGGGTAAACTGATAGGTTTTTCCAACTGAAGGATAGGGCATCCACTTTCCATGCTTATCTGTGATAAGTCCTTGTGCAGAATTTGCCCAGTTGATAATTCCGAGGAGAGGCAAATAGGTCTATGTCCGGACACCCCATTTCTTTGTTATCATGCTGAAGACTTGTGGATCTAGTTTCCACGTGTGGGGGCCCAATAAGGTTTCTGCTTACGTCGTTCGCCAGAGTATTTTGCTTTCCTGGCAGGAATTGAGCTTGAAGATGTACTTGGTAAGTCAAGGCAGTGTCCCACAGTGCCATGGCTAGTCTGCAAAGGGGGTATGAGTGTGTGCCCCCTTGCTTGTTTATGTACCACATAACCGTGGTGTTGCCCGTCTTTATCAGTAGTTGTCCTGGATGAAGTAAGTCCTTGAAAGCTGTCAGGGCATTTTGAACAGATAACATCTCTTTTTGGTTGACATGCAGATGCATTTGTTTTGGGGTCCATATGCCCTGAATGCATCTTCCCGCCAGGTGGGCCCCCCCCCATGCATAGTCTGATGCGTCTGTAGTTAAGGTTTGGCTGGCAGGGGTTAGAGTGAAAGCCCGTCCCATGTTTTGGTGATATGCCTTTGCTGTAGTTTCCTCATATGCAGTCTTGCATATGGAATTAGTAGAATGCAGGATGCCATGAACCCCAAAGCCTGCAGAGTTGGGTCTTGCAGATAACTGGATTTTTGTTGCCATCTGTTTGAAGTAAATAGTCAGTTACCACTATTTGTCTGGCGTAAGGAAAGCCATCTGGGCAGTTTTATTCAAGCTTGCACCCAGGAATGTTATCTTTTCAGAGGGTACCAGTTGTGATTTCTTTTCGTTTATTGTGTACCCTAGGCATGTTAGAAGCCTTTTCACAAACGCCAGATGCTGAAGAAGAATGTCCTTGTTCTCTGCTTGAATGAGACAGTCGTCCAAGTAAGGATAGATTTGTATACCTCTTTGTCTGCGAAATGCAATTACTGGTGACAGGCACTTTGTAAAGACCCTGGGCGCAGTAGATAAGCCAAAGGGCAGTGCAGAGAATTGGTAATGCATAAAGCCAGCCTTGAAACGGTGGTATCTTCTGCATGATTCCCTTATTGGGATATGCAGGTATGCCTCTTTTAAGTCAAATGTCACCAGCCAAGCGTTCTTGCCCAGCATGGGTAGAAGCTGCTGCAAAGTTAGCATTTTGAAATTTGGAATGTCCAGGAATATGTTCAAAATTGATAAATCCAGTATTGGGCGCCAGGCCTAGTCTTTTCTGGGTACCAAGAAGAGTCTTGAATAAAACCCTTGTCCTTTTTCCTGTTCTGGCACTGGCTGAATAGCTACCATATCCATGAGGAACGTAACTTGTTTCTGTGCCTCTGCCCATTGATTTTTTTGGCAGATCTGGCCAACCGTTTGCAATCGGCAGTGTGTGGAAGTGGAATCTGTATCCTTGAGATACTATGTTTAATACCCACTTGTCCTGGGTTTTTAACTGCCAATTTTGAGCATAAAGTGCTAATTTTCCCCCTAAGGGTGCTGCCAAAAGATAAGTGCTTGGTGATGTCAGAGGGAAGTCATTGGAACTGTTTACTGTAGGGTTGCACTTTATTTCCTCCAGATTTGGAGGTAGAAGCACCCCATTGTTTTGACCTGTAAGAATCCTGTGACTAGTATCTAGAACCTATAAGGTGCCTGGATTTGCCCCGTGGAGCTCTGTCGGACACAGGAAAGGACCAATTTTTTGCAGACCAGTGTTTACTGAATCTTGGTGGCTGCACTTGTAAGAAGTCTTTTACAGTTTGCATAGACTTAGCTTTGTCTTCAATTTTCTTTAAAACTTCTTCTGCCTTAATACCAGAGTATCAAGCTGTAAAGGTGCATCCAGCAACTTAGCTTTAACATGATCAAGCACATTTTGCTCTTTTAGCCAGGCATGCCTCCTAATCACAGATCCAGTAACTGCGGCCCTGCAGGAGGCCTCTAAGGAATCAAAACCACACTGCAAAGTATGCTTTCCAACTTGTTCTGCTGCATGCAATAATAACTGCAATTCTTTACTTTCTGCACATTCAGAAATCAACATAATTTTCTATTTCAGTAATCCTATAACATGTTGTTGATATTTGAGCATATGAAACTGGCAGTTTAAGGCCCTAATTGCCAAGGTTGCAGATGTATAAACCTTCTTTCCCCATCTATCCAGTCCCTGGAATCTCTGTCAGAGGGGGTAGGATTTTTTGCTGTTGAGGCCTTAACACCCTTTGGACCCTGTGAAATAGTTTCAGGGTCAGCAGCAGGGTTTCTAAATAAAATTTTGTGCGAGTCAGGAACCCTATAATACCTGTCTGGCTTGCTAGGAGCCGAGGTAAGGGGTCTGGAGTCAAGCTTGACTCCGAAAACACATCATCCACAATGTCTAAAACAGGAGGTATGGCTAAAGGCCTATGCTGAGGGATAAGGAAATTCCTAAGCCTCTTTTTTGATTCTGAGAAATCTTGACTCCCAGTGAAAATGCTCCCTCAAAGTATGCAAGGTTTCTCCAAAGGAATAATCTTCAGGAGGAGATGCAGAGGGGATAGACTCCTCTGCATCAGAATCCTCATAGGGTGGTATAGAAAATTCCTGATCAGAAGTGGAATCAGAAGTAATAGAAACCTGATCTGAAGATTCATAATCAGTATCTAGCCTAGGCCTCTTATCAGGAGGGGGTTGGGAACCCCTGATCAAGGTAATTAGGTCTTCAGCCATTTTGATCATCTGCTTTTTGGGCATAGAGGTCTGTGCACGTGGCTCATGCATCGTTTATTTTAGCTTTAGAAGTTGCTTTTGTTTTTGAAGCTGGCCTCGGTTTTATATAGAAATGCTGTGGCCTGAAGACACCTTCAGAAGTTGGTGCCTGCTCAGCGGCTCCGAACCCATCCGAAGGAGAGACATCCGCGGGTACAATACTTTGAGAATCTTGCGGCGTGACGGACTCCACATGGGTCTCGGTAGAGGCCTGCGATTGGAAAGTAGCAGGTATCAGGGGCTGCGAAAGTGCCTCACTGAGTACCGGCAAACCGGCGACTGGCTTAGAAGACGCTTCATCGGTTTTAGACCGTGACGGTCTGTCTCTGTCCTTTTCTTTGCGTTTTTTGTGAACTCCAGTAGTCAGGTTGCTATCAGATGACATTTCAGGATAGTTAAGTCTGTTTCCAAAATATTTTGAAGCAAAGGTATACCGATGCTTAATAGTGCGTTGGTTAAATCTAGCACAAAACCTACAGCTAGGCACGTTATGATCAGGGCCTAGGCAAGGAATACAGTATAAATGGAAATCCTTATGAGGCATTTGCTTTCCACAAGTAATGCAATTATTAACTTTTACTGACATCGGTATGGAGAAAAAAAAGTTTCCCCAACGGGGTACTTCGCTTTAGTGAAGACTTTGGTTCTGAAACTCGAATTCGAAAATTTCAGGAGTCGGACGACCGGCACTTGCGAACTGTTTTTGCTTCGGGCACCGTGCAGCAAGAAATACTAAAGAAAATGGCTACGGCTGCCTGTTTTATTCCCCTGACAACCTGACGTCATGGAAGAGGAGACAGCAACCAACGCAGGACCCAAGACTTTGGAATTCAAGCCGACTGAGGGCAACCTGCCAGCAGATTACCCAAATGTAATGACTGCAACAGTGAAACACGAAGAACATCAGAAAAAGAATAAGGATCAAACCTTTGACTGGCTGCCCAAATAGAGAAACCTGTTAATTTACTCTTATAAATCCTTTGTATAGCCTAGTTCTGAGAAGCAGACAAAATGTGGATTATGTTCCTTAAAAGGGAAGCATGTCTGGCTATTATTGGAGAAACCATATGGTTAAGCTAGAGGTTCTGATGCTGACCCGTGGAGAAGGGATGTTTAAGAAGATCTGGTTGTGGATCTGGAAGCCAACGAGGCTTCCTCAATACCCAGCTGAGTAAACCAAATCTGTTTGGGCTAGTATGGTGCAATGAGGATTACTCCTAATTTGCAAGATGATGCTGTCTGTAGAAAATGGGATACAAAGGGAAGAGGGGGAAAGGTGTAAAGAAGACCAGGGGACCACTGGCATACTAAAGCATTCCATGATGACTGTCCCTGTGGGAAGCTAAGGCGTAGTAGCTTCTGAACTTTGTGTTGGAAGGAGAGGCAAACAAGTCGCAACAAGGCTGGCCCCAGTGATTGAAAATGTGTTGAGCCACTAATCTAGATCCCCTGTGAGACATTAGGACAGATCTGCTGAGCCTGCCTGCTATCTGCTAGCCAGCTGGACTTCCCTGGAATGCCTCTTTCCACTACAAGGTGACCCGAATCCAAAAGCTCACTGCCATACTATAACAGACACTTTGTAAAGGGAGTAAGAATTGATTCCTCCTTGATTGTTGCTGTATCAGACTATTGACATTGTCCAAATGTATGGCTATCACGATCGAAGGCCTGAAATTCCTGCAACGCTAGGAGGATTGCCCTCTTATTTTGGATGCTAACATTAAGACTGGCCTCTACTGGTTTCCAAACTCTTTGGACCCTCCTTCCCTCTAAATAATCCCCCAAGTCAAAGAGGAGACGTACAATGATAAATACTGCTGTTGGAGATGAAGGAACAAACAAGTCTTCCCATCTGAAGGAAAGAGGATGCAAGCCTCCTGTATTGGTGATTCCTGCAAGACTGAATAAAATAAATGGGAGCTGAAAGGAAGTCTGTTAGTTATGACCATTTTGTGAATAACATGCACTGGAAAATCTTCATGAAAATCTGGTTCAGTGACCTACAATAAACGAGGCTGCCACAAGGCCTAAAGCTTTAGTGAGCAGCACAGTAGGAGGGTAATGATGATGATATGGGATCCAAATTGGTCACCTTATCTCTGGGGTGAGAAATACTTGACAAGAGATTGTGTCCAGATTGCATCTTAATCAAGTAGTTTGCTATGAAAGCTGAAACTATGACTTTCAAAAACTTATAAAGATGCTTGAAGATAAGCAGAGCTGTAAAAAGTAGTCCTTGATGTTAGTAAATATGCTCTGGTTGTTGCAGCAAGAAGCCAGTCATCTAAGTATGGGAACACCTTGATTCCTTTTTACCACAGACTGGCTGCAACTACTGCCATGCATTTGGTGAACACCTGAGAGGACTGTGGCAAGATTGAAGGGCAAGACTCTAAACTGGTAATGACTGGTAGCAAACTGAAAGCATAGAAAAAAAAAACATCGGAAAGGAAGGGACTTTCAGAAGTGTTAGTTGAGAAAGATCCAGAATGGGTCTCCAGGTGCATTCCTTCCGGGAAACCAGAAACATCCTGGAATAAAACCCTTTCTCCTTTCTGGGCTGGGGGCACAACTTGAATGGTGCCCAGAGCCAAAAGGTCCTGAAGTAATTCTGGATAGAAGGAAAGCTGTTCATGAGAAGGTTGAGGGATGCCCAGAAAAGGACGGGATTTCCACACCACGAAATATCCCTGGCAGATGATGGATAGAACCAAAGTGTCTTGAGTGACCCTTAAACAACTAGGAAAGGGCAGGGATAGATGAAGGGATTAGGGAACCTGGCCCATGGAAAGGAGAAATAAACTGTCTGGTTTGTCTTGAAAAGGAGGCTTCTGAGAAGTAGGAGTCTGTGCAGACGTAGCAGGGGGTACATGCGTAGAACCCTTCTTACTTTTAAGAGCACAGATTGGCCGTCTGCATAAAAAGCAGATTTGGATGGATAATTCCTCTGGAACTTAGGGATAGAAGACTCAAATATATGTTTCAGTTCCTGCAAGGCCTTGCCTTTATCCTGGAGGGACTTAAAAGCTCAGCAGCAGCACCAGAACCAAAAATGTTCTTATTATCAAGGGGGGCGTTCAAGAATTTAGTATTAATACCATCAGGTAAGGGAGATGAAGCCAATCAAAGTCTCAAAACAGAACCAAAGGCAGCAGCCCTACAGTAAGCATCAGCTGCATCATAACTAAATTTAATAGAGTGGTGAGTCACTTGAGAGAAAGAATTCAGTACAGAAAGGGACACGACCTTCCTCTTCTGAATCAGAAAGGTCAGACATTGCTGAGAAGCTTGAGAAAGAAGGGCTAAAACATACCTGGTTACATGAATCTGGTAATTAATAGTCTGACAGGACAGGGTGGCAGTAGTATATACCTTTTTGCCTAAACATTCATAGCTTTACTGTCCTTGACTTGAAGTAAGTAGTTTAGTAGATGGCAAAAGTTTAGAAGGTTTGTCAGAAGAGACAGATACTACAGAAAGATCAGCAGAAGGACATTTGTACAAGCACTTACAATCATTAGCCACTTTGTAAAATCTATCCAGTTTCTGGAGGCTGAGAATCTGGTGTCACAGAGGCTGCTGAATACATATCTAAAAGGGCAGCCAAGACTGGAGGTAAAGCGGAGGGCTTAGGAGAAACCATGTGGAGGAGTTTTTTGAATATCAAAAACCTGAGAACAGTCCCATTTGAAATATTCCATGATGTGAAAAATAGTGTCACCAAAGGAGAGTTCTTCTAAGGGAAAGTCTGGACTAATAGAATTGTCCTCCTTAGATGCATAATACAAAGGAGAAGGGCAGCCAAGACTGGAGGTAAAGCGGAGGGCTTAGGAGAAACCATGTGGAGGAGTTCATAATACCTCTTTTGAATATCAAAAACCTGAGAACAGTCCCATTTGAAATATTCCATGATGTGAAAAATAGTGTCACCAAAGGAGAGTTCTTCTAAGGGAAAGTCTGGACTAATAGAATTGTCCTCCTTAGATGCATAATACAAAGGAGAAGGGACTTGAGAATAATATGCCAAAGACTCTTCCACAAAATCCAAATATTCTTCAGAAGACTCCTGCTCTCTGGGACTCTTAAGGAGAGTAGATGACCAAGGAGGAAGCAGGCACACAAACTTCTTGGGGAGGCTTTACAGCCATTAAGGCATTAAACAACTTCAGGGTAAATTCCTGTCATTCATGCTGCAGATCTTTAGCAGCAGGAGAAATAAGCTAGTTTTTTTTGTTTTTTCTTTTGCGGAAAGTCTGCCCTAAAAACCCTAGGAGGATCAGACACCTGCCTACACTCTATCAACATAGTATGAATCTCCTCCAGAAAGTACAGCTAATAACACTTACCATAAATGTAGATGTTAGAGTGTATTCACTGTTGCAGTCATCATATCTGGGTTATCTGCCTGCAGGTAGCCCTCAGTAGGCCTGAATACCAGAGTCTTGGGATTTCTGCATCGGATGCTGTCGCTTCTTCCATGACGTCAGGGGTATAAAACATGCAGCTGATACCATTACATCAGTTTTTCTTGCCCCAGATGTCTGAGCCCGCAAAACAGGAAGCAATTACGTGGTGTGGAACCCCACCAGCAAAAAGCAAATACCAATGATATAAGATATGGCCAAGCAAAAAGGATAGATAGAAGTCAGGTGGCTGGAGGGGGGGTAACCAGGACTGCAACAATGAATACACTCAAACATCTACATGTATGGTAAGTGTACACAACTGCACTATGTTCTTCATGTTTCACTGTTGCAGTAATCACATTTGGGTTGCTTCCCAAAGCTGAGGATGGGTGGAGGCAGTCAAGAAGCATTAGGGCTGGCAAGCAGGCCTTGTAAGACTGCTGTGGCAAATCCAGCTCTGGATTTAGATAAGATAGGTAAGTGGTAATGCTTGGTGAATGTGTGTACAGAGCTCCAGGTTGCAGCTTCCAGGATGTCTCTGGTAGGGACTCCCCTGAGAAATGCTGCAGAGATTGATGTAGCCTTAGTGGAATGTGTTTTAATCCCATGTGGTGTAGGTTTCCCATGGTGTTTGCAGCAGAAATGGATGCAGTGTGCTATCCATTTAGAAATGATTTGCTTTGAAATGGCCTTGCCCTTTGCCCCTGTAGCAAAGCTGACTAGCAGCTGGTCAGATTTTCTGAAAGGTTTAGTCCTGTCCAGATAGAACCTAAGCTGCCTTGTGCACGTCGAGGGAATGCAGGATCCTTTCCCCTTTATTCTGAGGATTAGGGAAAAAAGTTGGCAAATTAATGGATTGGTTTAAAGCCACACTAGATACCACCTAGGGCATAAATGATGGGTTAGTTCTGAGGGAAACCCTGTCCGTATGGAAGATAATGAAGGGTTCCACGGCCGTAAGGGCCTGCAATTCAGACACTCTTCTTGCTGAAGTGATTGCTAGAAGTAAAGCTGTGTTCCAGGAGAGGAATTTTAACTCTGCTGTAGCAGCAGGTTCAAAGGATGGAATTGTGAGCTTTTCCAATACAAAGTTAAGGTCCCAGGCTGTAATGGGAGCTCACCTGGCGGGGGGTCTTACATTTTTGGCTCCTCTCAGGAACTGTTTGACCAGAGGATGAGAGAAGAGGGGTGGCTCAGTATTATAATTAGCTGAGAAGGCAAAGGCATGAATTTTAATAGAAGAGAAGGATAGGCCTTTGTGGAACATTTCTGTTAAGTAATCTAGTATATGAGGTAAGCTGGGCACAGTTGTGTCCATTCCCTGAGACTGGCTCCAAGAACAGTATCTTTTCCACTTTTCCGAATACGATTTTCTAGTACTAGGCCTCCTTGCCTCAAGGATGACATCCAGCACCTGTTTACTGAGGGCTGCTGGTGATAAGTTCAGTGGATGAGCCAGGCTGCTAGGTTCAGGGTCTATTGCTGAGGATGCAAAACCTAGCCCTCCTGCTGAGACAGCAGGGATGGGGTCTGAGGCAGGTGCCATGGTGGCACTACTGTCAGACTGCACAAAAGGGGGTACCTGTGCTGGCGTGGCCAGTCTGGTGCAATCAGGATTGTCCTTGGCTTGCCCTGTTTGATCTTTAGTAGAACCTTTGAGAGGAGGGGCAGAGGAGGAAAGGCATAGATTGAGAGGTTTTTCCCACATGAAGGACAGGGCATCCACTTTCCATGCTTGGCTGTGGGTAATTCTGGTGCAATACTTGCTCAATTGATAGTTCTGAGGGGAAGCAAAGAGGTCCACCTCTGGTGCCCCTCACCTGTAGATCAGAAGCTTGAATATTTTGGGTTCCAGTTTCCACTCGTGTGGGTCCATTAGATTTCTGCTTAAGACGTCTGCCAGTGAATTTAGTTTGCCTGGCAGGAATTGAGCTTGCAGGTGCACTTGATTGCTTAAGGCTGTGTTCCACAGAGCCATGGCTAATCTGCAGAGTGGGTAGGAATGGGTTCCCCCCTGCTTGTTTATGTGCCACATTACTGTGGTGCTGTCTGTCTTTATCAATAGTTGCCCTGGAAGTATAAGGCATTTGAAGGCTGTCAGAGCATTCTGTACAGCTAAAATTTCTTTTTGATTGATATGCAGGTGCATTTGCTTTGGGCTCCATTTGCCTTGAATGCATTGTCCTGCCAAGTGAGCCCCCCATGCATAGTCTGATGCGTCTTTTAGGGTTTAGGGGGCAGGGGGTTGAGTGAAAAGGAGACCCTTGTTGTGGCAGCAGGCCTCTGCTCACCAAAGGAACTCTGTCCTTAGGCAAGGAATGATAGGAATCATTGTTTCCAGGTCCTGAGAATGTTGACACCAGAGACTTTTTAAGTACCATTGAAGTTTCCTCATATGCAGTCTTGCATATGGAATTAGTAGAATGCAAGAGGCCATGAACCCTAGGGCTTGCAGTATTTTTCTTTCAGATTGCTGGGTTTTGGTGGCCAGTAGATTGAAGTAATTTGTCAAATAAATTTGTTTTTCTGGAGTGAGAAATGCCATCTGGGAAGTTGTGTTCAAGCTTGCTCCCAGGAATACAATCTGTTGGCTGGGTACCAGATGTGATTTTTTTTCGTTGATGATGTACCACAGTGAAGTTAGAAGTCTCTTTACAAATGTCAGGTGCTGTAGTAGCATTTCTTGACTGTCCGTCTGAATCAGGCAATCATCCAAGTATGGGTAAATCTGAATTTTTCTCTGCCTGCAATATGCAATGGCTGGAGCTAGGCATTTTGTGAATACCCTGGGTGCAGTAGATAAGCTAATGGGAAGTGCAGAGAACTGATCGTGCATACAGCCTGCTCTGAAATGTAGACATTTCCTGCAAGATTCCCTTATGGGGATGTGCAGATAAGCTTCTTTTAAATCTAGGGTGGCTAGCCAGGGAGCCCTTGGCTAGCATAGGAAGCAGCTGTTGGACAGTAAGCATTTTGAACCTTGGAACCACTAGGAAGGTGTTGAGAATAGACAGATCCAGGATAGGGCGCCAAGAGTTTTCTTCTTTTCTGGGTACCAGAAACAGTCTGGAGTAAAAACCTTGACCCCTTTGCTCTGCTGGGACAAGTTGAATAGCCTTGATACTGAGAAGAAAAAGTACTTACTTTTGGGCCTCTGCCCACTGATTTTGGGGGGGGGGGGGTCTGGCCACTTGCTTGGGGTTGGCAGTGAGTGGAAGTAGAATCTGTATCCCTGGCATACAATGTTCAAGACCCATCTGTCCTGGGTGATGTATTCCAGTTTTTATGCATGCAGGGCAAGTTTTCCTCCTAATGGTGCAAGTACTTGGGCAAAGCTTGGAAGGGTTAAGGATAAGTCATTGTGAGATTTTACCATAGGATGGTGGCTTACTACTCCCTGTTTTAGCGGTGGGAGCACTCCATTGCTTAGATCTGTGCATACCCTGAGACTGCAATCTTGGTGGTCTGCTGCCCCTGGGTTTGGACTGAGAAGGTCTGGGAGGGATTGGAAAGGACCAGTTTTTAGAAGGCCAATGCCTACTGAATCTAGGTGGCTGTACCTGTAGGAAATCTTTAACAGTTTGCATAGATTTAGCTTTTTCCTCCATCTTTTTAAGGACCTCTTCTGCTTTATTGCCAAACAGGCGTTCTTGGTTTAATGGTGCATCTAGTAATTTTGCTTTGACATGGTCTGGCAAGATATGTTCCTTAAGCCAAGCATGCCTTCTAAGAACAGACCCAGTGACAGCAGCCCTGCAAGATGCTTCTAAGACAACAAAACCACATTGCAAAGTATGTTTTCCAACTTGGTTAGCAGAATGCATTAACTCTTGTAAATCTATGTTCTGCACAATCAGGAATCAACATCATTTTCTGTTTAATTAGCTCCATAATGTGTTGCTGATACTTTAACATATGAAACTGGCAATTTAAAGCCCTGATGGCAAGAGTAGCAGAGGTGTATACCTTCTTACCCAATCTGTCTAAAGCCCTAGAGTCCCTGTCTGAAGGGGTAGGGCTTTTGGCTGTTGTAGCCTTAATGCCTTTAGATCCCTGGGAAATGGTCTCTGGATCCACAGTAGGATTCTTAAAAAGGAATTTGTGGGAGTCAGGTACTCTGTAGTACCTGTCAGGTTTCCTGGGAGCTGGAGGCAAAGTATCAGGGGTAAAGCTGGATTCCAAGAAGACATCATCTACAATTTCCAGAACAGGAGGGATGGCTAGAGGCCTGTGCTGAGGCAAGTTTAAAAATTCACTGAGTCTCTTTTTGGACTGTGGGTAGTCCTGGCACTCCCGGCGGAAATGCTTTCTAAGGGTATGCAGGGTTTCACCAAAGGAAAATCTTCTGGTGGGGAAGCAGAGGGAATGGATACCTCTGTCTCAGAATCCTCTTAGGTAGATAAGGGTATGTCCTGGTAATCAGAAGGATCAGAGTCAACAGACTCATGATCTGAAGAATCAGAAGGAAAATCAGTTCTTGTTTTTTTGAGGGGGAAGGCTGGCTTACCCTAATTAAAGTAATAAGATCTTCAGCCATTCTAAGCATTTGTTTCTGAGGCACGTGGGCCTGAGAATGCGCTTTGGTTGCCAGTTTCCTAGGCGTAGTGCGAACTCTGGGCCTGAGAAATTCGGTATTTTTGGTTTGAAACGAAGTCGTTGGTTTAATATAAAAATCGGAAGGCCTGAATACACCCTCAGAAGCCGGTGCCTGCACAGTGGCTCCGGACCCATCCAAGATAGAGACATCCGCAGGTTCCATAGTTGAAGCATCTCGCTGCATACCAGACTCCGAATGGGTCTCAGTAGAGGCCTGCGAATCTGTAGAAGTGAGTATCAGTGGCTGAGAAAGAGACTAGCTTAACAGAAGCATCATCGGCAGTTTTGAACCTATGCAGTCTGTCTCTGTCTTTATCCTTATGTTTTTTCGGAAGATCGGCAGACAGATGGCTTATCGAAGCCATTTCGGAATATGGAGAACGAGAGAGAAAGAATTTAGCAACAAAAATAGCCCGATGACGAATAGTTCAGACGTTGAACAAGGCACAAAACCAATAGCAAGGGACGTCGTGGTCTGGGCCTAAACAGGTGACACAGTAAAAATGAAAATCTTTGCGAGGCTTTCCCCAGGCAAGACAATTATTAACTTTTTCTGACATCGGTTACAGCAAGAAAAAAGGATCCCCAACGGGGTACTTCTCTTTTAGAAGACTTCAGGTCTGAAACTTGAAAAACGAAAATTTAAGGAGGCGGCCGACCGGCACTTGCGAACTGCTTCTTCGGACACTGCACGGCAAGAAAAGCTGATGTAATGGAGTCGGCTGCATATTTTATACCCCTGACGACCTGACGTCATGGAAGAAGCGACAGCATCTGATGCAGAAATCCCAATACTCTGGTATTCAGGCCGACGGAGGGCTACCTGCAGGCAGACAACCAAAATGTGATGACTGCAACAGTGAAACACGAAGAACATCTAGGATTTGCTGTATCCCACTTGGTTCCTCAGAAATAATCAGTCAAGGTTCCCATCAACATCCGAAGTGGACATTTACAGAGTCTCCAGGGACATGCAAGAAGTTGGATGCATGCCAGTCTCCAACAAGATCTCAGCAGAGGAAACGGAGACAACAACCGGGCAATTCTCTGGGCTTTCACCAGCCTTGACAGAAATGCCCAGAGGATGCGGGACAGCAGCGAAATCAGACTTGAGTTTTTTTGGTAGTTTTACTGGCAGCGGCTGATCTTCAGGACAGGAAGATTCCACCACAGCACCTTGCGCCAACAATTTAAGATGTTAGTTCTCCAAGTAAATCGACAAGGAAGAGAGACAACTGCACGAGGTCTTGGAAATCAACACCTGACAGACAGAACACTGTGCATGGTCATGAGAAGCACCCAAACAGAAGAGAGACTGCTTGCGATGAACTTTATGGGGAATCTGCCTTTCACACTAACATTTTCTTTTTTTTTGGGTGACAGGTAAACTCACAAAAGTAAAAGTAGAAATAGATAAGAGGAAACCCCAATGAGGCACTTTTTTGAAACATAGCTCAGTAACCAGCACAGAAGGAGCTTTCAGACTGATGATCAATGATGGCATTAGGACTGGTGGTAAAGCTCTTCTGAGGTATGTGTGTCCATACATCACCTTTATGCCCTACACCTTGTGAGGGGAGCATATGCAGGATGTATGGCACCTTTAGATTCCTAAGGCTTTGGTATAATGGCCAGACGTTGGGCTATCCTTGGCAAGGAATCCCTTATTTAAAGAATACTACAAGAGTGATATGGAAGAACATAATGCAATGCACGGAGGACTGACTGGTGACTTCATATGGCACAGAATGTAAAAGGTAATATGACACAGATTCTTTCTATAAAGCTTGCTCCCTCTAATGGCCAAAGCTCAAGGCTGCAGCCACTCAAGCTTACGGATGACCATATACTCAACAAAAATCAGGTTGGAGCAAATGACAACTCCCCACATGAATTCTGCATTTACATGAATCCCTATAATAATAATGATCCCTTTAAAAAACATCAGAAGTTCAAACTTCAACATAATCACATGTTCACTATGTTACTTTAACGGTTAGTGATATCTAGCTAGATATGCAGGAAGGTTGAAACAATAATGCAATGGAGAGGACAAAAAACGTGTTTCAGATGGACCAAAAGTAAAATGGAGTCAATGCATCATTGGTAAAGACTGTGAAACAAATAACTTACGCATTAAGCGTTGAGATAAGGCAGAGACATATTCCTTCTCGTGTTCGGTAGTTCTTATGTTTAAATCCTCCAAGCATCCGATCCCAGACATACTGCAACACAAACCACAGAAATAAAAACAGATACATAAGCATAAACTCTTACTTGTACATACAACCATCAACACAAAATGGTAACTAAATTTACTCACTCCTAGAATATTTCTCCTTTTGTACTAGACCTCTGAACTTCTGGAATTACTTCAGATTGATTTCAGGCACTCTCTTCCTCTTTTTCCTCACCTTTCCATTATTCTTCCTTTTACTCCACCCTTCTGCTGTCATCCTTCTTTCTCCATCACCCGTCATTCTAAATCATTCTAAACTTCCTCTTTCTTTCAGCTTTCTTTTTCCAATTTCTCCCATTGGGATATCCTTTCTCTTGCCTTCTCCAACTTCACTATCCTCCTTCACTTCTTACCTTGCATTCCCCCACAGTACTGACTATATATTATCATTAAAATTCTCTTTCAACATGCTTTAGTTTCTGCACTTTTTTCAAGTTCTCCCCACTCTAATCATCAGACCCTTTCCTCACTTACACATTTATTTATATCCAGATAAACTAGTTTCAACTTCTGCCTGCAGTTAAAAAGAAGACACAAGAAAGAGATGCAACAGTTTGGCTGGCCACAGTCATTGTCATACCACCAGCTACGGTGAGCAGCAAGGTGAGGTAAGCTGTTTGTTAGGTCTCACAGGTAGGTACTAGGCTATTAGGCCTAGGGTCTATATAAGCTTAGCCAAAAATGTACCCTGGCTTTCACCACCCAAGAAAATTATTTTCCTGTGCCCCTGTCGAGCAGAGCCACAGAAGTGATCCCTGCGGTGAATTTCCTATTTCCCATCCAATCATCAAGATTTTTCTTGAAGAGTGCTAATGAGGAGCTCTGTTTGACATAGATGGGTAGTCTGTTCCAGAGTATGGGAAGTCTCTGGGACAGGAATCTATCCCTCTGCATGTTCTGTTTATTGTGGTGACAAGGTTTAGGTTCCTAGAGTGTGTAGCTCGGAGGGATTGGGATTTCTTTAAGTGGAGCATGTCCAACAGCTCTGAGTTTGACATAGCTTTGTATGTTAGGCAAAGATCACCTCTGAGTAGGCGATATGCGACCGAGTAAAGCTGGAGTTTTTTGAGATGGTCTGCATAGGGCATCTGTTTGAGGCCACTAATCCTCTTTGTGAGGTATTTCTGTGGCCTTTCCAGTTGTTGTAGATGTCTTGTGAGGAACATACCAAAAGGGGCATTGTACTCTATAATGGGTCTAATGAGTGATGAGTAGAGGGGAACAATGACCTTTTTTGTCTGGATGAGAAACATTTTGTGATGAGGTGAGCCACGTAGAAGGATTTTCTGACCACTGTGGTGATGTGATTAAAGGAGAGACTACTGTCCACCTGTGTCCCAAGGTCTCATCACATTTTCGGTGTTATGTAGACTACCAGCTATGTGGTAGTTCATGGGTACAGAGTTTTTACCAAAGGGGATGACAATACATTATTTGGCATTGAGCTTCAGGCCATGGCTTTGACACCAGGCATCTGTCTCAGTGAGGCCCTTTTGTAGTATGTCCACATCGTTAGGAGTTTCGATTATGGCTCCTAGTTTGCAGTCATCTGCAAACTTTGTTAGCCAAAGACCTTCTGTTTTAGCCTGTACTTCAGAGAAGTAGATCCCAAACAGGAGAGGATCCAGGACTGAACCCTGTGGTACTTCACTTGTCACTGGTCTGAAGTCGGATTTGGAGTCTGCTACTTTCACAGTGTGGGTTCTATCCGTGAGCCAGTTGGCAAACCATCTTGTGACATAGGGATTTATACCTAGTTTAGTGAGCTTATCTATAATTCCAGAGTGGGGGATGGTGTCAAAAGTCTTGGCGAGATCTAGATAAGCTATGTGAACCACTTTACCCTCATCTATGGCTTTGGTCACTGCTTCAAACAATTCAATCAGGTTTAGGAGACATGATCTGCCTTTTACAAATCCGAACTGGGTAGGGTCCAGAGTTTGGAGATTACCAATGTCTTTGTTTGTGAGTTCCATGATGATATGTTCCATGGCCTTGCAGACCAGGCTCGTCAGGCTAATGGGTGGTAGTTCCCGGGGTTAGTCGTTGCTCCCCCTTTGTGGAGTGGGATAACCGTCGCGGTTCACCATTCAGTGGGCACAAAGCCTGAGGTGAGGTGAGGCTATGATTGAACATGGTTCTTAGGTAGGGAGCCAGTTCATTCTGTAGTTCATGTAGAACGCAGCTTGGGATATTGTCAGGTCCCATGGATGCTGTGTTCTTGGCTTTGAACAGTGTTTTTTTTACCTGTGCAGCCGTGACTACAGGAACTTTGCATTCTTCCGGTACAAAGATGGGCTCTCTAAGGGGTGAAAGGGGGGTAAAGTTAGCACTGAACCTATCAATATCAGTTGGTTCTGTATATTTAGTGCCATTGTGCTGTAAACTCAGAGCAGATCTGAGTGTTGCCAATGAGGTTCTTGACATAGCTATAGAATGTTTTGCGGTTGTCTTTAGAGTCAGTGGCAATTTTGTTTTCGTAACTAGCTTTGGAGGATTTTTTGAGGGATCTCAGCTTCTTACTGAGGTTGACCAGGGAGTTCCTCCAGTCATGGCATTTTACTCTTTTTTGCAACAGTTTCTTTCTTCTGTTTTAGTTTGTTTATGGCAGAGGACCACCAGATTGGCTTCTTTTTTTTTTGGAGAATAGGATCTTGGTTCTATTAGGGATAGCATGGGCCATGCACTCGTGTAAGTGCTTTTAAAGTGCATTTGTGTAGAATTCAGCAGTCGTACCTCTACTGTCCATCTGCATGGGTGTCATGAAGTTTGCCACTTCTGTCTTAAGAAGTGTGAAGTTGGCTTTGGAGAAGTTTTTTATGATGGTTTCCCTAACTGGGGGTGGGGGCGGGATGTGGATGTCTAGGGTGATTAACTTGTGGTAAGATCTGACCAACGAAGAATTGATCTCTGGTGTGGAACACCGGTTGCCCATGTTGGTAATGACCAGGTCTAGGATACTGCTGCCCCTGGTGGGGGTGTGAATAAGTTGATCCAAGGTGTTGGAATTTATGAATTCCAGAAAACATTGAGCAAAAGCGTTGGTACAGGAGTAGTTTTCCCAGTTAATGGCGGGGTAGTTGAAATCACAGATTATTAGGGTATTGGGTTGTACCCTAATACTTTCCAGTGTATCAAGAAATGAGGAGTGGGGATCCTGGGGCATGGTGGGGGGTCTGTAGCAAGCTGCAATTTGGATTGCGGTCTTGCCCAGAGTTAGTTGCACTTGGAAAATCATGGATGCAATATGCTGTGCAACTAGCCTGGAGGTATGGATATCCTTAATGAATATGGACACGCCTCCACCTTTAGTGCTTCGTTCTGGGTTAGGTGGCCGAAAGGTGTGGTATGAATTATAACCTGGTAATGCAGGGGTGCTCTCTAGAGCTTTGAACCAGGTCTCTGTCTCTGCACAGATGTCGATGTTGTGTATTTTAAGGAGTGCCTCGAGTGAGTGCATTTTGAGTTTTAGCCTTCTAGCATCGAGTAGCATTACCCTCAGATTTTGCTTGCTTGTACCTGTTACAGTGGAGAATTTGTCATTTGAACCTTGCCTAAAAAAGGCACTATAGTGGTGGCAAAAGCCTTAGCCAGCATCCGGAATCCCAAGGGTGACAGGTGCAGGCCATCTCCGGCAAAGCATCGTGGTCTGTCGATCATGTCGCCCCAGGCAGACAAATACTAGATCCCCTTAGAATGACACCAGAAGCTTAGCCAATTGTTGAAGTCAATCATTTTGTCCTTGTACTGTGGTATCATTCTGGGTGATGGCAGGATGCTACTCAGGGCTAGGATCATACCTGTCTGGGCTACAAGATTGGAGAGCTCCTCCATGTCTCTTTTCATGTAGTCCAGGGAGGTACATCTCAGGTCATTCACACCAACATGGACAATGAGTGTGTCATATTTGTACTTGCTGTAGAGTGACCTGAGTGCGTGCATTATGTGGCAGATCCTGGCGCCGGACAGGCAGCTGACAGTAACTTTCTACTTGTTTAGCCTGGTGAGTGGAACATCAATGTGCCTGACTATAGACTCACCTATGACTAGAGTGTTGAGTATGGTGTTATGCCTTATGGGCTGTGGTTGAGTGGCACACTGAGTTTGTGGGCTATGTGTCATTTGGGTTGTGTTGGGGGGGGGGGGGTTGCTTGCGTTTCTGCTTTGGAGGCCCCTGATGCTTGGGCAGGTTTTTATTGAGAGCCTCCACGAATGTAGGGGTGTGTTTTGTGTTTCTATGTGTGTGTTTTGGTGGTGTAGGTTTTGAGGGACTATGTGATGAGTGTGGTGTAGTGCAAGTGTTTACCTTCTCCTCTTGACTGTCTAGTCCAGTCTTGGGTGAAGAGAGCTCTGCTTACAGTTTGGCTATACAAGTGCATCTCTCACAGGTTGTAGTGTTGGGTGGTAGGAGGAGAGAGTTGTCTGTGAACATGAGGCAACTGCTGCATTGCCCCAAGATGCCCAGATTCATCAGGTAGACAGGAGAAATCACCGGGAGCTGACCCTTAGACATGCCTGGATAGGTGCTTATTTATTAAGTACTAAAAACTGCTTTCCTCTAGACAAGTGAGGAAAGTTGAGTGCTGTAGTAATCTGCAGCTTATTTAGTGCTTACATCGAGTTCTGAACAAGTGCTGAGTCCAAAGAAACAGATTTGAGTGCTGAAACTAGAAAACTGGCTAGTTCTAAAAAACAAAATTAAGCTAGAAGGCTTCCTCCAACACAGAAAGGCTTGGGGGCTCAGAAGCCTACAAACAGTCTAGACCACTTACAGGAAAGGCAGGAAACAAGCATAAAATTTTTTTCTTTCCCAGATGCTCTCTTTGTACACAGCAGGAGTGCCTGAAATCAGAATATGATCTCACTGCACTCAGCTGAGTGAGCAAATGAGATGGGCCCAGGAGTATCCAAACACAAATTTACAAGAGGGGTGGGCAGTTCCAAAGTCACCAAGAGTAACACCAAAACAGAAACAGGAAGGGTGGGTCTCCAGTCCCACTTCATGCTTGGTGTGCAACGAGACTGATGCAGATCTTTTGTCTGTGAATGATGGGACAATGCATGCCTATGCCTGTAGCTGGGCTGGCCCCTGTTCTCCACAATGCTGCACTAACCAGAAATCATCTCTTCTTTGTCTGCATCTTCCCCATAACTCTTAACCTGGAAACATCAAAAATATTGACAAAGGCCCATCAAAAGTAGGTACAACTGGCCAGAAATTGGGACACAGATAACATACAACTTGCATACATAATCATGTAACCCCGCCCACTTCAGTGGGATTGTGGGATATCAACACGAAGATTTAAGTCATTAAATAATAATAAATAATGGCATACATTTGAATTTCAGTCTTTGTATCTGTCAGAAAATACATAATGCAAAACCTGTTGCTCTACAGTGCACTTGCCATGAAACTTGGGAAGCTATGCATATTTACAAAAGAATGAACTTAATTTGCAATTCCGGTTTGAATTTAATTTCTCACCCTTCTGGATCCTTAGAAATAAGCCACAGACTGCAGTATAGACCTACAAATAATATAACAAACAGTTGCTTTGAGTTTGGTTCACCAGCTAACAGTAAGTAAGCACTAAGCAGAAAATGCAGTAATATCATCAGACTAAAATAAAACAGTGCTGCCTTCATTAGTGCAGCCTGATATCTTAAGTTAAACTACATCTGTTTCCTCTATTCTAGTATACAACAAGGCAGGCAAATACGTTGACACAGCATCCGATACTAATGTAATATCACAGCATTTAAATTAAACAGAAACCACAAATAGCGTAAAGGAAAACGACCAAAGAGAAAACAATAATAATAAAAAACGCTGCACCGCAGTCACAAGCAGACCTTTAATATACAAATATTAGTGCTTTTGTTACAAAACTTAATCAGAATAAAGTTTCTTTTTATTTTGTAATGAAAGTGCTAATATTTGTATAGTAAAGGTCTGCTTGTGACTCCGGTGCAGCATTTAAATTAAAAAAATGCAAAACCGCAAATAACCGTTTTCTCCAAATGTTTTTAAATGGCAGATAAGGAACCTGCCTGAATTTGTCGATAACACTGTCAACTGCATCCAACCTCTACCACACACACACACACACACACACACACACACACAGACACACACATCACATAAGCAAATTTAAGCTTTTTTCACTGTTTTATACACTGTATATTTTTAAGGAAAATCTTGTTGACATTTTCACCTACTACTAAGGAAAGCCAGGACCAGTACGGGTGTCACACTCATCTTTGGGGTACACATCGGGAGTCGAATTGCACAAGTTCATTTCAGAATGGACCCCGATCTTTCCAGCATTGACACTGCTCACCTGTGGGAGAACTACGAGTGCACTTGTTAAAGGACAGGTGAAAAAAGGTAATGGGCCTCTTCTCTTTGGACAACTGATACTGGCCACCATCTGCCACTTAAATTGCTCCCCTACCAGCACCTTTTTGTAACTCTTCTGTCATATTTCTCTACTTTTTGGATCAATAAGCGACTCCACAGAGAAGGAATGACTCACTGACTAAGAGCATGATGTGCCCAATAAGTCCCTCCTCAAAATTACAGTCAACTTGAGGAAGAGAGAGAACTGTGAGGGAGGAAAGTTGTAAATCAGAGCTTTAAAGGACAATCAACAACACCAGATGGTGGGATCCTGTACTGTAGCCTACCCAGCACCAAGCACCCCTGCGGTAAATACAAAACTCATACGGACGAGGTTCATCCATTAATGATATCATTACATACCAGCCCTTTTTCTTAGTGTACTCCTCCAGGTTCCAACAAGCACGCACACACACACACACACACACACACACACACACACACACACACACACACACACACACACACGCACACACGCACACACGCACACGATAATAATGGAATAATTATGTTAGAGTTTACGGATCACTGAATTATCAATAAAGTACAGTTTTGTACCTACCATAAATGTAGATGTTCCAGTGTTCACACTGCTGCAGTCATTACACTTGGGTTATCCTGCCGTCAGGCGGTCCCGCAGTCGGCCAGAGTTCCAAAGTCTTGGTGGGGCGTCAGTTGCTGTCGCTTCTTCCGTGACGTCAGTGCGCCAGGGGTATATAAGATGCATCCAACACCATTTTCTTCAGTTTTTCTTGCCCCAGATGCCAGGTGCCCCCAAGTAGGTAGGCAATACATATTGCTAATAAAAAATATACATATAAAATAAGAACAATACCTTCAGTTACAAGCAAATACACCACAAAGGTTGTATAGGATAGAAAGGTATAGATAAGTCCAGCTAGTTTAGAGGGGATGGAGGGGGGGGTAATCTGGACTGCAGCAGTGTGAACACCCTAACATCTACATTTATGGTAGGTACAAAACTGTTATATGTTCATCGTGTTACACTGCTGCAGTCATTACACTTGGGTAGAATCCCAAAGCTAAGGTTGGGTGGCTGGTCTATAAAGAGTTAGGATTGGCTATGAGGCCTTGCAGAATTGCAGTGGCAAATCCTGCTCTGGATTTAGAGTAAAGAGGCAGGTGGTAATGCTTGGTAAAGGTGTGCACTGAACTCCAAGTTGCAGCCTCCAAAATTTCCTTGGCAGGTACTCCTCTGAGAAAGGCCGTTGAAGTGGCTGTTGCCCTGGTGGAATGTGGCCTAATGTTATTTGGGACTGATTTTCCATGCTGTGTGTAGCAGTAACGAATACAGTGTCCTATCCATTTGGATATAGTCTGCTTTGAGATAGCCTTGCCCTGTGATCCCGCAGCATATGCTACAAACAGTTGCTCAGTTTTCCTGAAAGCTTTTGTTTTGTCCAAGTAGAAGTGTAGCTGCCTGTGTATGTCCAAAGAATGTAGAAGTTTCTCCCCTTTATTCTGGGGGTTTGGATAAAAAGTTGGCAAAGGGATGGTTTGGTTAAGAGCCACACTAGATACCACCTTTGGCATAAAGGTACGGTTTGTCCTTAAAGAAACCCTGTCCTGATGAAAAATTATAAAAGGTTCCACTGCCATTAACGCCTGTAGCTCTGAGCTGTTTTCCATGATAAAAATTTTAGATCGGCTGTATTGGCTGGCTCAAAAGGTGGCAGGGTCAGTTTTTCCAAAACGAAGTTGCGGTCCCAAGTTGGTGTTGGTGCTCTCCGGGGCGGTCCTATGCTTTTAGCCCCTCTGAGGTACTGCTTTAGTAAGGGATGAGAGAATAAAGGAGGATCCGTGTTGTAGTGTGCTGAAATGGCAGAGGCGTGGATTTTAATTGATGAGAAGGATAGGCCTCTGTCCAGCATCTCAGTTAAGTATTGTAAAATCTGAAGAATGTTTGGAACAAGAGGGTCAAGGCTTTGAGCCTGGTTACAGGCGCAGAATCTCTTCCATTTTTCTGAGTAAGCTTTCCTGGTGCTAGGCCTCCTGGCCTCCAAAATGACATCCATAACAGCTTTAGAGAGAGGTGTTGCCTGTTTTGATTAATGAATCTGCCATGCAGCCAGGTTGAGGGTTTTGAGCTGACCATGCAGGATCTGATTGTTTTGTTGAGTCAGAAGGTGTGGAATTTGAGGCAAAATCCAAGGTGAGCCTTGAGCTAAGTTCCTTAAGATAGGGTACCAGTGATGGCGTGGCCAGTCTGGAGCAATCAGGATCATCTGTGGTTTTTCTTGTCTGGCTTTTAGAAGTACCTTTGAAAGGAGAGGCAGTGGCGGGAAGGCATAAACTTTTAGGGTTTTCCAGCTGAACAAAAGAGCATCCACTTTCCATGCTTGTTTGTGATAAGTCCTTGTGCAGAATTTTTGTAGTTAGTAATTCAGTGGAGAGGCAAAAAGATCTATGTCTGGGCATCCTCATTTTTGCGTTACCATGCTGAAGATTTGTGGATTCAATTTCCATTCGTGAGGGTCCATGATATTTCTGCTTAGATCGTCTGCCAGAGTATTTTTTTTTTCCTGGCAGGAATTGTGCGTGCAGGTGAACTTGATACGTTAGAGCTGTATTCCACAAAGTCATGGCTTGCCTGCATAGGGGATAAGAATGAGTGCCCCCTTGCTTGTTTATGCACCACATTACTGTAGTGTTGTCTGTCTTTAATAATAGTTGTCCTGGATGCAGAAGGTCCTTGAAAGCTGTTAGGGCATTTTGAACAGCCAACATATCTTTTTGATTGATGTGAAGATGCAGTTGGTCTGTGGTCCACTTGCCCTGAATGCATTTTCCTGCCATGTGTGCTCCCCAGGCATAATCCGAAGCATCTGTTGTTAGAGTCTGCCTGGCTGTGGGTAGGGTAAAAGGCTGACCCTTGTTTAGGTGACATGCCTGTGCCCACCATAGAAACTCCTGTTGTAGGCAGGGAATCATTGGTATTACTGCTTCTAAACTGTGAGTGTTGAGTCCAAACACTTTTTAGGTACCACTGTAATTTCCTCATATGCAGTCTGGCATATGGTATTAGTAGTATGCAGGATGCCATGAATCCCAGGGCCTGCAGAATTTTTCTTGCAGGGAGATGGGACTTTTTTGCCAGTAATTGAAAATATTGAGTTAGTTGAACTTGTTTGTCTGGCGTGAGGTAAGCCATCTGGGCCGTTGTATTTAAGCTGGCGCCCAGGAATATAATCTGTTGTGAGGGCACTAGTTTTGACTTCTTTTCGTTTACTGTGTACCCTAGAGAAATTAGCAACCTTTTTACAAATGCCAGATGCTGTAGAAGAATGTCCTTTGTCTTTGCTTGAGTCGTCCAGGTATGGATATATTTGAATTCCTTTTTGTCTGCAAAATGCAATTACTGGTGCCAGGCACTTTGTGAAGACCCTGGGTGCAGTAGATAAGCCAAAGGGCAGTGCAGAGAATTGGTAGTGCATTGTACCAGCTTTGAATCTGAGGTATCTTCTTCAATTTTGTCTGATAGGGACATGCAGGTATGCCTCTGAGGTCCAGAGTAACAAGCCAAGCCTTCTTGCCCATCATGGGTAGAAGCTGCTGTAATGTCAACATTTTGAATTTCGGAATATCCAGGTAAGTATTTAGAATTGAAAGGTCTAGTATGGGCCTCCAGGCCTTGTCCTTTCTGGGGACCAGGAAGAGTCTTGAGTAAAATCCTTGTCCTTGTTCCTGTTATGGTACTTTTCGAATAGCTCTCATGTCCATGAGGGCTGAAATTTGTTTTTGTGCCTCTGCCCATTGACTTTGTGGCAGGTCTGGCATTCCTTTTAGCCTTGGTAATGTATGAAAGTGGAACCTGTAACCTTGAGACACAATATTCAGAACTCATTTGTCTTGGGTGATTGTTTGCCAGTTTTGAGAAAAAAGTGCTAGTTTTCCCCCTAAGGGGGCTTCCAAAAGGGAAGTGCTTGGCGTGCGAAGGGAAAAGTCATTGTGACTGTTTCGTGTAAGGTTGAGACTTGTCCTCACACCTCCTTTTGGGGTTGAGGTGCCCCACTGTCACTGTCTGTTTGAGCCTTGGGGTTGAGATCTGCCTCTTGGGCGCCTGTATCTGCCTCTCTGTGGCCTGTCTGACACTGGAAAGGACCAATTCTTTGTTGGCCAATTTCTGCTAAATCGAGGTGGCTGTACCTGTAAAAAATCCTTGACTGTTTGCATAGATTTAGCTTTATCCTCCATTTTCTTTAACACCTCTACTGCCTTAACACCAAACAAGGTATCATGCTGTAAAGGAGCATCCAATAATTTTGCCTTAACATGATCAGGTAAACTCTGTTCTTTTAACCAAGCATGTCTTCGAATCACAGAACCTGTAACTGCGGCTCTACAAGAGGCCTCTAAAGAATCAAAACCACAATGCAGAGTAGGTTTTCCCACCTGTTCAACTGCATGCAATAAATCCTGCATTTCTTTGCAATCAGGAGCTTCTGAGCTTGCAAGCATTTTCTGTTTTAACTGAGCCATTAAATATTGTTGATACTCAAGCATGTGAAACTGGCAATTTAAAGCCCTTACTGCTAAAGTTGCAGAAGTGTATACTTTCTTCCCCCATCTATCCAAAGCTCTGGAATCTCTGTCAGAGGGTACTGGATTTTTTGTAATGGAAGCCTTAACCCCTTTGGGACCCTGGGAAATAGTTTCTGGATCAGCAGAAGGGTTTTTATAAAGAAACTTGTGAGAGTCAGGGGCTCTATAATACCTATCTGGCTTGGCTGGTGCAGGGGGAAAAGAATCAGGAGATAAGCTGGATTCAGAGAACACATCATCCACAATATCTATCACAAGTGGAATAGCCAGGGGCCTGTGCTGAGGCAATAAAAGGAAATCCCTGAGCCTTTTCTTGGATTTTGAGTAATCCTGGCTTTCCCAATGGAAATGCTCCCTCATGGCATGTAAAGTTTCCCCAAAAGAATAATCCTCAGGAGGAGAGGCTGAAAGGATAGATTCTTCAGCATCAGAGTCCTCATAGGGGGGTAGAGAGTATCCCTGGTCTGAAGAGGAATCAGAGGAAATGGAAACCTGATCAGAGGAATCATAGTCTGTATCCTGCCTAGGCCTTTTCTCAGGAGGGGGATGGGAACCTCTGATTACAGTAATGAGGTCTTTGGCCATTTTAAGCATCTGTTTCTTAGGCATGGAGGACTGTCCAGGAGAATGCTGTACTTGCTTCTTTGTCTTTAATGGTACTTTTGTCTTGGCTGTTGCTGTAATGGTAAGTTGTGAAGGTCTGAAAACACCCTCACAAGCAGATGCCTGCTCAGCGGCTCCGGACCCATCTGAGGGATTAGTTTCCGTAGGCCCAGTACCTTGAGTTTCCAGAGGCCTAGTTGTCTCCACGTGGGAGTCGGAGGCGGCCTAAGGCTCTGAGGTAGTGGGTGTCAGGGGCTGCGAAAGCGCCTCACTGAGAACCGGCGACTGGCCTAGAAGAGGTTTCATCATCGGTTTTGGACCTCGGATGCCTGTCTTTATCCTTGTCTTTGCGTTTTTTCGTTATTGCTGTCGTCGGTTGATCCGACGGCATAGTATAATTGAACCTTCGGCCAAAGTAGTGCAAAGCAAAATCAAAACGTCTTTTTATAGTGCGTTTGTTAAATCTAGCACAAAACCGACAACTAGTGACGTCGTGATCAGGGCCTAGGCATGGAATACAGTAAGAGTGGAAGTCCTTATGAGGTATTTGCTTCCCACAAGAAATACAATTATTAACTTTTTCTGACATCGGTCTGAGGCAAGAAAAAAGTTTCCCCAACGGGGCACTTAGCTTTATTGAAGACTTCGCATCTGAAATTCGACTTTGAAAATCTCAGGAGTCGGCCGACCGGCACTTGCGAACTGCTTCTGCTTTGGGCACCGCGCGGCAAGAAAGACTGAAGAAAATGGCGTCGGATGCATCTTGTATACCTCAGGGAAGAAGTGACAGCAACCGACGCCGGACCAAGACTTTGGAACTCTGGCTGACTGCAGGACCGCCTGACGGCAGGATAACCCAAGTGTAATGACTGCAGCAGTGTAACACGATGAACATCACAGAGTTAACAAAACAACTAAGCAAACCAAATAGGAAAAAAAAAAAAAAAACAGAAAAATGTGGAGTCTTGATAACAGGTATGCAGATATCACACTTGTATGCAGAAACAATAAAAATGCATGGTAAGTCAGCTGTTCTATACTGCCCACCTTTTGCAAAGCAACAGACAATTTTGGATAATTTTTTCAGTTTATTTTTGCAAGTCTGCAACTCGTATTTTTGCGATCGCATCTAATCAGTGGAGCGATGTTTCATGCTCATCTTAATCTATTGCCTCCCTATTTTAATAAAATTATGCTCTTGAGACACACAACGAGAAACAAAATCACAGCAAGGGATTATTATAAGAACAATTTATCTGCACCGAGTACAAAGTTTAGTTTTACACCTTCATGCACTTTATTAGTCTTGAATGTAGTGGCACCAGGCATTGTTCTAAGCAACCAGAAAAGGCACGTGGATTTTGACAGCAGTTTTAACTTTAGCAACAAGGTTGCTCATCCTGTTGTGTGTGTGTGTGTGTGTGTGTGTGTGTGTGTGTGTGTGTGTGTGTGTGTGTGTGTGTGTGTAATTTATATACTTCAGATGTAGCGGCACGAGTGCCAGAACACAATTTCCATCCCACTGTAAACTACTTACATAAAAAAGCATGTGCATAAACTCTTGTTTGCACTAGCTACCTACACAGTCCTGCTGTTTGGGGGCAGACTTAGTAACAAACCAGACCCTTGGCCTTGCCCTACAAAGGCACACTCAGCCGGTTCAGCCACATCCAGGGACTTGACCCAGTTAGAATTTTGTACTCTTCAGAAAAAAATGCGTGCAATTCATTTTCATTCTACCTTAACATTTATTACCCTATGGCACCGTACTACAGGTCAAGAGAATTATTTGCATGGATTTGTGTTTAGTTTGTGGTGTTTGCATGTAGATGACCCAGCTAGTGTCTTCAGCTGAGGTGGCTGTGCGCGTCTGTCCCTTTAAGTTCTCTCTGTCTGGGGTGGAGCTTTTCTCTTCTCAGGCTTCTTTGATATTAATGGTGTTGGTGGTGTGTCTTGAAACTGAAGTAACGCTCAGAGTCTGAGGTCCTGACAAATGATAACATTTTCTGTAATGAGCTGGTCTCACTGCAAAGTTACCTCTTCAACAACAATCAACTCGGCTCCTTCGGAGCTTCAACCCCCTTCCCCAGGCATCCATACACCCCCCCTTTTTTCTTACTCTTTTGGGTTTAAAGGGGAGTGAAAAAAGGTAATCATTCGGACCCCCCCCCCCCATAAAAAAAAAAAAAATGAGATCAAGTCTTCAAAAGTACAGTTGTGTACACTTACCATAAATGTAGATGTTCGAGTGTCTTCACTATTGCAGTCATCACATTTGGGTTACCCCTGCTGGGGTAGCACTCGGCTGGCCTGAATACCAGAGACTTAGTATTTCTGCATATCGGTTGCTGTCATTTGAAGACTGACGTCAGGTAGTCAGTGGTATAAAGGAAGGTAGCCAATGCCATTACATCAGTTTTTCTGGCCCTAACCGGTCAATAGCCCCCAAAGTAGGAGGCCAGGCTGTGGTGGTATGACCCCACCAGTGGAAAAAAAATACAAAAATGTCCCTTGTAAGGAAAGGAGAACAACAAGGAGGAAAGGTGACAAAAAGAAAAAAGGGGGAAGGAGGGAGGGAAACTAGGACTGCAACAGCCTAGAGACACTAACATCTACATTTATGGTAAGTGCACAAAACTGTACTATTTTCTTCATGTTTCACTGTTGTAGTCATCACATCTGGATAGATTCTCAAAGCTGAGGAAATGGGTGGAGGCAGTCAAGGAAGTTAGGGGCTGGCCAGCATGCCCTGCAAGACTGCAGAGGCAATACCTGCCTTGGATTTAGAAAAGAAAAGCAGGTGGTAATGTTTGGTAAAGGTGTGAACAGATGTCCCTGGCGGGGACTCCTATGAAGAATGCTGCAGAGGTGGAGGCTGCTCTGGTGGAGTGGGTCCTGACCCCCTTGGGAGAGGCTTGCCATGCTGTTTGTTAGCAGAAATGGATGCAGTGTGCTATCCATTTGGAAATGGTTTGTTTGGAGATGGCTTTGCCCTCTGCCCCTGAAGTAAAGCTAACAAGCAGTTGATAAGATTTTCTGAAGGGTTTAGTCCTGTCTAGACAGTATCTGAGCTGGCTGTGCACATCTAGAGAGTGCAGAATCCTTTCCCCCTTATTTTGAGGGTTAGGAAACAAGGTGGGTAAATGGATGGATTGGTTGAGAGGCACACTGGATACCACCTTGGGCATGAATTATGGATTAGTTCTGAGGGGATACCCTGTCTTCATGGAAGATGATGAAGGGTTCCACTGCCATGAGTGTTTGCAGCTCAGAGACTCTACTGGCTGAAGTCATGGCCAGGAGGAAGGCTGTCTTCCAGGAGAGAAATTTTAGTTCCTCAGAAGAAGCTGGTTCGAATGGAGGCAGGGTGAGCTTTTCCAAGACAAAGTTAAGGTTCCAAGCCAGTGTTGGTGCCCTTCTGGAGGGCCTCAAGTTGTTAGCCCCTCTGAGGAACTGCTTGATCAGAGGCTGCTCATTGGGAAAATGAGTGGAAATAGCAGAAGCATGAATTTTTATAGAGGAGAAAGAGACCACTGTGTAGTAGGTCAGCTAAGTAATCCAGGACGAGACGGATGGAGGGCTGTGCCATACTGGCCCCCTTAGCCTGGATCCAGCTGCGGAACCTTTTCCATTTATCTGCACAAGACTTTCTGGTGCTAGGGCGTCTGGCCTCTCGGATAACATCCAGAACCTGTTTACTGAGGAGGGCAGATTGGTCAGGGGTCAGGTTATAAGCCAAGCTGCCAAACTGAGTGTCTGCAATTGGGGGTGCATGAATTCCCCTTCCCTCTGGGTTAGGAGGTTGGGAATCTGAGGAAGATTCCATGGGAGCAGTGGGGACAGGCTGCACAGCAAGGGGTACCAGTGCTGTCTGGGCCAGTCTGGAGCTATGAGAATGGTCCTTGGTTTTTCTTCCCTTATTTTGATCAGTACCTTGGGAATGAGAGGTAGGGGAGGAAAGGCATAGACCGAGACATTTACCCAGGGGAAGGACAGGGCATCTACTTTCCATGCCATGCAGTGATTCTCCCTGGTGCAGAATTTGCTGAGCTGATGGTTGGTGTGGGAGGCAAAGAGGTCAACCTCCGGGGTTCGCCATTTCTGAGTTATTAGTAAGAAGGTGTTTCTGTTGAGCTGCTACTCATGGGGGTCCAACAGTTTTCTGCTTAATTGGTCTTCCAGGAAATTGAAAGTGCTTGGCAGGTATTGTGCTAAAAAGTGTAGATGTATGGAAGAGGCTGTGAACCAAAAGGTCATGGGCAACTTGCACAGCGGGTAGATGTGAGTCCCTCCCTGCTTGTTGTCTGTTTTGATCAGGAGAACCCCTGGAGAGAGAAGGGAAGAGGAAGCTATCAAGGCCTGCTGCACAGCCATCATCTCTTTTAGATTGTTGTGCAAAGGGAGTTGCTGGGGGTTCCATTGGCCCTGTATGCACCTGCCATCCAGGTGTGCACCCCAATTGTAGTCTGATGCGTCTGTGGTAGGGTATATGCAGGTGGGATGTGGGGAGAAGAGCAGTCCCTTGTTGTGTGAACAGGCTGTTGCCCACCAAAGAAATTCCTCCCTCAGGCAAGGAATCGTAAGTAAAAGTTTCCAGATCTTGAGAGTGTTGACACCAAAGGCTCTTTAGGTACCACAGAAGTTTCCTCATATGCAGTCTGGCATATGAAATAAGGTGTATGCAAGATGCCATGAACCCCAGGGCATGCAGGATTTCCCTTGCAGAAAGCTGGGGCCTGGTGACCAGTTGAGAGATGTAAGCTAATAGGAAACTTTGTTTCTCTGGTGTTAAGCATGCCATCTGGGATGCTGTGTCCAGACTTGCTCCCTGGAAGATTATCATTTTGGTGGGTACCTGTTTGGATTTCTTTTTGTTGTGTATCCTAAGGAGGTTAGTAGGTCCTTTACAAAGCCAAGTCTTTGATCAGCTTTTCCTGGATGTCTCCCTGAATAAGGCAGTCATCTAAGTAGGGGTAAATCTGCACATTTCTTTGTCTGCAAAAAGCAATGGCCGGAGCTAGGCATTTTGTGAAATCTCTGGCAGCAGTACATAAGCCAAAGGGAAGTGCAGATAACTGAAAGTGTTGAGATTCTGCCCTGAAGCGAAGATATTTTCTGCAGGACTCCCTGATGGGAATGTGGAGGTAGGCCTCTTTTAGGTCCAGGGTGACTAGCCAAGTGTCCTTGGACAGCATGGGTACCAGCTGCTGGAGGGTGAGCATTTTGAATTTTGTAATTACCTGGAAGGAGTTTAGAATGTATAGATCGAGGATGGGGCGCCAGGTGCCCTCGTTTCTGGGTACCAGAAAAAATCTGGAGTAGAAGCCTTGGCCTATCTGCTCTGCAGCAATGTGTTCCACTGCTCCCAAGGATAGCAGGGTATGGATTTGCTTTTGAGCCTCTGGCCATTGATTTGGTGGTAGATATGGGAACCATTTTGGGGTTGGAAGGGTGTGGAAAGAGAATTTGTACCCCTGAGACATAATGTTCAGAACCCATTGGTCTTTGGTAATGGTGGCCCAGGTGCTTGAGTGAAGGGAGAGTTTTCCTCCTAGGGGTATGTGATGGTGGGCAGAGACAAAGTAGGGAGGAGGTTAATCATTGTGAGTTTTTACCATAAGGGGATAGCTTAGAACTCCCTGGTTATGAAGTGGAGGCAGTCCACTACTTAGATCTCTGCAACCCATGTGACTCCTGTCTTGGAGGTCTGTTTACATGGGTCCTAGGCTGGCCCGGTTTACTAGGTGGAAGAAAGGACCAGTGCTTGGAAGGAAAATGCCTGTTGAACCTAGGGGGCTGTACCTGTAAAGAAACCTTTAACAGTCTGCATAGATTTTGCTTTTTCTTCCATCTTTTCTTAACACCTCTTCTGCTTTAGTACCAAATAAGTTATCTTTGTGCAAGGGTGCATACAACAATTTTGATTTGACATTGTCAGGCAGGGGTTCTTCTTAAGCCATGCATGTCTTCTAATAACTGAGCCAGTGACTGCTGCCCCGCAAGAAGCTTCTAGGGCGTCAAAACCACAGTGCAAAGTGTGTTTAGTTACTTGCCAGCAAAGTGCATTAATTCCTGCAAATCTTTAGATTCTGCCCATGCAGGAAAGGTGGAAATTTTTTGTTTAAGGAGTTACAAGGTAGGTTGCTGATAATTACGCATATGGAACTGACAATTTAGTGCCCTGATAGCAAGAGTAGCTAGGGTGTATACTTTTTTACCCCATCTATCCAGTGCTCTGGAATCCCTGTCTGAGGGAGTGGGATTCTTAGCTGAAGTAGCTTTAACCCCTTTTGGGCCTTGAGTAATGACCTCCTTTTGAGCCTTCAGTAATGACCTCAGGGTCCACTGTTGGGTTTTAAGAGATATTTGTGAGAGCCAGGGACTCTTGTAGTACCTGTCTGGCTTTCTGTGAGCAGGAGGTAGGGTGTCTGGAGTTAAGCTGAATTCAAGGAAGACATCATCCACCACATCTAGGACTGTGGGGATGGCTAAGGGCCTGTGCTATGGAAGGTCCAGGAACTCTGAGTCTCTTTTTAGACTGTGGGTAGTCTTGACTCTCCCATTTGAAATGCTCCCTTAAAGTATGCAGGGTTTCCCCAAAGGAAAAATCCTCTGGGGGAAGAGGCTGAAGGAATAGATTTCTCTGCATCAGAATCCTCATATGTAGAGAGGGCTGCATGTCTTCATAGTCAGATGCATCAGATTCATCTGACTCTTGCTCAGCCAAAACGTCTGGAGACAGATCTTTCTTTCTGAGGGAGTGTCTTGGCTTCCCCTAATCAGCATGATAAGGTCCTCTGCCATTCTAAGTATATGTGACTGAGGCAAGGGAGCAGGCGCCAAAGAATGGCTGGAAGTCGGTTTCTTGGGAGTGGTTCAACCCCTGGGTCTAAGGAACTCGGCAGTTTTAGGAAGAACAGTAGCCGTTGAGAGAAGGCATCGGTTTATGTTTGGATTTGGTGTTACAAAGGACTTCCTCAGAAGCCGGTGGCTGCACAACGTCTCTGGACTCATCCAGGTAGAGACGATTGCAGGATCCTTAGACGAAGAAGAGTTCTGCGGCATACCAGACTCCGAAACGATCTCCTTAGAGGCCTGCGAATTAACTGCAGCGGGCATCAAGGGCCTCACTGAATTCTGGAGGACTGACAACTATCTTGGCAGTAGCGTCATCGGAGGGTTTAGTCCTGTGCGGTCTGTCTCTGTCTTTGTTTTTTTTGGAAGATCTGCTGTCGGATGGCTTACGGAAGCATATTGGAATTCGAGGACTGTACATGAAAATATCTGGCAACAATAAGGGCCCGACGACGAATAGTTCTGGCGTTAAACAAAGCACAGAACCGACAACAATGGATGTCATAGTCTGGGCCTAGACAAGCGACACAGTATGAGTGGAAGTCCTGGTGTGGTATTTGCTTTCCACAGGCAAGACAATTATTAACTTTTTCTGACATCAGTTAGTGCAAGGGAAAAGGATCCCCAACGGGGTACTCAGCTTTCGAAGAGTTCAACTTCAATTCGGAAATGAAACTCAGGTAGCAGCCAACCGGCACTCGTGCGAACTGTTTCTGCTTCGGGCTCCACAGCAAGAAAGACTGATGTAATGGTATCGGCTTCCTTCCTCTATACCACTGACGATCTGATGTCAGTATTCAACCGACAGCAAATGACGCAGAAATACTAACTCTCTGGTATTCAGGCTGGCCGAGAGCTACCCCAGCATGGATAACCCAAATGTGATGACTGCAACAGTGAAACACGAAGAACATCAACGGAAAGATGATTCATGGCTCGAGCCAAAGTGCCACAATCTTACAGACGGGTGAGGATGCAGCTTGTTACTCCACAGGAGTTGAGACTGACTCCATTTCCCCTTCCCGATAACAGGAGATTTTCAAACATTTTAAATATTGCTCTTATAAGTTTAGAACGCTACGAAAATAAAAGTTTTGTTAGAATGCATTTTCTGGCAGATATGAAGTCTGATACGCAAATGTTTGTCATTATTTAGTGATGCAAAAATGAAGATTGCTACCATCCAAAGGTCTCTACCGAAGAGACAAGGTAAAATCCACAAACAGCAACAGAAGACCACCACGATGAAATAAAAATTATATTTATTGTACGAAAAACAAGCGCTTTCACATGTATCCACACGCTTCCTCAGGTTTTTAACAATGATATCCATCAAAGAGCTTAAATACACATTTTCAAACCTCATTTCATAAGCTGATAGGTTAATTACTTAATCAATTAACCAGATCAATTACATTAGATAAAGCAATTAAAACAATTAAATAGTATTTCAGTTTATATTACCAGATTAAAGCAAGCAAAAAGGCTCAACTTGTTATTATTATATTCAGTTAAAATCAATCAAATTCAAGTTCAAAACAATATATAAGTGTATGAATGTTTATATACCATTTATATATAATAATACTATTTGAAAATACTATCTAAAAACAACCACAATGACTAAAAATAAATAAATAAACTGCTAAATCTGAATAATTAACCTGTAAGGTGCCATGCACAATATATAAAAAGATAATAACTAAATAAAATATAGTAACATGATTGGTGAGATATATACAACTAGATTAAATATCATAATAATAATAATCATTTACATGCTGCTAAAACTGATTTAATGCTAATATATTGGTTAAGTCCTGGCTCAAAATGAGCTCTCATTCTTAAGATCCAATTTAGTTCAACTGTTTCCAAATAATTCATTTTATCACCCCCCTCATTATTTAGTGACTTCAAGTTTTCAATGATATGCAAGCAAACCACAAATTTTATGAGGAAAAATATGAAGTGAAAATCTGAACAACTGAGTTATGATTTAAGACTTAAATGCATTCCATTCTCACTACGCACACACTTTTTTTTTTTTTACTTTGCCGGTTCTGTAAATCATCAGATCCCTTACTGGACGGTTTGACTTCAAAAGAAACTGTTAGGATTCCTAGTACTTAATTTTTAGTCGTCAGATTTTAGATGCCCTTTAAAGTTGCCTTTAATTGCTGCTTGTCTGGTCTTTCACTCAAGTCAATGTGGAAAGAGTGTGTGGAAGGATTTACTCGGCTGCTCCCCAGCACTTTTTAGACAAACCAGAAACATGGACTGAGGTTGAATAAAGCAAAATATCAAACAAACATGGAGCAAGGTTAAGGAAAGAAAAATATCAAACAGTGTTATCATTGGCAGGGAAATGGTGGAATTACTGACCAAATTTAGTCACTGTTTGGCAGTAGCATAAATAAACCATATCTTCATCGTAACAGAGAAGGTGATGTGTTGTCTTGTTTTCCTGTTTTGCAGCGGACTGACTGGCTGTAGCTAGGCGACGGTATTCACTGGTGAAGCAGGTTATAAACTGAAGTTATACTTAACCGATATTCTCCCTCTGAATGTTCAGGTTGCTGTGGAAGCAGTAAGTTGAGTAAAATGTTTAACGTTGTTATACTGAAAATTAAACTGTGGAGTGATTTTTCTCAGCAGACAGCTTCTGCAACAAGTTTTGTTTGGCTGCAACCGTAAACAACTTTTTTAAGCTTTCCCCAGGAAAAAAAAAAAAAAAAAAAAAATCGGCATTTGATGGGGCACTCAGGAATTCGTGGCAACCCATTATTTTGCCCTCAGAACTGTGAAATACTGAGGAATTTGGTACAGTTGAGAGGTATGATCATCCCCCAGGAGAGGCAAGGTGATAAACTGCTACTTCTTGAGGCACTAGAGATCCCAGTCAAGACAGCTGCTTAGGCCGAAAGCTCTGGCAGGACCTGCAGAAATTTGAATAAAATAGTGTTCACAAGGAGAAAAAAAACTCTGAAAGGAAAAAATGTCTGATTTTAAAGATGCAAATAAGGAGGATCAATTCTGCATTTTGTTTGAAAATGTAATCACAGTACGCCAGGAAATGAGCTCCTTGAAACAAACAGAACAGCAAAGAGAAGTGTAAAGGCTACAAAGAAAGGTGTAAGATACAGAGAAAGATAAAGCAGCAACTAAAGCTGAATTCCAGGAAAAAGATCACAAAATACAAGAACTAACACACACAATAAAAGGACAAAAAAGAATGATCTTGAAAATCACTTATGAAGGATAAGTAACATAAGGACAACTGGAATACAAGGGAGAGACAGTGGGCAATAGTGAACTGCGGCATTTTGTAATGCACTATTACAGAAGAGATTCATAATACCAGAGATCAAGAAACAATAAAACCAATGACACACACAGGAAAACAAAAATACTTATCTCATTTGCAAGGATGTTCATAAAGCTGGTTGAAGAATACTCAAACACTCTATAGGAGAAAAAAATCTATGCTGCAGGTATTTCATGAAATAAAAATAAGTGTTAACAGCTGCATGGTAGTAATACCCCACAATTTCTGAAGTACAGCAGCAAAAGGAACTGTTTGGGCTACACAATGTGGAGGACATTCAAAAGTTTAAACAAAGATAACACACAGCTAAACAACACAGGCAGTAAAAGTCTAAATCGTTTGCAAAACAAACTGAAAACAACCTTAGATGTAGGGGAAGCGACGGTGACATATTGGGAGGACATGCAGCATCAAACGCTGAGACCAGAAGGGCCACATGTCAGTAAAAGATGTAAAGGAAACAAACATATCTCAAAGGCAACTACAAAGAGACGAGGAAAGAGACAAGATGGTGGAGGGGGCACAAACAAAATAATTACAAAAAAAGGAAAGAAGAAAGTACAGTTTTGTACCTACCATAAATGTAGATGTCCGGACTGGATAGCATCTGCAGTCATAACAAGTGGGTTGTCCTGTCGTCAGGCAGCCCTGCAGTCGGCCGGATTCCAAAGTCCGGGTCCGGCTTCGGCTGATGTCGCACTCCACCCGACGTCATCTCTGTTGGTCTTCGGGTATAAAAGCATCAGCCGACGCCATTTTCCTCAGTGTTTCTTGCCCCAGATGCCAGTAGCCCTCTTGCAGGCTAAAATTTGGATAGATGCCAATGTTTCCAAATAGATAGAGATAAACACAACAATAAGCATATATGTACATATATACAAACAAATACACCATAAAAGACTCCACCCAACAGCTAGCTATTAGGAGGGTAAACACCCTAGGAGTACCACAGAGGGGAAGGAGGGAGGGTAATCCTGACTGCAGATGCTATCCAGTTCGGACATCTACATTTATGGTAGGTACAAAACTGTACTATGTCCTTCATGGATGCATCTGCAGTCATAACAAGTGGGTAGAATACCATAGCCAACTAGGGGAGGAGGATAAAAGTAGATTATGGTGTGTTTAGGATCCCTTGCAGTACAGCAGTGGCAAACCCTGCTCGGGATCTGGAATATAGAGGCAAATTATAATGCTTGGCAAATGTATGCACGGAGGTCCAAGTAGCCGCCTCAATAATGTCTTTGGTTGCCACTCCTCGTAAGAAGGCTGTGGTAGTGGCTGTTGCTCTTGTAGAATGAGGTCTTATGTTCTGTGGAATTGGTTTTCCATGGAAGGAGTAACAGTATCATATGCAATTTCCTATCCATTTGGAGATTGTCTGTTTGGAAATAGCTTTTCCTTCCCTTCCTGTTGCATAGGCTACAAAAAGTTGGTCAGTCTTTCTGCTATTTTTTGTTCTGCCCAAGTAGTAGCGTAGCTGTCTATGTACATCCAAGGTATGCAGTATTCTTTCCCCTCTGTTTTGTGGGTTGGGAAAGAAGGTAGGTAGGTGGATTGCCTGGTTCAAAGATACTCTGGATACCACCTTGGGCATAAATGTAGGATTAGTCCTCATGGACACTCTATCTTGGTGGAAGATTAGGAAGGGTTGCACTGCCATTAAGGCCTGTAGTTCTGAAACCCTCCTTGCTGAAGTAATTGCCAGTAGGAAAGCAGTTTTCCATGACAGGTGTTGTAGGTCTGCTGTTGCTGCTGGTTCAAAGGGTGATAGTGTCAACTTTTCTAGCACAAAGTTTAGATCCCAAGCTGGTAATGGTGGTTTCCTTGGAGGTTTTACATTCTTGATTCCTCTGAGGAACTGCCTGAGCAAAGGGTGCGAAAAAACAGGTGGATCAAAGCTGTATTCTGCTGAAATAGCTGATGCATGTATCTTGATGGAGGAGTAGGACAGGCCTGAATGAAGAAGTTCGCACAGATACTCCAGAATGTTAGGCATATCTATGTTTGACACATCTTTTCCTCTTTCGGTACTCCAAATGACAAACCTTTTCCATTTTCCAGCATAGTTCCTTCTTGTTGAAGGTCTGCGTGCTTCAAGAATAATGTCTTTAACTCTTTCAGAAAGTTCTGGATTAGCTGCTGCTATGTGATGTTCCATGCAGTCAGTTGTAGCGTTTTTAGGTTTGGATGTATGATGCTGTAGTTGTTCTGAGTTAACATCAAAGGCATCAGGGTATTGGCCACATATTGTTCCGAGACATGCTCTTCAGTAGTGGGTACCAGTGTTGTCTTGGCCAGTTTGGGGCTATCAGGATTATCCTTGGACGTTCTTCCTTGATTTTTAGTAGTACCTTGTGTATCAAAGGAAGAGGTGGGAATGCATATGCTGTTAGGCCTTTCCAGTTGAAGGAGAGTGAGTCCACTTTCCATGCTAGTGGATGGAATGTCCTTGTGCAGAATTTTTGAGCTGGTGATTGAGAGGTGATGCGAATAGGTCTATCTGTGGCATTCCCCATTTCTTTGAGATGGTCTTGAAGATGTCCGGCTGCAGTTTCCATTCGTGGGCATCCGAAGTGGTTCTGCTTAATATGTCTGCTAGAGTATTGTCTTTCCCCGGTACAAATATTGCCTGTAACTGAATGTTGTAGCTGAGTGCCAGGGTCCACAGCTCCAAGGTCATTCTGCATAGGGGTATGAATGAGTGCCTCCCTGTTTGTTGATGTACCACATGACTGTGGTGTTGTCTGTCCTTATCATCAACTGGCCCTCTTTGAGGAATGGTTTGAACTTTTGGATTGCCAGTTTTACTGCCAGCATTTCTTTTAGATTGATGTGCAGGTGAAGTTGATCCTGTGTCCACAATCCTTGCACGCATTTGTCCAGCATGTGGGCCCCCATCCTAGGTCTGAAGCGTCTGTTGTGATGGTCTGGCTTGGTTGACATCTGCGAAAGGGTAGGCCTGGGTTTGACTGGCATGCCTGAGCCCACCATAGGAATTCCTGTTTTAAGCATGGAATTAGTGGGATTTCTGTTTCTAGACTGTGTCTGTGTTGGGACCATAAATTCTTTAGGTACCACTGTAGTTTCCTCATATGTAGTCTGGCAAATGGGACCAAGATTATGCATGATGCCATGAAGCCCAAGGCCTGCAGAAATTTTCTTGCTGTTAACTTGTTCAGTTTTGTTAGTGCCAAGAAGTAAAGTGGAAGTTCTTTTGTTTTTCTGTAGTCAGGAATGCCATTTGTTGTACTGTGTCCAATTCAGCCCAAGAATGTCCTTGTTTGGGATGGTATCAGCCTTGACTTTTGTAAATTGACTGTGTATCCCAGTCCTTGTAGCAAGTAAATGACCCTTTGTAAATCTGTTGTCAGCTTGCTTTTGTTGTCCCCTTGTAGCAGGCAGTCGTCCAGGTATGGGTAAATTTGAATTCCTGTAGTCTGCAATGGGCGATTACTGATGCCAGGCATTTTGTGAATACTCTGGGCAGTAGATAAGCCAAAGGGCAATGCTGAGAATTGATAGTGCTCTGATCCTGCAAGAAATCTGAGGTATCTTCTGCAGATTGGTCGAATGGGGACGTGCAGGTATGCCTCCTTGAGATCTAGAGTTACCAGCCAAGACTCCTTGCCCAGCATGGGAAGAAGTTGCTGTAGGGTCAGCATTTTGAATTTTGGGACAATGATGTATGTATTTAAGGTGGACAGATCGAGAATTGGTCTCCAACTTTTTCCTTTCTTGGAACTAGGAATAGTCTGGAATAGAACCCCTTTCCTTGTTCTGCTGTTGGCACTCTTTCCACAGCTCTCATGTTGGCTAACTCCATTATCTGGCGTAGAGCCTCTGTTTTTTGATTTGGAGGTAGATTTGGCATTCCTCTTTTGACTGGTAAAGTGTGGAAGTGAAACCGGTAACCTTGATCTATGGTTTGTAAAATCCACTTGTCTTTTGTTATGTAGTGCCAGTTCTTTGAAAATAAGGTTAACTTTCCGCCTAGAGGAGCTGCTATTTGTTCCCTGGTAGGCGGAGTTAGGATTAAGTCACTGTGGTTGTGCTGATGTAGTGGCAGTGGCTGTGTCTCTGTTGTTACCTTGCCACTGTCGTCCTCTGTAGGCACCTCCTCTGGGTTGGTTTCTGCCTCTGGAACGTCTATTCCTGCCCCTTTGAAATTTTGTGGAGTCAGGAAAGGACCAATTTTTGGCAGGCCAGTTCCTGCTAAACCTTGGTGGTTGAACCTGCAAGAAATCTTTAACAGTTTGAACAGATTTTGCCTTTTCTTCCATTTTCTTCATAACCTGCTGGGCAGGTGTACCAAACAAACTTGTCTTGTCCATAGGAGCATCTAGCAACTTGGCTTTAACATGATCCGGTAAAGCTTGTTCCTTTAGCCATGCATGCCTTCTTATCACTGTGCCTGTCATGGCTGATCTAAATGAAGCCTCCAGTGCATCATAGCCACATTTTAAGGAATGGTTGCTAACCTGTTGTATGTTATTTACCATCTCTAATACATATTTCTTATCAAGAGATTCATCAGTGGTTAGTTTTTAGTTAACTGATCAAGCATAAACTCTTGGTATTGTATCATGTGAAACTGACAGTTTAAAGCTCTAGCTGAGAGAGTAGCTGAAGTGTAGACCTTTTACCCCATCTGTCTAATGACCTTGCTTCCCTTTCAGAAGGAATAGGGTTTTTAGCTGTGGTCGCTGCTACTGCCTTGGGACCCTGGGATATAGTTTCTGGGTCTGCAAGTGGGGCCTTGTAAAGGTGGTGATGAGTATCTGGCACCCTGTAAAATCTGTCTGGTTTGGCAGGGGCTGGGGTAAAGAATCTGGAGCGGAGCAAACATCATTAAAAGCATCATCCACCACAGATAGAACAGGAGGTATAGCTAAGGGCCTGTGCTGTGGGAGGTGCAGAAAGGTTCTAAGTCTTTTCTGGAGTCTGAAAAATCCTGTTGCTGCCATTGGAACTGTTCTCGCATGGCATGCAAGGTTTCCCCAAAGGAGAATTCTTCTGGTGGGGAAGCAGCAGGAATGGATTCTTCAGCATCAGAATCTTCAAAATTGGAGAAGGGAGCCTCTGGCTGGTCAGTTATGTCTGATTCATCAGCAGAATCATCAGAAGACACTGGCTCAGGGGCTCTGCCCTAGGTCTCTTCTCTGGGGCTGAGAGGCCCTGTCTGGGTGAGATTGAGATCCTCTAATTAAAGAAATTAAATCTTCTGCCAAAGAAAGCATTTGAGAACTAGAAGAGGGCCGGGATGTGGGGGGTTTAACAGGCACTGATTTAGTAGTCTTGGCTGCTTTAGCCCTGGCGAAGGCCTTAATGGACATGGCTGCTGGAGGCCTAGCAGCACCACGTGCTGGGGTAGAGACATCCAAGGGGATGGTGTCTGATAAGTCAACCACCGTAGTGGGTAAAATTTCTGAGGTCGATTCAAGAGTTGTAGCAGGGGCCTCAGTAGTAAGAATAGGTTCAGCTGTGCTTAGATCAGTTTTCTCGGTTTCGGCCGAAACCGAGACACTCATGTTTGCTTTACCGTGGTTTCGCCGAAACCGCGGACCGCGAAAGTGTCGGTCTTTATCTTTGCGTTTTTGGAAGATTGGGTAGTCGGAGGATCCGGCGGCATAATGTACGCAAAATCAGTACCGAAAAACTGTTCTGCAAACTCCGACCGACGCCTAAGCGTTAAACCGGTTGAAAGAGGCACAGGCTGAACAGGCTGCTACGTCGTGGGCTGGGCCTAAACAAGGCAGACAGTAAGAGTGGAAATCTTTATGAGGTATTTGTTTCCCACAGGTTAAACAATTGTTAACTTTTTCTGACATCGGCTGAGGCAAGAAAGAGTCCCCAACGGGTACTTAGCTTTAGAAGTCTTGAGTAGTATTCGGTAGAAGTAATCTCTGGATCCGACCGACCGGCACTTGCGAACAGCTTCTGCTTCGGGCGCCACGCGGCAAGAAAGACTGAGGAAAATGGCGTCGGCTGATGCTTTTATACCCGAAGACCAACAGAGATGACGTCGGGTGGAGTGCGACATCAGCCGAAGCCGGACCCGGACTTTGGAATCCGGCCGACTGCAGGGCTGCCTGACGACAGGACAACCCACTTGTTATGACTGCAGATGCATCCATGAAGGACATCAAGAAGCCTCTCCCAAGAAAGACTTAGGCACAAAAAAAGATGAAGCAGAAGCAAAGAAAAACAAAAAGAGTACTATGGAGACAGGAAGACAATATGTTAGACACTTTAAATGACTCAGAAGTGAGCTGACAAATAAGGAAAAGAACAAACTGACTAGAAGCATTTACAATACATGGCAGAGTCAAAGAGGGAAAAGGTTAAAATACAGAGGGAATATAAGTGACAACAAAAAGAGAGAAATAATAAATAATTGGAATGAATGGGCACTGAAAAGCAGATGACTAGCATCCTGCCCTCACCAAGAATTATACCACGATATAAAGAAAAAATTCTCGATTTCAACAACTGGCTAAGTTTCTGGTGTCATTCAAAAGGGATCCAGTGTCTGTCTGCCTGGGATGACATGCTCGACAAGCCACAGGCTTTCGAATACTGGCCAAGGCTCTTGCCACCCCCATAGTGCCTTTTTTAGGCAAGGCTCAAAAGACAAACCCACAGCCGTAAATAGCACAAGTAACAAAAAACTGAGGGTAATGCTACTCAATGCCAGAAGTCTAAACCTCAAAATGCACGCACTCGAGGCACTCTTCAGTATGGAGAAAATCGATATATGTGCAGTAACAGAAACCTGGTTTAAGGCTCCAGAGAGCACACCAGAACTACCAGGCTACAACTCATACCATACATTTCGGCCACAGAACACAAACCGAAATACAAAAGGAGAGGGTGTATCCATATTCATCAAGGATACCCACACCTCCAGGTTAGTGGCACAGCACGATGCTTCAGAGATCATCCACGTGCAACTAACAACGGGCAAAAAGTACAGTTTTGTACCTACCATAAATGTAGATGTCCGAGTGTTCACCCTGCTGCAGTCATCACACTTGGGTTATCCTGCCGTCAGGCGGGCCCGCAGTCGGCCTGAGTTCCAAAGTCTTGGTCCAGCATCGGCTGCTGTCGCTTCTTCCCTGACGTCAGTGCGCCAGGGGTATATAAGAGGCATCCAACGCCATTTTCTTCAGTTTTTCTTGCCCCAGATGTCAGGTGCCCCCAATAGGTAGGCAATATATATATATATATATATATATATATATATATATATATATATATATTGCTATATAAAAAAGTACATATAAAAATAAATCAATACCTTCAGGCACAAGCAAATACACCACAGAGGTTGTAGAGGACAGAGTGGTATAGATAAGTCTAGCTAATTGACAGGGGATGGAGGGAGGGTAACCTGAACTGCAGCAGGGTGAACACTTGAACATCTACATTTATGGTAGGTACAAAACTGTACTATGTTCATCGTGTTACGCTGCTGCAGTCATCACACTTGGGTTGAATCCCAAAGCTAAGGATGGGTGGTGGAGTTAAACAGGGTTAGAAGAAGCTAGTAGGCCCTGCAAAACTGCAGTGGCAAAACCAGCTCTAGTCTTAGAATATAGAGGTAAGTGATAGTGTTTGGTTAAGGTGTGCACTGAACTCCAAGTTGCAGCTTCCAGAATATCCTTGGTTGGCACCCCCCTGAGAAAGGCTGCTGATGTAGCGGTAGCCCTGGTGGAGTGGGACCTAATGTTAGCAGGTACCGGTTTCCCATGATGCATGTAGCAGAAACGTATGCAATGTCTTATCCATTTTGAAATGGTCTGTTTTGAGATAGCTTTTCCTTGTGATCCTGCAGCATAGGCTACAAAGAGCTGGTCAGATTTTCTGAAAGCCTTAGTTTTATCCAAGTAGTAACGTAATTGCTTGTGAATGTCCAAAGAGTGCAGGAGTCTTTCTCCTTTGTTCTGGGGATTTAGGAAAAAGGTGGGCAAATGAATGGTTTGGTTTAGGGCCACACTGGATACCACCTTTGGCATAAAGGAAGAGTTAGCTCGTAGAGAGACTCTGTCTTGAAAAATGAGGAAAGGCTCCACTGCCATTAGTGCCTGTAGCTCTGAGACTCTTCTAGCTGAAGTTATTGCTAGTAGCAGGGCAGTTTTCCATGAAAGAAATTTTAAATCAGCTGAAAAAGCTGGTTCAAAGGGCGGCAGTACAAGCTTTTCCAGAACAAAGTTGAGATCCCAAGAAGGTGTTGGAGCTCTCCTGGGCGGTCTTATGTTCTTAGCCCCTCTGAGGTACTGTCTTAGGGGTGGATGTGAGAATAAAGGAGGATCCGTGTTGTAATGAGCTGAAATTGCTGAGGCGTGGATCTTAGTAGATGAAAAGGAAAGTCCTTTGTGCAACATCTCAGTTAAATATTGTAGAATCTGAGGAATGTTTGGATCAAGGGGATTTTGGCCTTTAGCCTGGTTCCAGGCGCAAAATCTTTTCCATTTGTCTGAATAGGTTTTCCTGGTGTTGGGCCTCCTGGCCTCCAGAATGACATCCAGAAGAGCTTTGGATAGAGGTGTTGGCTGGTTGTTTAGGTAACTTGCCGTGCAGCCAGGTTTAAAGTCTTGAGCTGGCTGTATAGAATCTGATTGTCTCGCTGGGTGAGCAGGTGAGGAATTTGTGGTAAAATCCATGGTGGGCCGTGGGCCATGTTCCTTAGAATTGGATACCAGTGCTGGCGTGGCCAGTCTGGTGCAATGAGTATCATTTGTGGCCTCTCTAATCTGACTTTCAGCAGTACCTTTGCTAGAAGAGGCAGTGGAGGAAAGGCATACACTGTTAATGTTTTCCAGCTGAATGAGAGGGCGTCCACTTTCCAAGCTTGTGGACGGAATGTCCTTGTGCAAAATTTTTGAAGTTGGTAGTTTTGGGGGTTGGCAAACAGATCTATGTCTGGTCGTCCCCATTTTTGAGTTTTCATTGCAAATACTTGTGGACCTAGTTTCCACTCGTGGGGATCCATGATGTTTCTGCTTAGGTCATCTGCCAATGTGTTTTTCTTTCCTGGCAGGAATTGTGCTTGTAACTGAACCTGGTAAGACAGTGCTGTGTTCCACAAGGTCATTGCTTGCCTGCATAGAGGGTAGGAATGTGTGCCCCCTTGCTTGTTTATGTACCACATTACTGTGGTATTGTCCGTCTTTATTATTAGTTGTCCTGGGTGTAAGCAGTCCTTGAAAGCTGTTAGGGCATTCTGTACTGCTAGCATTTCTTCTTGATTGATATGCAGATGCCTTTGATCTGTAGTCCATTTGCCCTGAATGCACTGTCCTGCCATGTGTGCTCCCCAGGCATAGTCCGATGCATCTGTTGTCATAGTTTGCCTGGCTGTGGGTAAGGTGAAAGGCTGACCCTTGTTGAGGTGATATGCCTGTGCCCACCATAGAAATTCCTGTTGAAGGCAGGGAATGAGTGGTATCATTGTTTCCAAGCTGTGGCTGTGCTGAGTCCATGCGCTTTTCAGGTACCATTGTAATTTCCTCATATGCAGTTTTGCAAATGGTATTAGTAGTATGCAAGATGCCATGAATCCCAAGGCCTGCAGAATTTTTCTTGCAGGGAGTTGGGTCTTTGTTGCCATTATTTTGAAGTATTGAGTCAGCTGTTGTTGCTTGTTTGGAGTGAGATAAGCCATCTGGGCCGTTGTATTCAAGCTTGCACCCAGGAATATTATGTTTTGTGATAGTTTTAAATTCTTTTCGTTTACTGTGTACCCTAGGCAACTTAGAAGGTGTTTGACAAATGCCAGATGCTTTAAAAAAATGTCCTTGCTTTCTGCTTGAATAAGGCAGTCGTCCAGATATGGGTATATTTGAATTCCTCTTTGTCTGCAGTATGCAATTACTGGTGCCAGGCATTTTGTGAAGACCCTGGGCGGAGTAGATAAGCCAAAGGGCAGTGCAGAGAATTGATAATGGGTTGAACCTGCAATGAAGCGGAGGTATCTTCTGCAATTTTGTCTGATAGGGATATGCAGGTATGCCTCCTTGAGGTCCAACGTTACTAGCCAAGCATTCTTGCCCAGCATGGGAAGAAGCTGCTGTAGTGTTATCATCTTGAATTTTGGTACTTGTAGATAGGTGTTCAGAACTGAAAGATCCAGAATGGGTCTCCATGCTTTGTCTTTTCTTGGGACTAGAACGAGTCTTGAGTAAAATCCTTGTCCTTGCTCCTGTGTAGGTACCTGTTGAATGGCTCTCATGTCCATGAGAGCTATAATTTGTTTTTGTGCCTCTGCCCATTGACGTGGTGGCAGGTTTGGCATTCCTTTTATCCTTGGCAAGGTATGAAAGTGGAATCTGTATCCTTGTGAGACAATGTTTAGGACCCATTTGTCTTTTGTGATGATGTGCCAGTTGTCTGCAAAAAGTGCTAATTTTCCTCCCAAGGGAGCTGCCAAGACAGATTTGCTTGGTAATTTGAGGATTGAGTCATTGTGTTTGTCTTCTGCTAGCTTGGGGCCTGTCTTCTCCTCCTTTCTGGGTAGCAGTACCCCATTGGCGAGGTTTGTAAGGGCCTTATGACTGACCTCTGCCCCTTTGGCATCTGTATTTGCCCCTCTGTGATCTGTCAGAAGCTGGAAAGGACCAGTTTTTGGTTGGCCAATTTCTGCTGAAACAAGGGGGTTGTACCTGTAAAAAAATCCTTGACCGTCTGCATAGACTTTGCCTTATCCTCCATTTTCTTTAAAACCTCTTCTGCTTTGACACCAAATAATACATCCTGCTGTAAAGGTGCATCCAATAATTTTGCTTTAACATGATCAGGTAGGGTTTGTTCTTTTAACCTAGCATGTATACGTATGACAGACCCAGTAACAGCTGCTCTAAAGGAAGCTTCCAATGAATCAAATCCACATTGTAAAATATGTTTGCCCACCTGTTCAGCTGCATGCAACAGATCCTGCATTTCCTTGAATTCAGACTGTTCAGAATGTGTGCTCATTTTTTGTTTTAATTGAGACATTAGGAATTGCTGATATTTCAGCATGTGAAACTGACAATTTAATGCTCTCAGCCAGAGTAGCTGAGGTGCAGATCTTCCTTCATCATCCATCTAGGACTCTGGAATCCCTTTCAGAGGGCACAGGATTTTTAGCCATAAGAAGCTTTAGCCCCTTTGGGACCCTGGGAAATTGTTTCTGGGTCAGCCACAGGGCTTTTATAAAGGAATTTGTGTGAGTCAGGTACTCTGTAGTACCTGTCTGGTTTGGCTGGAGCAGGAGGTAGAGAGTCTGGATTTAGACTGGACTCCTTGGTCTTATCTGGAGGGGGATGGGAACCCCTGATTAGGGTAATCAAATCTTCAGCCATCTTAAGCATCTGTTTCTTAGGCATGGGGCCTTAAACTGTAGACTGATGTACAGTCTTTTTTGGTTTTAATGGAGTTTTAAGCTTAGCATAAGATTTAATGGTGAGTGTAGTCGGTCTGAAGACTCCTTCTGCAACCGAGGGTGTTTCTACTGCGCCGGGATCTCCTTCTGCTCCGGTGTCGGAAGGACCTAATGAAGATGACTGTGACGGCCTAGTACACTCCGCTTGAGAATCCGCAGCTGTCTGGGGTTCCAATTCTGCGGTCGCCAGGGGCTGCGTAGGCGCCTCACTGAAAACCGGAGAGCCGGCGACAGGCCCAGCAGAGGCCTCGGAGTCTGGCTTGTTCCTAGGCTGCCTGTCCTTATCCTTGTGTTTTTTATGCATGCCGGTCGTCCTACCAAAGTAATGCCGTGCGAAGTCAAAACGGCGTTTGATAGTGCGTTTATTAAACCTAGCACAAAACCGACAATCTGTGACATCGTGGTCTGGGCCTAGGCAAGGAATACAATAAAAATGGAAGTCCTTATGAGGTATTTGCTTCCCACAAAAAATGCAATTGTTAACTTTTTCTGACATCAGACTGAGGCAAGAAAAGGTTCCCCAACGGGGGGTACTTAGCTTTATTGAAGACTTCGGACTGAAATTCGATTCGAAAATCTCAGGTGTCGGCCGACCGGCACTTGCGAACTGCTTCTGCTTCGGGCACCGTGCGGCAAGAAAGACTGAAGAAAATGGTGTCGGATGCCTCTTATATACCCCTGGCGCACTGACGTCAGGGAAGAAGCGACAGCAACCAACGCCGGACCAAGACTTTGGAACTCAGGCCAACTGCGGGACCGCCTGACGGCAGGATAACCCAAGTGTGATGACTGCAGCAGGGTAACACGATGAACATCTGCAATTCAAATTGTAGCTTGCTACAGATCACCCGCCATGTCCCAGGACCCCCATTCCACGTTTCTGGAAACACTGGGAAACATAAAAGTCCTACCAAACACCCTAATATCGGGTGATTTCAATTACCCAAACAGTAACTGGGAGAACAACACAAGTACTAACTCTCTTGCCCAACATTTCCTACTATTTATAAACTCAAATGCCCTGGTTCAACTGGTTAACACTCCCACTAGAGGTGACAACATATTGCACCCGGCATCACCAACATGGGCGATCGGTGTTCCACACCGGAGGTCAACCCCTCGCTGCTTAGAGCTGACCATAAACAAATCACTTTGGATATCCACATTCTGCTCCCACCCCCAGACAAGGAAACCACCGTGAAAAACTTTTCAAAAGCAAACTTCACATTACTTAAGCCCGAGGTGGAAAGTTTCAAAGCCCCCATGCTGAAGGATAATGATGTCCAAAGCTGCAAAATCCTTTACTAATGCATTCTACGGGCACCTACAAGAATGCATGGAAAGTGCCATCCCAAGCAAAACCAAGACTCACTCCTCCAAAAAAAGAAAACCAGTCTGGTGAACTCCTGCCATAAACAAGCTATACAACAGAAGGAGGAAACTAGTACAGAAAAGAGTAAAATCCCAAGAAGGGAAGACATCTCTGATCATTATCAGCAAGAAACTACGATCACTCATAAAATCTTCCAAGGCGAGCTTTGAAAGAAAAATTGCCAAGGACTCCAAAGATAACCACAAGGCATTCTTTAGCTATGTCAAGAATCTAATTGGCAATGCTCAGATCTGCTCGGAGTTGGTGCAGAATGGCACAAAATACACTGAACCGACCGATATCGCCAACATCCTGGCAGACAGGTTCAGCACAAACTTCACCCCCCTCTCACCCCCAAAAGGGCCCATAACCAGACCCGAAGAATGTAGAATCCCTGAAATCATAGACACTCTGGTTAAAACAGCCCTCTCCAAAGCCAGAAACAAAGCATCAATGGGACTGGATGGTGTCCCAGGCTGCGTCCTACATGAGCTAAAAGAAGAACTAACCCTCATTTAAACACACTGTTCAAACTCAGCCTCTCCACAGGCTACGTACCCACAGAGTGGTAGACTCCAAATGGTTATTCTGCTCCACAAAGGTGGAGCCACAACAGACCCCAGCAACTATCGCCATATAAGCCTGACTAGCATGTTCTGCAAGACTATGGAGCGCATCATCATGGAACTCATTAACAGAGACATTTGGGAACCTCCAAACACTGGACCCTACCCAGTTTGGCTTTGTTAAGGGCAGATCATACCTCCTAAACCTGGTGGACTTCTTTGAGACAGTTACCAAGGCTACAGACGAGGGAAAGTTGGTACACACAGCCTACATAGATCTCGCTAAGGCCTTCAACACCATTTCCAATTCTGGTATTATAGACAAGCTCACCAGCCTGAATATAAATCCCTACGTCACAAGATGGGTTGCCAACTGACTCATGGACAGAACCCACATGGTGAGAGTTGCGGGAGCTAGGTCCGATTCTAAACCGGTTACAAGTGACGTTCCCCAGGTCTCAGTCCTAGGACCCCTCCTGTTCAGCATATACCTCTCAGAGGTGCAGGCAAGCACAGGAGGACTATGGCTGACCAAGTTCGCAGACGACTGCAAACTAGGGGCAATAACTGACTCTCCGGCTGACACAAACATCCTCCAAAAGGGTCTCACTGAGATGGATACCTGGTGTCAAAATCATGGCCTCAAGTTAAATGCCAAAAAGTGCATAGTCATCCCCTTTGGAAAAAACAAAGTACCCACAAACTACCACATAAGTTGTAGTCCCCTAAATACGGAAGACGTAATAAGGGATCTGGGGACCCAAGTAGATAGTAATCTCACCTTTGATAATCACATTGCCAAAGTGGTTAGAAAATCCTTCTACGTGGCCCACCTAATCACAAAAGGGTTTGCATCCAGATCAAAAGAGGTCATTGTGCCCCTCTACTCATCAGACTCATCATAAAGTACAACACCCCATTTGGGATGTACCTTACAAGACACCCGCAACAGCTGGAAAGACCACAGAAGTACCTCACCAAGAGGATCATTGGCCTCAAACACATGCCCTATGCAGCTCGACTGAAGAAACTCCAGCTGTACTCAGTTGCATACTGCCTACTCAGAGGTAATCTCTGCCTGACATACAAGGCCATGTCCAACCCAGAACTGATGGACATGCTCCACCTAAAGAAAACCTTATGCCCTCAAGCCACATGCTCTAGGGAACTAAACATCACCACAACAATAAATAGGACGTGCTGGAGGGATAGATTCTTGTCCCAGAGACTTTCCATGCTTTGGAACAATATTCCAATCTACATTAGGCAGAGCTCCTCGCTAATACTCTTCAAAAAAAACTTTGACGAGTGGATGGGAAAAAGAAAGTTTACCCCGGGGATCACATCAGTGGATCTGCTGGACAGAGGCACAGGGAACTAATCTAAGGGGGCAGCGAAAGCCAACACATTCTAGCTAGGCTTATAAATGCCTTCGGGCAGATAGCCTAGTACCTACCTATGAATTTACGACTATGTGTAGGATAGGAAGGATGAATCAAATGAAACAGTTCCCTACCTTGCAAAACATACCCTGGGGAAAATTGCAAACTTTACCAGCAATGGGAAGAAATTAATCAATTCCCAGGACAATGACGGGCAATGTAGTCAAAGGGACAGAAGGGCAAGCTTCCAAAGTATGCAATATACTTTTCTTAACAACTTAAAAATAAACTCCAGTAAACATAACGTGTAGGAAAAATGCATAAAACTTGCAGATGTAACAAAATGGGGCAAAAAAGGAAGACATATAGGGGAAAACAGGAAAAGTAAGGTAAAGAAAACCCCCCAGTCAAATGTGAAAAAAAGGAATGGTTGTGGATAATTAGAATAATGCAGCATTATAAGATTATAAAAATCAATCAATAAATAAAATGATAAAGTATTGGACTACTATACCACACCAGTGAACAATGACACAAATAAATGTGAATGTTGTAAAAAAAAAAAAAAAAAAAAAAAAAACTGACATTAGTACTAAGTTAAAATGCAGTGCATTAGTTTGGGGGACAGCTGGAAGGGAACAGTATAAAGTCTTAAAAGGTTCATGTCTAAGGTACACCCATGCACAAGCAAAAACAGGGTCCAAAAGCTGAGAATGGGGAGTGAGATTCTGAATATAGGTAGTTGCCAAAGAACACAGTGTTCAGCTTGGAGGTTAGGCCCTGAGTAAGGGTAATGATGGATGACAAACAAGGTAGGCAGACAGGCCAAAAATAACAAAAAAAACATAATTACATAGATCACTGGGGGGGGGGGGGGTCATCAAATCTTATTAGAAGAAAGTAAACTGAGGACACAGGGACACTGCAAGGATTAGTAAAGGCATCAATGCAGGACAAAATGAAGGAAGGAGTCAAAATGGACGGCTGGGATAAAGGTCGTGGTCAGATTAAAACTGATGAGTATAGAAGGAAAAGAAGGAAAGAAAGAAGGAGACGTTGATTAAGGAGCTGGAGAGAGCTAGAGGTGGTACAGAAAAAAGGAAGAAGAACTGAAAGTAGAAGGGAAGCCTTACAGATTAGTGAAAAAAACAAGAAGAATGGAATTAGTATGTAAAATTATTTGAGAGCAAGAAATTCAACAATGGTACTGGAAGGACAATTTGTAGAAAACTAGGAAGGTACAAGGAAACCAGCTAGCTAAGAAATACAAGAAGAAGGCAGGGAGAGGTAAAGAGGACAGGCATAGCAGATTAGAAAGAGGGTGAGCTAATCAGGGTAAGATTCAAGGAATATTACAGGGAGATTTGCAAACAGGAAGGGACAAACCCCAGAATGGAACTGGGAAAGAATGCACTGGGATATACACTGGAGGATGAACAGAGAGACAAGATGGATACTGAGTGACAAAAGATGAAATTTATGTAAGGTGCAGGAGAGGAAAGCTGGAGGGACAGATGGATTCTATCTAGTTTACAACTGGGGTGGGAAGGAAATATGGAAGGACTCAATTAGCTTATACAAGAGAAAAAATGACTCAGACAAAATATCTGTAAGTATGAAAAGGTCCATGACAACCATGACACCTAAAGAGGAAGGAGAAAGGGAGAAAGTGGGAAATTATAAGCATATCTCTTTGATTAATGTAAACAAAGATTTTGCCAAAGGCACTGGCAGAGAAACTAGATGAAGTACTGCCAAAAAAACAAGTGGGGCAAAACTCTATGAAAGGAAAGCAGGCAGAAAAAAATGGTGGGACATGCTTGAATTTATGCAAAGGGAAGAACAGAAGTAGGAAGGGAAAAGTACAGTTGTGTACACTTACCATAAATGTAGATGTTCAAGTGTATTCACTGCTGCAGTCACCACATTTGGGTTTATCTGCCTGCAGGTAGCCCTCAGCAGGCCTGAATACCAGAGTCTTCGCATTTCTGCGTCGGATGCTGTCGCTTCTTCCTTGACGTCAAGTCGTCAGGGGTATAAAACATGCAGCCGACGCCATTACATCAGTTTTTCTTGCCCCAGATGTCAGGTGCCCCCACAATAGGAAGCAATTAAATGGTATGGTAAAACCCCAATCAAAAAGAAAATACAAGAAAAAATAGACATACCAACCATAAGGAGAGGTAGAGCGAAGAGAATTCAGGGGGCTGGAGGGAGGGTAACCAGGACTGCAACAGTGAATACACTCGATCATCTACATTTATGGTAAGTGTACACAACTGTACTATGTTCATGTTTCACTATTGCAGTTATCACATTTGGGTTGATTCCCAAAGCTATGGAAGGGAGGAGGAAGTTAGAGAGCATTAAGGTCAGCTATTAATCCCTGCAAGACTGCAGTGGGAAATCAAGCTCTGGATTTACAAAAGATAGGCAAGTGGTAATGCTTAGTGAAGGTATGTACAGAGCTCCAGATAGCAGCTTCTAGGATGTCCCTGGTAGAGACCCCTCTGAGAAATGCCGCAGAGGTAGATGCAGCCCTGGTGGAACGTGATCTGATCCCCTGTGGGTAGGTTTTCCATGGTGCTTGTAGTAGCAGAAATGAATGCAATGGGCTATCCATTTGGAAATGGTTTGTTTTGAAATGGCCTTCCCCTCTGCCCCTGCAGCAAAGCTAACTAGCAGCTGCTCAGATTTTCTGGTAGGCTTAGTCCTGTCCAAATAGAACCTAAGTTGTCTGTGCACATCCAGAGAGGGCAGTATTCGTTCCCCTTTGTTTTGTGGATTAGGGAAAAAAGTAGGCAAATGAATGGACTGGCTTAGGGCCACAGAAGACACCACCTTGGGCATAAAGGAAGGGTTAGTCCTGAGGGAAACCCTGTCCGCATGGAAGATAATGAAGGGTTCCACTGCCATGTTGTTTTTCTTTCGGCTTTTCCCTGTTAGGGGTCACCACAGCTGAACTCCAGTCCGCTAATGATTGGCAGTAGATTTTTTACAGGTGCCGAGGTGCCAGCTCGACACCCAACCTTCAACTAAGGCACGCCCATTCTACACATGTCTTTCGAATGCCACTCGACCGCAGGGAGGACATGCAGACTCCACACAGAAGGCGCTCCAGCAGAGAATCGAACGGGAGAACCTCTTGCTGTGAGGCAACGCTACCGCTGCGGCTTATGAAGCGTTCCACTGCCATGAGGGCCTGTAATTCAGACACTCTTCTTGCTGAAGTGATGGCTAGAAGGAAGGCTGTCTTCCAAGAAAGGAATTTCAACTCAGCTGTAGCCGCTGGTTCAAAGGGGGGAAGCGTGAGCTTTTCCAATACAAAGTTAAGGTCCCAGGCTGGAATGGGAGCTCTCCTGGGGGAGGTCTTAAATCTTTGGCCCTTGTAAGGAATTGCTTTAGCAAGGGGTGAGAGAAAAGGAGTGGTTCTGTATTATAATGTGCTGAAATGGCAGAGGCATGAATTTTAACTGACGAGAAGGATAGGCCCCTGTGGATCATTTCTGTTAAGTACTGTAGAATTTGAGGTAAGCTGGGCACCATTGTGCCCATCCCCTGAGCCAGGCTCCAGGAACAGTATCTTTTTCCACTTTTCAGCATAGGATTTTCTAGTACTAGGCTTCCTTGCCTCCAGAATGACATCCAGTACCTGCTTACTGAGGGATGCTAAGGGAAAGCTCAAGGAATTAGTCAGGCTGCAAGGTTCAGGGTTTGAAGCTGAGGGTGCAGAATCTTGCCCGTCTGCTGGGACAGCAGGGAAGGGGTCTGAGGCAGGTGCTATAATTGTAGCAGTGCCATAGGGAAGGGGTCTGAGGTAGGTGCCATAGTTGTAGCAGTGCCATACTGCGCAAGATGAGGTACCAGTGCTGGTGTGGCCAGTCTGGTGCAATCAGTATTGTCCTTGGCTTGTCCTGTTTGATTTTTAGTAGAACCTTCGAGAGGAGAGTCAGAGGGGGAAAGGCATAAACTGAGAGGCTTTCCCAGGTAAAGGACAGGGCATCCACTTTCAAGGTTGGCTGTGGGGAGTTCTTGTGCAGAATCTGTTCAACTGGTAGTTCTGAGGGGAGGCAAAAGTACAGTTTTGTACCTACCATAAATGTAGATGTCCGATAGACATGCAACTGCAGTCATAATATGTGGGTTGTCCTGCCTCAGGCAGCCCTCGGTCGGCCGGATTCCAAAGTCTGGGTCCGACGTCGGCTGAAGTCGCATTTCTCTCCGACGTCAGAGCGGCTGGAGTACATAAGCATCAGCCGATGCCATTTTCTTCAGTGTTTCTTGCCCCAGATGCCAGGTGCCCTCCAAGGAAGGCTGTAATCAAATTGGAAGACAAAAACAGGATTCCAAACAAATAAATGAGCAATAAAACAAATACACCATAACAGATATCCCCAGCTAAGAGTAACAGGGATAGGAGTGGACCCTAGGCATAGAGGGGTATGGAGGGAGGGAAAATCAGACTGCAGTTGCATGTCTATTGGACATCTACATTTATGGTAGGTACAAAACTGTACTATGTCCTTCAAGAATGCAACTGCAGTAATAACATGTGGGTAGAATACCATAGCTTAGCTGGGGGAGGAGGAATGCTCTAGGAAAAAGATGGTGTGGCAATCAAACCCTGCAGGACTGCCGAAACAAAGCCTGCTCTGGATCTGGAGTATAGAGGGAGATTGTAGTGTTTGGAGAATGTATGCACGGAGCTTCATGTAGCAGCTTCTAGAATGTCCTTAGTAGGCACCCCTCTTAAGAATGCTGTAGAGGTGGCTGTAGCTCTGGTGGAATGTGGTCTGACATTGGCTGGAACAGTCTTTCCATGAAAGGAATAACAGAATCTGATGCAATGTCCAATCCATTTTGAAATAGTCTGTTTTGAAATTGCTTTTCCTTGGACTGCAGGGTAAGCTACAAAAGTTGTTCAGACTTCCTACTGGCCTTGGTTCTGTCCAGGTAGTATCGAAGTTGTCTGTGAATGTCCAAGGTATGCAACAGTCTTTCCCCCTTATTCTCAGGATTGGGGAAGAAAGCAGGCAGATGAATGGCTTGATTTAAAGAAACCCTAGATACCATCTTTGGCATAAAAGTAGGGTTGGTCCTTAATGAAACCCTGTCTCTGTGAAAAATAATAAAGGGTGGTATTGCCATTAGGGCCTGTAGCTCCGAAACCCTTCTTGCTGAGGTAATTGCCAACAGGAAAGCTGTCTTCCATGAGAGAAAATGCAAGTCAACTGAAGCTACTGGCTCAAATGGAGGTAGAGTCAGTTTTTCTAGGACAAAATTGAGGTCCCAGGCTGGCACTGGGGCCTTTCTTGGTGGCTTAATGTTCTTGATTCCCCTGAGGAATTGCCTTAGTAAAGGGTGTGAAAAAACAGGAGGATCAGTGCTGTATCTAGTTGAAATAGCAGATGCATGTATCTTTATGGAAGAATATGAGAGGCCGTTCTTTAACATATCTGCCAAATATTCCAAGATGAGTGGGATGTTCAACAATGATGCATCATGTCCCTTGCTGGTATTCCATTTGCTGAATCTTTTCCACTTTGCTAAGTAAACCTTTCTGGTGGATGGTCTCCGAGCCTCTGTTAGTATCCACTGAACTTCCTTGGAGAGAGATAGGCTGAAGTTATTTATGGGATCTCCCAGGCTGTTAGCTGCAGTGTCTGAAGATTTGGATGCACTGTTTCGAAATTGTGTTGAGTCAAAAGTAGAGGCCATTGGGGAAGGGCCCACCTCCTGGTGTGACATATGCTCCGTAGTAGTGGGTACCAGTGTTGTCTTGGCCAGTCCGGAGCTATTATGATTCCCTTGGGTCTCCTCTGCTTTGATCTTTAGTAATACTGAGGTCATCAGTGGCAGAGGTGGGAATGCATAGATTGTTAGGGAGTTCCAGTTGAATGAGAGGGCATCTATTTTCCAAGCTTTTGGATGGTATGTCCTTGTGCAGAATTTTGGTAGAAGATGGTTGAGGTGAGAGGCAAATAGGTCCACTTCTGGCTTGCCCCATGTCGAAGTGAGTTGTCTGAAGGCCTTCGGATGTAACCCCCACTCGTGTGGATCTGTGAAATTCCTGCTTAAGCTGTCCGCCAACACAATGTCTTTTCCTGGAACAAACTGGGATTGTAACTGGATGTTTAGGCTCAGTGATTTCTCCCAAAGATGCATTGTCAGTCTGCAAAGGGGGTAAGAGTGGGTGCCCCCTTGCTTGTTTATGTACCACATCACAGTGGTGTTGTCTGTCCGTATCAGTAAATGGCCTTGCTGGAGTTGGTGTTGAAAGGCCTCGATAGCATGCATTACTGCCAGCATTTCCTTTTGGTTTATATGCAGATGTGTTTCCTTTGGAGACCATTGTCCTTGTATACACCTGCCTTCCATGTGCGGCCCCCATCCAAGGTCTGAGGCGTCTGTGGTCATGGTCTGTGTTATCTGTGGTTTTTTGAATGACATACCTGTGTTTGCCTGGCTCACCGAGGCCCACCATAGGAATTCCTTTTGTAGGCATGGAATGAGCGGTATGATTGTCTCCAAGTTGTTGCTGTGTTGAGACCAAATGCTTTTTAGGTACCATTGAAGCTTTCTCATGTGTAGTCTTGCTAATGGAACCAGGAGAATGCAGGATGCCATGTAACCCAGGGCCTGTAGGAATCTCCTTGCAGTCATCTGGGTGAGTGTTGCTAAACCTTTGAAGTAATGAGTTAACTTCTCTTGCTTGTCTTCTGTCAGGTAAGCCATCTGAGAGGCTGTGTCTAGTTTGGCTCCTAAGAAGATTATTTGCTGGGATGGCTGCAGTCTTGACTTTTGGAAGTTGACTGTGTATCCCAGAGCTTGAAGTAATCGTATGACATAATCCAGGTTTTTTGTCAACATCAATTTGTCGTCCGCTTGTATGAGGCAGTCGTCCAGGTACGGGTAAATTTGTATCCCCTGGAGCCTGCAATGAGCAATTACTGAAGCCAGGCATTTTGTGAATACTCTGGGCGCAGTAGATAAGCCAAATGGCAATGCTGAGAATTGATAATGCTCTGGCCCTGCAAGAAATCTGAGGTATCTTCTGCAGCTGTGTCTGATAGGGACATGCAGGTATGCCTCCTTGAGGTCCAGAGTAATCAGCCAAGACCCCTTGTCCAGCATGGGAAGGAGTTGCTGTAGAGTCAGCATTTTGAACTTTGGTACTATGAGAAAGGTGTTTAATGCGGACAAGTCCAGTATTGGTCTCCATTGAGATTCTTTTCTTGGAACAAGGAACAGTCTTGAGTAAAACCCCTGGTCTTGTTCTTGTTGTGGAACTCTTTCTATTGCTTTCATCTGAGTCAGCAGAGTGATTTGCTTGATAGCCTCTGCCCTCTGGTTTTGTGGTAGGTTTGGCATGCCTTGTTTTCTTGGTAAGGTATGAAAATGAAACCTGTACCCTCGGTCTATAATGTCCAAAATCCATTTGTCCTTTGTCAGTCTGTGCCAATTTTCTGCAAACAGAGATAATTTCCTGCCCAAAGGAGCTTCTATTTGTTCCCTGGTAGGCGGTAGTAGAGGAAAGTCATTGAGATTGTGGTTGTGGGGCAGGTGAAACCCCTGCGTCACTTCTTTGGTTTCCTGGCTGCCATTGTCGTGCCCTGTAAGGGCCTCTGTATTGGCCTCTTCCTCGGCCACGTCTGTTCTTACCCCTTTGAAACTTTTCTGGATTAGGAAAGGACCAGTTTTTAGAAGGCCAATTCCTACTGAATCTGGGGGGTTGAACCTGGAGGAAATCTTTCACAGTCTGAACTGATTTTGCTTTTTCTTCGATGGTCTTTAACACATCCTTAGCATTCGCACCAAAAAGCTTGTTATTTTCCAAAGGTGCATCCAGAAGTTTTGCTTTTAAATGATCTGGTAGAGGTTGATCTTTTAACCAAGCATGTCTACGAATGACTGCTCCTGTCATAGCTGCCCTACATGAAGCTTCCAGTGCATCATATCCACACTGCAGGAAGTGATTGCTTACTTGCTGAGTGTTATGTACAGCTTCCTGCAAAGTCTTCCTGTCTAAAGGATCAGGAGTGGCTAATGTTTTTTGCAAATCTTCTAACAGGTAATCCTGATATTGTAACATATGAAAAAGGCAATTTAAAGCTCTCCTAGATAAGGTAGTGGATGCGTAAACCTTTTTGCCCCATCTCTCTAATGACCTAGCTTCCCTGTTGGAGGGCAATGGATTTTTAGAGGTGGAGGCTGAAACTCCTTTAGGCCCCTGTGAAATAGTTTCCAAATCAGCAGTATGGGCCCTGAATAAATGGGAATGAGTTTCTGGGACCCTGTAATACCTGTCTGGCTTGGCTGGAGCAGGAGGAAGAGAATCGGGTGTAGCACTAGAGTCAGAATATAAATCATCCAGAACATCAAGTACAGGAGGAATAGCTAAGGGCCTGTGCTGGGGCTTCTTAAGGAAAGTCCTAAGGCGTTTCCTAGAATCAGAATATTCCTGACCTTGCCACTTGAAATGTTCCCTCATGGTGTGCAGAACTTCCCCAAAAGAAATATCCTCAGGAGGGGAGGCCGAGGGGATGGAATCTTCTGCATCCGAGTCCTCATAGGTCTGGAAGAACTCTTCCTGGCTATCAGAGTGGACAGAGCCCTCAGAATCTTCATCTGAAGGAATAGGGTCAGAGGGTTCAACCCGGGGCCTTTTATCAGAAGGAGGCTGGGATCCTCTCTCAGGATGGGCCTGTGAACCTCTAATCATGGAAATTAAATCAGCAGCCATGGACATAATTTGTGTCTCTGGAGAAGGCTGAGGTAAGGATTTAGAAGTAATATGCTTTGTTTTGCTGGCTGCCTTAGCCCTAGTGTAGGCCTTAATAGACATGGCCATAGGAGGCCTGGCAGCTCCACGTGCAGGAGTGACCTTGTCTACAGCAATGGTCTCGGGCATTTCCTCGGTTTCAGTATCCAGAGGAAAATCGATAACTGGCGGAGTGATGTCCGGAATCGGAGTCGTCGGTAATGCGGTGTCTTCGGTTCGGAGCGGTGGAGAGACAGTCTCAGAGGGAACCGGAGCACTCGCGCTAGGTTTTGGCGTGGAGTCGGCGGTAGACGCGGGCCGAGGATGTCGGTCCCGGTCTTTTCGCTTTTTGGGAGTTTGCGATGTCGGAAGATCCGACGGCATGGTGTAAGCAAATTTATCGGCGAAAAAATCTTCAGCGAACTCCGCCCGGCGCCTGAGAGTGCGCTTGTTGAAGCGAGCACAGGCTACACAGGCCGAGACGTCGTGGTCTGGGCCCAGGCAAGGAAGACAGTAAGAGTGGAAATCCTTATGAGGTATTTGTTTACCACAAGAAAGACAATTGTTAACTTTTTCAGTAATTTCTGACATCGGCTGAGGCAAGAAAATGTCCCCAACGGGGTACTTAGCTTTTTTGATGACTTCGGTATCGAAGAATACAGGAGCTGACCGACCGGCACTTGCGAACTGCTTCTGCTTCGGGCACCGCGGCGCAAGAAAGACTGAAGAAAATGGCGTTGGCTGATGCTTATGTACTCCAGCCGCTCTGACGTCGGAGAGAAATGCGACATCAGCCGACGTCGGACCCAGACTTTGGAATCCGGCCGACCGAGGGCTGCCTGAGGCAGGACAACCCACATGTTATGACTGCAGTTGCATTCTTGAAGGACATCAGGTCCATCTCTGGAGTCCCCCATTTGTTCCTCAAGAGGTTGAATATTTTGGCATCTAGTTTCAATTCGTGTGGGTCCATGAAATTTCTGCTTAAGTCGTCTGCCAGTGAATTTAGCATGCCTGGCAGGAATTGAGCTTGCAGGTGTACTTGGTAGCTCAGGGGCTGTGTTCCACAGTGCCATGGCTAGTTTGCACAGAGGGTACGAGTGGGTTCCCCCCTGCTTGTTTATGTACCACATAACTGTGTGTTGTCTGTCTTTACCAATAGTTGTCCTGGAAGAATACGATCTTTGAAGGCTGTCAGAGCATTCTGTACAGCTAACATTTCTTTTTGAATGATATGCAGGTGCACCTGCCTTGGGTTCCATTTGCCCTGAATGCACTGCCCTGCCATGTGAGTCCCCCATGCATAGTCTGATGTGTCTGTTAGGGTTTGGGCGGCAGGGGGTAGAGTGAAAGGGAGTCCCTTGTTGTGGTAGCAGGCCTCTGCCCACCAAAGGAACTCTGTCTTGATACAAGGAATGATAGAAATCATTGTTTCCAGGTCCTGAGAATGTTGACACCATAGGCTTTTTAGATACCATTGGAGTTTCTTCATATGCAGTCTTGCATATGAAATTAGTAAAATGCAACAGGCCATGAACCCCAGGGCTTGCAGTATTTTCCTTGCAGACAGCTGGAGTTTTGTGGCCGATAGTTTGAAGTAGGTTGTCAAGTAAACTTGTTTCTCTGTAGTGAGGAATGCCATCTGGGAAGTTGTGTTCAAGCTTGCTCCCAGGAATACAATCTGTTGGCAGGGTACTAGGTGAGATTTCTTTTCATTGATGGTGTACCCCAGTGAGATTAGAAGTTTCTTTATGAGTGCCAGGTGTTATAATAGCAAGGCCTGGCTTTCTGCCTGAATCAGACAATCGTCCAAATATGGGTAAATTTGAATATTTCTCTGCCTGCAAAATGCAATGGCTGGAGCTAGTAACATTGTGAATACCCTGGGCACAGTAGATAAGCCAAAGGGAAGTGGAAAGAAAGTACTGTTGTGCACCTACCATAAATGTAGATGTTCGAGTGTATTCACTGTTGCAGTCATTACAACTGGGTTATCCTGCTGGCAGGCTACCCGCAGTCGGCCCGAGTTCCAAAGTCTAGGTCCGGCGTCTGTTGCTGTCGCCTCCTCCCTGACGTCAGTGCGCCAGGGGTATAAAAACATGCAGCCAACGCCATTTTCTTCAGTTTTTCTTGCCCCAGATGTCAGGTGCCCCTAAAATGGTAGGCTAAATTATGCCAATAAGCATGCATACAGAAATAACAACTTTTCCTTCATCTATAAGCAAATACACCACATAGGTTGTATAGAATAGAGAAGTACAGATAAGTCCCAGCAAGGAAAAGGGGGATGGTGGGAGGGTAACATGGACTGTAACAGTGAATACACTCAAACATCTACATTTATGGTAGGTACACAACTGTACTATGTTCATTGTGTTTCACTGTTGCAGTCATTACAAGTGGGTTGAATCCCAAAGCTAAGGTTGGGAGTCTGGTGCTAAATAGGATTACGAGAGGCTATCAGGCCTTGCAGAACTACAGTGGCAAAGCCTGCCCTGGATTGAGAGTAGAAAGGTAAGTGATAGTACTTTGTAAAAGTATGCACTGAACTCCAAGTTGCAGCCTCTAAGATGTCTTTGGTTGGTACTCCTCTGAGGAAGGCTGCTGAAGTGGCTGCTGCTCTGGTTGAATGTGGCACTGATTTGCAATGCTGTGAATAGCAGAAACGATTGCAGTGGCCTATCCACTTTGAAATAGTCTGTTTTGAGATAGGCCTTCCTTGTGATCCTGCAGCATATGCCACTAGAAGTTGTTCAGTCTTTCTGAAAGCTTTGGTTCTGTCCAAGTAGAAGCGTAGCTGCCTGTGAATGTCCAAAGAATGCAGAAATCTCTCACCCTTATTCTGTGGGTTTGGGTAAAAGGTAGGCAAATTAATTGTTTGGTTAAGGGCCACACTGGACACTACCATAAGCAAAAATGTAGGGTTTGTCCTCAGAGAAACCCTGTCAGGATGGAAAATGATAAAAGGTTCCACAGCCATGAGTGCCTATAACTCTGAGACTCATCTAGTGGAGGTTATTGCTAGGAGCAGAGCTATTCTCCAGGATAAGAACTTTATATCAGCTGCAGCGGCTGGCTCAAACGGAGGCAGTGTGAGGTTTTTCCAAGACGTAGTTGAGGTCCCATGCAGGTACTGGTGCTCTCCTTGGAGGTCTTATGTTTTTGGCCCCATCTGAGGTATTGCCTTAGTAATGGATGCGAAAAAATAGGTGGTTCTGTATTGTAATGAGCTGAAATGGCAGAGGTATGAATTTTAATTGATGAAAAGGAAAGGCCTTTATCCAGCATCTCAGTGAAGTATTGCAAAATCTGAGGAATATTTGGAAAGTACAGTTTTGTACCTACCATAAATGTAGATGTCCGATAGGTATGCATCTGCAGTCCTAACATATGGGTTGTCCTGCCTCAGGCAGCCCTTCGGTCGGCTGGATTCCAAAGTCTGGGTCTGGCCTCGGCTGATGTCGCACTTCACCCGACGTCACAGCTGCTGTTTATTGGGTATAAAGGCATCAGCCGACGCCATTTTCCTCAGTGTTTCTTGCCCCAGATGCCAGGTGCCCTCTAGGAAGGCTAAATTTGGATAAATGCAAATAATTCCAAACAGTAGAGAGCAAACAATATAAAAAAATATATATATATATATACATATATACAAACAAATACACCATAATAGATTCCCCCAGCTAGCTAAAAGAGGGGTAAATACCCTAGGAATACCACAGAGGGAAGGAGGGTGGGTAATCCTGACTGCAGATGCATACCTATCGGACATCTACATTTATGGTAGGTACAAAACTGTACTATGTCCTTCAAGGATGCATCTGCAGTCCTAACATATGGGTAGAATACCATAGCCAAACTGGGGGAGGAGGAGGCACTAAGATAAAGATGGTGTAGTTAAGATCCCTTGCAAAACAGCAGTTGCAAAACCTGCTCGGGATCTAGAGTATAAGGGAAGATTATAATGCTTGGCAAATGTATGCACGGAGCTCCAAGTAGCAGCTTCTAAAATGTCTTTGGTAGCCACTCCTCGTAGGAAAGCTGTTGTGGTGGCTGTAGCTCTTGTGGAATGAGGTCTGATATTTTCAGGAGTTGTCTTTCCATGAAAAGAGTAACAAAATCGAATGCAATTTCCTATCCATTTTGAGATTGTCTGTTTTGAAATTGCTTTTCCTTGCATTCCTGTTGCATATGCTACCAGAAGCTGGTCAGTTTTTCTGCTGGTCTTAGTTCTGTCCAGATAGTAGCGTAATTGTCTGTGCACATCCAAGGTATGTAGCAGTCTTTCCCCTGTTCTGTGGGTTGGGGAAGAATGTAGGTAAATGAATCGCTTGGTTCAATGATACTCTGGAGACCACTTTTGGCATAAAGGTAGGGTTAGTTCTCAGAGAGACTCTATCCTGATGGAAGATAAGGAAGGGTTGTACTGCCATTAATGCCTGTAACTCAGATACCCTTCTTGCTGAAGTGATTGCTAGCAGGAAAGCAGTTTTCCAAGACAAGAACTGTAATTCTGCTGTTGCTGCTGGTTCAAAGGGGGAAGTGTTAACTTTTCCAGCACAAAGTTGAGATCCCATGTAGGTAAAGGTGGTTTCCTTGGAGGTTTTACATTTTTAATTCCTCTCAAGAACTGCCTGAGTAGAGGATGAGAGAAGACAGGAGGATCCATGTTGTATTCTGCTGAAATTGCTGATGCATGAATCTTAATGGAGGAGTAAGACAGGCCATTGTGGAACAGTTCTGCTAAATATTCCAGGATGTGTGCTATGCTTGCCAATGAGACATTTTCTCCCTTTGCTGCACTCCAAATGAGGTATCTTTTCCACTTGGCTGAATAAGTTTTCCTTGTGGAGGGTCTGCGTGCCTCCAGGATAATGTCCTTAACCCTCTGAGATAAACCTGGGTTATTTTGTTTTATGCAATATTCCAAGCAGCTAGCTGCAGTGTTTTCAAGTTTGGATGTAGGATCTTGTAGTTGTTCTGTGTTAGAAGTAAAGGACATAGAGGTAGAGGCCATGCGTGTATCCGAGACATGCTTCTCAGTAGCGGGTACCAATGTTGCCTCGGCCAGTCTGGAGCTATCAGGATTACCCTTGGCTGATTCTCTCTGATCTTCAGTAGAACTTTGTACATCAAAGGAAGAGGTGGAAATGCATATGCTGTCAGGTTTTTCCAGCTGAAGGAAAGGGAGTCCACCCTCCAAGCAAGTGGGTGGTATGCTCTTGTGCAGAATTTCTTCAATTGGTGGTTGTGTGGGGAGGCGAACAAGTCCATCGCTGGTAGTCCCCACTTCTTTGTTATGGCTTTGAAGATATCTGGATGCAGCATCCATTCGTGAGCATCCGTGGTAGTTCTGCTTAAGGTGTCTGCTAGAGAATTTTCTTTTCCTGGTACAAATCTGGCCTGAAGTTGAATGTTGAGATTCAAGGCCACATTCCACAGGTCCATTGCCATCCGGCATAGAGGATATGAATGTGTACCTCCCTGTTTGTTGATGTACCACATGACTGTGGTATTGTCCGTCCTTATCAGCAGATGACCCTGTTGAAGGAGTAGTCTGAATGCCTGGATCGCGTGTTTCACTGCCAGCATCTCCTTTAGATTTATGTGTAGATTCAGCTGGTCTTGGGTCCATAGGCCTTATATACACTTGTCCACCATGTGTGCCCCCCAGCCTAGGTCTGAGGCGTCCGTGGTGATGGTCTGGCTTGGATGAGGTTTGTGGAAAGGCAATCCTCTGTTCAACTGACAGGCCTGAGCCCACCATAGGAATTCTTGCTTCAGGCATGGAATTATTGGAATCTGGGCTTCTAGACTGTGCTTGTGTTGAGACCATACATTCCTTAGGTACCATTGTAACTTTCTCATATGCAGCCTGGCATGCGGAATCAATATTATGCAGGATGCCATGTAACCCAGGGCTTGCAGGACTTTCCTTGCAGTAAGCTGAGTTTGTGTTGTTAATGTCATGAAGTAGACTGGCAGTTGCTTTTGTTTTTCTTCTGTGAGAAAAGCCATCTGAGTTGATGTATCCAGTTCTGCACCCAAGAATGTTATCCTTTGGGATGGCACTAGTCTTGACTTTTGCATGTTGACTGTGTATCCCAAGGCTTGCAACAGTTGTATGACATTTTCCAAATCTTTTGTTAATTTTGCCTTGTTGTCCGCTTGTATTAGGCAGTCGTCCAGGTATGGGTAAATTTGAATTCCCTGAAGCCTGCAATGAGCAATTACTGATGCCAGGCATTTCGTGAATACTCTGGGCGCAGTAGATAAGCCAAAGGGCAATGCTGAGAATTGATAATGCTCTGATCCTGCAAGAAATCTGAGCTGTCTTCTGCAATCTGGTCGTATAGGGACGTGCAGGTATGCCTCCTTGAGATCTAGAGTCACCAGCCAAGACTCCTTGCCCAGCATGGGAAGAAGCTGCTGGAGGGTCAGCATTTTGAATTTTGGAACAATGAGGTATGTGTTCAGTGCGGACAAGTCTAGAATAGGTCTCCATTGATTTTCTTTTCTTGGTACAAGGAAAAGCCTGGAGTAAAATCCTTGGCCTTGTTCCATAGGTGGTACCTTTTCTATAGCTCTCATCCTTAATAAGTTGTTGATTTGTCTTAGAGCGTCTGTTTTTTGGCTTGGTGGTAGGTTTGGCATTCCTCTCTTTTTTGGTAGAGTGTGGAAGTGAAACCTGTAGCCCTTGTCTATTGTTTGTAAAGTCCATTTGTCTCCTGTAATGTAATGCCAGTTGTCGGAAAATAAGGCTAGCTTTTCGCCCAAGGGTGCTTCCAGTTGTTCCCTGGTAGGCGGAACCAGAGCCAAGTCATTGTGTCTGCCCTGTGGAAGTGGTTGTAGTTGAATCTGTGGCAGTACTTCTCTGGTTGGTAGGCTGCCACTGACGTCCCCTGTAGGCACCCCTAGATTGACCTCTGCCTCTTGGGCGTCTATTTCTGCCTCTCTGCGCTCTGGAGTTGTCTGGAAAGGACCAATTCTTCGAAGGCCAATTTCTGCTAAACCTCGGAGGTTGGACCTGTAAGAAATCCTTGACTGTTTGGACAGATTTTGCTTTTTCTTCCACCTTCTTTAGAACCTCCTGTGTAGGGGAGCCAAACAAACTTTTTTTCTCCATGGGAGCATCTAGGAGTTTTGACTTAACATGATCTGGTAAGGATTGTTCTTTTAACCAGGCATGCCTTCGAATCACTGTTCCAGTCATAGCTGATCTAAAGGAAGCCTCCAGTGCATCATAGCCACATTTTAAGAAATGGTTACTGACCTGCTGAGAGTTATGTACCAAATCCTGAAGGGACTTGCGGTCTAAAGGTTCAGGAGAAGACAGTTTTTTATTTAGCTGGTCTAACAAAAATTCCTGGTACTGAATCATGGCCGAAAGAGTAGCAGAAGTATAAACCTTTTTACCCAATCTCTCTAATGCTCTAGATTCCCTTTCAGAGGGAAGAGGGTTTTTGGCAGAGGCAGCTGCCACACCTTTAGGGCCCTGTGAAATGGTTTCAGGGTCTGCAACAGGAGCCTTATGCAAATGGTAGTGTGTGTCCGGGACCCTGTAATATCTGTCAGGCTTGGCAGGGGCCGTTGGAAGAGAATCAGGGGCAGTACAGGCATCATTATATGCATCATCAACAACTGTTAGTACTGGAGGAATGGCTAAAGGCCTATGCTGTGGTAAATGTAAAAAAGTCCTTAGCCTTTTCCTTGAATCTGAAAAATCCTGGCCCTGCCATTGGAAATGTTCCCTCATAGCATGCAAGGTTTCCCCAAAGGAAAATTCTTCAGGAGGGGAAGCAGAAGGAATGGAGTCTTCTGCATCAGAATCCTCATAAGGAGAATATGGGCCTTCCTGAGGGTCTGAAATGTCTGAGTCATCCGAGGAGTAGTCTGTAGAGACAGGTTCCGGGGGTTCAGTCCTAGGCCTGGAGGGGGCTGAGAGGCCCTGTCTGGGTGAGGCTGGGATCCCCTGATCAAAGAAATGAGATCCTCAGCCAGGCTGAGAATTTGGGAACTAGAGGTAGGCCTATGTGAGGGAGTTTTAGCAGGTAAGGCCTTAGAAGATTTAGCTGCTTTAGCCCTGGCAAAAGCCTTTATAGACATAGAAGCAGGGGGTCTAGCAGCCCCACGTGCAGGGGTAGATATGTCTAAAGGAATAGTGTCTGACAAATCCTGGGTGCCTGCTACTGTAGCAGTAAATTCAGTAGCAGATTCAGCCATGCTCTGTGAGGCCTCGGCTATCGGAGGCATGCTTTCGGCCGAAGGAAGAACCGGAGACTCGGTTTCAGCTGAAACCGAGACACTCGCGGTAGGCCTAACTGTGGTTTCAGCCGAAACCGCGGGCCGCGAATGTCGGTCCTTTTCCTTGCGCTTTTTAGCTAATTGAGTAGTCGGAGTCTCCAACGGCATTTTGTATGCAAAAGCGGGACCAAAAAACTCCTCTGCAAACCACGACCGACGTCTAAGTGTCCGTCGGTTGAAGGAAGCACAGGCTAGACAAGCTGATACGTCGTGGTCTGGGCCTAAGCAAGGAAGGCAGTACGAGTGGAAATCCTTATGAGGTATTAGTTTCCCACAAGTTAAACAATTATTTACTTTGTCTGACATCGGCTGAGGCAAGAAAGAGTCCCCAACGGGGTACTTAGCTTTTTAGAAGTCTTCGGTAGTAGAAATCTCTGGATCTGACCGACCAGCACTTGCGAACAGCTTCTGCTTCGGGCACCATGCGGCAAGAAAGACTGAGGAAAATGGCGTCAGCCGATGCCTTTATACCCAATAAACAGCAGCTGTGACGTCGGGTGAAGTGCGACATCAGCCGTGGCCAGACCCAGACTTTGGAATCCGGCCGGCCGACCGAAGGGCTGCCTGAGGCAGGACAACCCATATGCTAGGACTGCAGATGCATCCTTGAAGGACATCAATCGTGTCAATACCTTGTGCCTGGTTCCAAGCACAGAATCTCTTCCATTTTTCTGCAGAAGATTTTCTGGTGCTAGGCCTCCTGGCCTCCAAAATAACATCCATCATTGCTTTAGAAAGAGAGGTGTGTCTTGAATGCTGCCAGGTTTAAGGTCCTGAATTGGCTGTGCAGTATCTGACTGTCTTGTTGGGTCAATAAGTGAGGAATTTGAGGTAATGTCCAAGCTGGGCATTGAGACAAGCTCTTTAGGATTGGGTACCAGTGCTGGCGGGGCCAGTCTGGGGCAATCAGTATCATTTTTATCTTCTCTTGTCTGACCTTGAGGAGTACCTTGGGGAGGAGAGGCAGAGGAGGAAAGGCATATACTGTTAGGTTTTTCCAGGTGAAAGATAGAGCATCCACTTTCCATGCTTGCTTGTGATAAGTCCTTGTGCAGAATCTCTGCAGTTGGCAGTTGTGAGGGGAGGCAAATAGGTCAATGTCCGAGCATCCCCAGTTCTTTGTTATCGTGCTGAAGACTTGTGGATCCAATTTCCACTCGTGGGGATCCATTAGGTTTCTGCTTAGTTCGTCTGCCAGAGTATTTATCCTTCCTGGCAGGAATTGTGCTTGCAGATGTACTTGGTAAGTCAATGCTGTGTCCCACAAGTTCATGGCTAGCCTGCAGAGGGGGTAGGAATATGTGCCCCCCTGCTTGTTTATGTACCACATGATTGTAGTATTGTCCGTCTATCAGTAGTTGTCCTGGATGAAGTAGATCCTTGAAGGCTGTCAGGGCCTTCTGAACAGCTAGCATCTCTTTTTGATTGATATGTAGATGCATTTGACTTGCGGACCATGTGCCCTGAATACATCTTCCTGCCATATGGGCCCCCCAGGCATAATCTGATGCATCTGTTGTCAATGTCTGCCTGGCTGTGGGTAAGGTGAATGGCTGTCCCGTGTTGAGGTGACAGGCTTTTGCCCACCATCGAAACTCCTGTTGCAGGCAGGGAATGAGGGTAATTATTGTTTCCAGGCTGTGGCAATGTTGAGTCCAAACACTTTTTAGATACCATTGAAGTTTCCTCATATGCAATCTTGCATATGTAATTAGCAGAATGCAGGATGCCATGAAGCCCAAAGCCTGCAGAATTTTTCTTGCAGATAACTGGGTCTTTGTTGCCAACATTTTGAAATAAGTAGTCAGTTGTCTGTGTTTGTCTGGCATGAGATAAGCCATCTGGGCAGTTGTATTTAAACTTGCACCCAGGAATATTATGTCTTGAGAGGGTACGAGTTTTGATTTCTTTTCATTTACTGTGTACCCTAGACCTGTTAGTAACTTTTTTACAAATGCCAGATGCTGTAGTAGAGTGTCCTTGTTCTCTGCTTGAATAAGGCAGTCGTCCAAGTAAGGATATATTTGTATTCTTCTTTGTCTGCAAAATGCAATCACTGGTGCTAGGCATTTTGTGAAGACCCTGGGCGCAGTAGATGAGCCAAAGGGCAGTGCAGAGAATTGGTAGTGCATCGAGCCAGCTATAAATCTGAGGTATGTTCTGCATGATTGTCTGATTGGGACATGCAGGTATGCCTCTTTTAAGTCTAAAGTCACAAGCCAAGCCTTCTTGCCCAGCATGGGCAGAAGCTGCTGCAGAGTTAACATTTTGAATTTTGGAATATCCAGGAATGTGTTTAGGATAGACAGGTCCTGTACTGGTCTCCAGCCTTTGTCCTTTCTGGGTACCAAGAATAGCCTTGAGTAAAATCCTAGTCCCTGCTCTTGCTGTGGTACTTGCTGAATGGCTCTCATGTCCATGAGGGATGAAACTTGTTTTTGTGCCTCTGCCCATTGATTGCGTGGCAGGTCTGGCATACCGTTTGGCCTTGGCAGGGTGTGAAAGTGGAACCTGTAGCCTTGAGATACGATATTGAAGACCCATTTGTCCTGGGTGATCATGTGCCAATTTTGTGAAAAAAGTGCTAGTTTTCCCCCCAAAGGAGCTGTCATAAGATAAGTGTTTGGTGCTGGCAGGGGAAGACATTAAGACCGTTTCCTGTATGGCTGTGATTTTTCCTCTACGCTTTTGGAGGTAGAAGCACCCCATTGTTTAGGCCTGTATGAGCCTTGGGGCTGTGATCTGCCTTCGGGGCGTCTGTATCTGCCTCTTTGTGGCCTGTCTGACACTGGAAAGGACCAATTATTTGTAGGCCAGTTCCTGCTAAATCTGGGAGGCTGTACCTATAAGAAATTCTTCACTGTTTGCACAGATTTATCTTTGTCCTCCATTTTCTTCAACACTTCTTCTGCTTTAACACCAAACAAGGTATCATGTTGTAATGGAGCATCTAATAGTTTTGCTTTAACATGATCAGGCAGATTCTGTTCTTTTAACCAAGCATGCCTCCTAATAACAGAACATGTAACTGCGGCCCTGCAGGAGGTCTCTAGAGAATCAAAACCACATTGCAAAGTATGCTTTCCCACTTGTTCAGCTGCATGCAATAAAGCCTGCATTTCTTTGTTTTCTGCACATTCTGAATTTGTCAACATTTTCTGTTTAAGCAGTGACATAAGATATTGCTGATATTTAAGCAGATGAAACTGACAATTTAAAGCTCTTACAGCCAAGGTAGCAGAAGTATAAATCTTTTTCCCCCATCTGTCCAGGGCCCTTGAATCCCTATCAGAGGGGATAGGGTTTTTTGCAGTGGAAGCCTTGACCCCCTTGGGACCCTGAGAAATGGTTTCTGGGTCAGCAGCAGAGTTTTTGTAAAGAAATTTATGTGAATCCTGAACTCTGTAGTATCTGTCTGGCTTAACAGGAGCTGGTGGTAAAGAGTCAAGAGATAGACCGGACTCTGAAAATACATCTACAATGTCTAAAACAGGAGGAATAGCAAGGGGCCTGTGCTGAGGTAATAAAAGGAAGTCTCTGAGCCTTTTCTTGGATTCTGAGTAATCTTGGCTCTCCCAATGGAAATGCACCCTCATAGTATGCAGGGTCTCCCCAAAAGAATAATCCTCAGGAGGAGAGGCTTAAGGGATAGATTCTTCAGCATCAGAATCCTCATAGGGAGGAAGGGAATATTCCTGTTCAGAAGAGGAATCAGAGGAAATGGAAACCTGATCTGAAGATTCATATTCTATCTCTTGCCTAGGCCTCTTATCAGGAGGGGGATGGGAACCCCTGATCAAAGTAATTAGGTCTTCGGCCATTTTAAGCATCTGTTTTTTAGGCATGGAGTCCTGTCCAGGAGAATGCTGCACTTGTTTCTTTGTCTTTAGAGCTGCTTTAGTCTTTGCCTTTGAAGCTGAAGTAGGCTTTACATATAACTGTGTAGGCCTGAAAACACCCTCAGAAGCCGATGCCTGCTCAGCAGCTCCGGACCCATCTGAGGGAATAGTTTCGAGTGTCCAATACCTTGAGTTTCCAGCGGCCTAGTCGGCTCCACGTGGGAGTTGGAAGCGGCCTGTGGCTCTGAGCTAGCGAGCGCCAGGGGCTGCGAAAGCACCTCACTGAGAACAGGCAAATCGGTGACAGGCCTAGCAGAAGCCTCGTCATCGGTTTTGGACCTCGGTTGCCTGTCCTTTTCTTTACACTTTTTATAAACTCCAGTAGTCGGCTGTTCCGACGGCATTATATAACTGAATCTTCTGCCAAAGTAATGAAATGCAAAATCGTACCGACGCTTAATAGTGCGTTGGTTAAATCTAGCACAAAACAGACAACTAGCAACATCATGGTCAGGGCCTAGGCAAGGAATACAGTAAGAATGAAAATCCTTATGAGGTATTTGCTTCCCACAAGAAATACAATTATTAATTTTTTCTGACATCGGTCTGGAGCAAGAAAAAAAGTTTCCCTAACGGGGTACTTAGCTTTAATGAAAACTTCGGATCTGAAATTCGAATTTGAAAATCTCAGGAGTCAGCCGACCGGCACTTGCGAACTGCTTTTGCTTCGGGCACCGCGCGGCAAGAAAGACTGAAGAAAATGGCATTGGCTGCATCTTTTATACCCCTGGCGCACTGACGTCAGGGAGGAGGCGACAGCAAACTGACGCCGGACCTAGACTTTGGAACTCGGGCCGACTGCGGGTAGCCTGCCAGCAGGATAACCCAATTGTAATGACTGCAACAGTGAAACACGATGATAGTGCATGGAGCCTGCCCTGAAGCGTAGGTATTTCCTAAAAGATTCCCTTATTGGGATGTGCAGGTAAGCTTCCTTTAAGTCTAGGGTTGCCAGCCAGGCGTCCTTGGCTAGCATGGGAAGAAGCTGTTGCAGAGTTAGCATTTTGAATTTTGCAACTACCAGAAAGGTGTTGAGAATAGAGAGATCCAGGATAGGACGCCAAAAGTTGTCTTTTCTGGGTACCAGAAAAAGTCTTGAATAAAAGCCTTGTCCCCTTTGTTCTGCTGGTACAGACTGAATAGCCTTAATATTAAGGAGAGAGAAAACCTGCTGTTGGGCCTCAGCCCATTGATTTGGGGGTAGGTCTGGCCAACCATTTGGTGTTGGTAGGGTGTGGAAGTGGAATCTGTATCCTTGAGAAGCTATGTTCAAAACCCAATTGTCCTGGGTAATGAGGTCCGAGTTTTTTGCATGCAGGGCGAGCTTTCCTCCTAAGGAAGTAGGTAGTAGAGCAGGGCTTGGAAGGGTTAAGGTTAAGTCATTGTGCTATTTTACCGCAGAGGGGTAGCCTACTACTCCCTGCTTTGGAAGTGGGAGCTCCCCCCACTGCTTAGGTTTATGCGAAGCCTGAGACTGTAGCCTATGTGGTCTACTGTTCCTGGGTTTGGACTGAAAAGGCTTAGAAGGGACTGGAAAGGACCAGTTCTTAGAAGGCCAATGCCTACTGAATCTAGGAGGCTGTACTTGTAGGAAATCTTTAACAGTTTGCATAGATTTAGCTTTTCCCTCCATTCTTTTGAGGACGACTTCTGCTTTGTTGCCAAAAAGGCAGTTTTGGTTTAAGGGAGCATCCAGTAATTTAGCTTTTATATGATCTGGCAAGTTTTGTTCCTTAAGCCAAGCATGCCTTCTAAATACAGACCCAGTGACAGCAGCCCTGCAAGATGCTTCTAAAGCATCAAAACCACACTGCAAAGTATGTTTACCAACTTGTTCTGCAGAATGCATTAAATCCTGTAATTCTGTGTGTTCAGTACAGTCAGGAATCAACATCATTTTGTTTGACTAGCCCCATAACATGCTGCTGATACTTTAACATATGAAACTGGCAATGTAAAGCCCTGGTGGCCAAAGTAGCAGAAGTGTATACCTTCTTACCCCATCTGTCTAAGGCTCTAGAATTTCTATCAGAAGGGGTAGGATTTTTGGCAGCAGTAGCCTTAATGCCCTTTGGTCCTTGGGAAATGGTCTCTGGATCCGCAGAAGGATTCTTGAAGAGGAACTTGAGAGAGTCAGGTACTCTTATACCTGTCAGGTTTTCTGGGAGCTGGAGGTAAAGTGTCTGGGGAAAGGCTAGATTCCAAGAAAGCAACAGGAGGGATAGCTAAAGGCCTGTGCTGAGGTAGGAGTAACAACTTCCTAAGCCTCTTTTTGGAGTCAGAGTAATCCTGTCTTTCCCAGTGGAAATGCTCCCTAAGAGTGTGCAAGGTTTCACTGAAAGAAAAATCTTCTGGAGGGGAAGCAGAGGGAATGGAATCCTCTGCATCAGAATCCTCATAAGTAGATAAGGGCAAATCCTGGTAATCAGAAGGAGCAGAAAAATCAGATTCCTGATCAGAAGAATCAGAAAGAATCTCAGTTCTAGGTTTCTTAGAAGGGGAAGGCTGGCTTCCCCTAATCAAGGTAATGAGGTCTTCAGCCATTCTAAGCATTTGTTTTTTAGGCATATTGGCCTGTGCCTTTGGTTTGGTCGTCGGTTTTCTAGGCGTGGTGCGAGTTTTAGGCCTGGATGAAAACGATGGTGTCTGTTTAATATGAATGTCTGTAGGGCCTGAATACACCCTCAGAAGCCGGTGCCTGCACAGCGGCTCCGGACCCATCCAAGGTAGAGACATCCACAGGTTCCATAGTCGAAGAAGCATTTCGCGGCATACCGGACTCTGAATGGGTCTCAGTTGAGGCCTGCGAATCAGAAGTAGCGGGTATTAGGGGCTGTGAAAGCACCTCATTGGGTACCGGCGGACTGGCGACTAGCTTAACGGAAGCGTCATCGGCAGTTTTGGACCTATGCGGTCTGTCTCTGTCTTTATCTTTACATTTGGTCAGAAGATTGGTAGTCGGATGGCTCGACGAAGCCATTTCAGAGTACACAGAACGAGTACAAAAATAATTAGCTGCAAAAATAGCCCGGCGACGGTTAGTTTGGCCGTTAAATAAGGCACAAAACCGACGAGGGATGTCGTGGTCTGGGCCTAAGCAGGGGATGCAGTAAGAATGAAAATCTCTATGAGGTATTTGCTTTCCACAGGTAAGACAATTGTTAACTTTTACTGACATCAGCTAGAGCAAGAAAAAGGATCCCCAATGGGGTACTTAGCTTTTTTGAAGACTTCGGGTCTGAAAATGAAAACTTCAGGAGTCGGCTGACCGGCACATGTGAACTGCTTCTGCTTCGGGCACCGCACGGCAAGAAAGACTGATGTAATGGCGTCAGCTGCATGTTTTATACCCCTGACATCAAGGAAGAAGTGACAGCATCCGATGCAGAAATCCAAAGACTCTGGTATTCAGGCCGGCTGAGGGCTACCTGCAGGCAGATAACCCAAATGTGATGACTGCAACAGTGAAACACGAAGAAAGTACAGTTGTGCACCTACCATAAATGTAGATGTTCCGAGTGTATTCACTGTTGCAGTCATTATAATTGGGTTATCCTGCTGGCAGCCGACCAGCAGTCGGCCCGAGTTCCAAAGTCTTGGTCCGGCGTTGGTTGCTGTCGCCTCTTCCCTGACGTCAGTGCGTCAGGGATATAAAAGTTGCAACCTACGCCATTTTCTTCAGTTTTTCTTGCCCCAGATGTCAGGTGCCCCCAGATAGGAAGGCTGGAAAGATAAAAATATGCCAAAAACCATGCATACATTACTATAAACATTTCCTTCATCTACACGCAAATACACCACAATAGGTTGTATAGAGTTGAGAAGTACAGAAAAGTCCCAGCAATGAAAAGAGGGATGGTGGGTAACCTGGACTGCAACAGTGAATACACTCGAACATGTACATTTATGGTAGGTACACAACTGTACTATGTTCATCGTGTTTCACTGTTGCAGTCATTACAATTGGGTTGTATCCCAAAGCTGAGGTTGGGTGGCTGGGCCTAAATAGGATTAGGAGAGGCTACCAGGCCCTGCAAAACTGCAGTGGCAAAGCCTGCTCTGGATTTAGAGTAGAGAGGTAAGTGGTAGTGCTTGTTGAAAGTGTGCACTGAGCTCCAGGTTGCAGCTTCTAAAATGTCTTTGGTTGGTACTCCTCTGAGAAAAGCTGCTGAAGTGGCTGCTGCTCTGGTAGAATGAGGCCTAATGCCCTTAGGCACTGATTTGCCATGTTATGCATAACAGAAGCGGATGCAATGTCCTATCCATTTTGAAATTGTCTGCTTTGTAATAGGCTTTCCTTGTGATCCTGCAGCATAGGTTACAAACAGTTGCTCAGTTTTTCTGAAGGCTTTTGTTATATCCAAAGCGTGCAGCAGTCTCTCCCCTTTATTCTGGGGATTTGGGTAGAAAGTAGGTAAATGGATGGTTTGGTTCAAGGCCACATTGGAGACCACTTTTGGCACGAGTGTTGGGTTTGTCCTAAGAGAAACCCTGTCCTGATGGAAATGATGAAAGGTTCCACAGCCATTAATGCCTGTAACTCTGAAACTCTTCTTGTTGAAGTTACTGCTAGGAGCAGAGCAGTTTTCCATAAGAATTTTAGATCAGCTGTGCTGGCTGGTTCAAAAGGAGGAAGTGTGAGTTTTTCTAAAACAAAGTTGAGATCCCAAGTTGGTACTGGTGCTCTCCTTGGCGGTCTTATATTTTTTGCTCCTCTGAGGTACTGTCGTAGTATTGGATGTGAAAAAATAGGAGGGTCCGTATTGTAATGAGCTGAAATGGCAGAGGCATGGATTTTAACTGATGAGAAAGATAGGCCTTTGTCCAGCATCTCAGTTAGGTATTGTAAAATCTGTGGTATATTAGGGACAAGTGGCTCGCGGCCTTGTGCCTGCTTCCAAGCACAGAATCTCTTCCATTTTTCTGCATAAGATTTCCTAGTGCTGGGCCTCCTGGCTTCTAAAATGACATCCATAACAGCTTTAGAGAGAGGTGCAGTCTGAGTGGTTACATTATCTGCCATGCTGCCAGAATTAAGGTTTTGAGCTGACTGTGCAGAATCTGATTGTTTTGCTGTGTCAGAAGGTGAGGAATTTGAGGTAGAAGCCAAGCTGGGCCTTGAGACAAGTTCTTTAGGACTGGGTACAAGTGCTGGCGTGGCCAGTCTGGGGCAATCAGGACCATTTTTGGACTTTCTTGTCTGACTTTTAGGAGCACCTTGGTAAGAAGAGGCATCGGCGGGAAGGCATAGACTGTCAGGCCTTTCCAGCTGAATGTTAGAGCATCCACTTTCCATGCTTGAGTGATAAGTTCTTGTGCAGAATTTCTGTATTTGGTAATTGTGAGGGGAGGCAAAAAGATCTATGTCTGGGCGTTCCCATTTCCTCGTTATCATGCTGAACACCTGTGGATTTAGTTTCCATTCATGAGGATCCATGAGATTTCTGCTTAGTTCGTCTGCCAGTGTATTTTTTGTTCCTGGCAGGAATTGTGCCTGCAGATGTACTTGATAGGTCAGTGCTGTGTTCCACAAAGTCATGGCTTGCCTGCATAGGGGGTAGGAATGTGTGCCCCCTTGCTTGTTTATGTACCACATAACTGTGGTACTGTCCGTCTTTATTAATAGTTGCCCTGGATGTAGTAGGTCCTTGAAAGCTGCCAGGGCATTCTGAACAGCTAGCATCTCTTTTTGATTGATGTGAAGATGCATTTGTTCCTTGGGCCATGTGCCCTGAATACATTTTCCTGCCATATGTGCCCCCCAGGCATAATCCGATGCATCCGTTATTACTGTCTGCCTGGCTGTGGGTAAGGTGAAAGGCTGTCCTTTGTTGTGGTGACAGGCCTGGAACCACCACTGAAACTCCTGTTGTAGGCAGGGAATTAAAGTTATGATTGTCTCCAGGCTGTGACAATGCTGAGTCCAAACACTTTTCAGATATCATTGTAGTTTCCTCATATGCAGTTTTGCATATGGAATTAGTAGAATGCAGGATGCCATGAAGCCCAGGGCCTGCAGAATTTTTCTTGCAGGGAGCTGGGTTTTTGTTGCCATCATTTGAAAGTAATGAGTCAGTTGCCTTTGTTTGTCTGGCGTGAGATAAGCCATCTGGGCAGTTGTATTTAAGCTTGCACCCAGGAATATTATCTCTTGAGAGGGCACTAGTTTTGATTTCTTTTCGTTTACTGTGTACTCTAGGCAAATTAGTAATCTTTTTACAAACGCCAGATGCTTTAGAAGAATGTCCTTGCTCTCTGCTTGAATAAGGCAGTCATCCAAGTAGGGATATATTTGAATTAATTTTTGTCTGCAAAATGCAGTTACTGGTGCCAGGCATTTTGTGAAGACCCTGGGCGAAGTAGATAAGCCAAAGGGCAGTGCAGAGATTTGGTAATGCATTGAGCCTGCTATGAATCTGAGGTATCTTCTGCAAGATTGTCTGATTGGGACATGCAGGTATGCCTCCTTGAGGTCCAAAGTAAGTAGCTAAGCCTTCTTGCCCAGCATGGGCAGAAGTTGCTGTAGTGTTAACATTTTGAATTTTGGAACATCCAGGAAAGTATTTAGGATTGACAGGTCCAATATTGGTCTCCAGGCTTTGTTCTTTCTGGGTACTAAGAAAAGTCTTGAATAAAATCCTTGTCCCTGTTCTTGCTGTGGAACTCTTTGAATAGCTTCCATGTCCATAAGAGCAGCAATTTGTTTTTGGGCCTCTGCCCATTGGTTTTGTGGCAGGTCTGGCATACCTTTTGATTTTGGAAGAGGGTGGAAGTGGAACCTGTAACCCTGACAAACAATATTCAGCACCCACTGGTCCTGGGTGATTATGTGCCATTTTTTTTGACAAAAGTGCTAGCTTTCCCCGTTGGCATTTGTAGAGGAAAGTCACTGGGACTGTTTCCTATAAGGTTGTGATTTGTCTTCCCCTCCTTTGGGGTCTGAAGCACCCCATTGTTTAGGTCTGTAGGAGCCTTAACCCCTTTAGGACCCTGAGAAATGGTTTCTGGGTCTGCAGCGGGGTTTTTGTAAAGAAATTTATGAGAGTCAGGGACCCTGTAGTACCTGTCTGGCTTGACTGGTGCAGGGAGTAAAGAATCAGAAGACAGACTGGATTCAGAAAAAACATCATCAACAATATCAAGCACAGGGGGGACAGCCAGGGGCCTGTGCTGAGGTAATAAAAGGAAGTCGCTGAGCCTTTTCTTGGATTCTGAATAATCCTGGCTCTCCTAATGGAAATGCTCCCTCATAGTGTGCAGGGCTTCCCCAAAACAATAATCCTCAGGCGGAGAGGCTGAAGGTATAGAGTCTTCTGCATCAGAGTCCTCATAGGGAGGTAGAGAATATCCCTGATCAGAAGAGGAATCAGAGGAAATGGAAACCTGGTCAGAGGAATCATAGTTAGTGTCTTGCCTGGACCTTTTGTCAGGAGGGGGATGGGAACACCTGATTAAAGTAATTAGGTCTTCGGCCATTTTAAGCATCTGTTTCTTTGGCATGGATGACTGTTCAGGAGAATGCTGTACTTGTTTCCTTGTCTTTAATGGTTCATAGGTTCATACTAGGCTATCTGCCCTGGGGCAATTATAAGCCTAGCCCGATTCTGTATGGCTTACGCCACCCCTTGATTTGAGTACACTGTGCCCTTTTTAAGGTTTAGTTTACTGTGCCTCTGTCTAATAGTGACACAGGAGTAATCCCTGGGACAAACCTACGATCCCCCATCCACTTATCGAGATTCTTCTTGAAGAGATTCAGTGAGGTGCTCTGCCTCACATGAACTGGAATTCTATTCCAGAGCGAAGGGAGCCTCTGGGTTATGAACCTGTCCCTCCAGCAAGTTCTATTTATTTCTGTGTTGAGGTTCAAGTCCCTCGAGCGTGTGGCTCTAAGGGATTTAGATTTACAGAGGTGGAGCATGTCCATTAATTCTGGATTTGACATAGCTTTGTATGTCAGGCATAGATCGCCTCGAAGTAGGCGGTATGCAACTGAGTAGAGCTGGAGTTTTTTTAACCGAGCAGCATATGGCATCTGTTTGAGACCCTTGATCCTCTTGGTGAGATACTTTTGGGGTCTTTCTAATTGCTGCAGGTGTCGGGTAAGGTACATCCCAAAAGGGGCATTGTATTCTATAATGGGCCTGATGAGGGATGAATAAAGGGGCACGATCACCTCTCTTGATCTAGATGTGAAACCCTTCGTGATGAGGTGGGCTATGTAGAAGGTCTTACTAACCACTTTGGCAATGTGGTTTTCAAAGGAGAGATTGCTATCAACTTGGGTCCCCAGGTCCCTAATAACTTTCTCTGTACTTAAAGGGTTTCCGCCTATATGGTAATTTGTGGGCACATTGTTTTTGCCAAAGGGTATGACTATACATTTTTTGGCATTTAGCTTTAAACCATGGCGCTGGCACCAGTTATCTGTCTCTGTGAGACCTTTCTGAAGGATGTTTGTGTCAGCTGGAGAGTTGATTATGACCCCCAGTTTGTAGTCGTCTGCGAACTTGGTGAGCCATAGTCCTCCCACGTTTGCCTGTACCTCGGAAAAGTATATACCGAACAAGAGTGGTCCCAGGACAGAACCCTGTGGGACGCCACTTGTGACCGGTTTCGAGTCTGACATGGCTCCAGCAACTCTCACTCTGTGGGTTCTGTCTTTGAGCCAGTTTGCGACCCATCTTGTGACATAGGGGTTTTATATTTAAGCTGGATAGCTTATCTATGATGCCCGAGTGGGGTATTGTGTCAAATGCCTTTGCAAGGTCCAGATAGGCTGTGTGGACTACCTTCCCTTCATCTATGGCTTTGGTGACTGTTTCAAAGAAGTCAATCAGATTCAAAAGGCAGGGTCTGCCCTTGACAAAGCCGAACTGGGTAGGATCTAGTGTCTGTAGGTCCCCAATGTCTTTGTTTATGAGCTCCATGATGATCCTCTCCATTGCCTTGCAGACTAAGCTAGTCAGGCTTATGGGGCGATAGTTTCCAGGGTCCGTAGAGGCTCCACCTTTGTGGAGTGGGACCACTGTTGCTGTACGCCATTCTGTGGGCACATATCCTGTAGTGAGGCTGAGATTGTATAGCTGTTTTATTTGAGGGATTAGTTCCTCTTGTAGTTCATGTAGGACGCAACCTGGGACGCCATCTGGTCCCATGGAAGCAGTGTTTTTTGCTTTGGAGAGGGCAGCCTTCAGCTGAGCATCTGAGATGTTTGGGAGGCAGCCCTCTGCGGGATAGATACTTGCTCTTTGGGGAGGGGTGGAGAAGTTTGCACTGAACCTGTTTGCCAGGATATTGGCGATGTCCGTGGGTTCAGTGTAGTTTTTGTAGCTTAGCAGCAACTCAGAACAAGTCTGGGAGTTGCATCTCAGGTTGGTAACATAACTGAAAAAGCCTTATGATTGTCTTTGGTGTCCTGTGCAATTTTTCTCTCGAAGCTGGCTTTGGAGGATTTTATGAGGGATCGTAATTTTTTGCTAGTACTGATCAGAGATGCCTTCCCTATTAGGGATTTTGCTCTATCATGTAGTAGCTTCCTCCTTCTGTTGTACAGTTTATTTATGGCAGGGGTCCACCAGAATGGACGCCTGCCTTTGGATGATTGGGTCTTGGTTTTGTTTGGGATAGCATGATCCATGCATTCCTGGAGATGTCCGTAGAATGCATTTATATAGGATTCTGCAGTTTGGGCTGTAGTTTCCACTGGCCCTGGGGCCTTGAAGGATTCCACTTGGTTTTGAGAAGTGAGAAGTTCGCTTTGAGAAGTTTTTCACTGTGGTTTTCTGGGCTGGGGTGGGGTCGGGATGTGGACATCCAGTGAAATTAATTTATGGTCTGATCTTACCAATGAGGGATATACTTCTGGTGTGGAGCATAGAGTCCCCATGTTGGTAATGATCAGGTCTAGTATGTTGTCCCCTCTTGTGGGAGTGGTGACTAGTTGTTCCATAGCATTTGAGTTTATAATTTCCAGGAATCTTTGGGCTAAGGTGCTGGGGCTTGAGTAGTGCTTCCAGTCAATGTTTGGGTAGTTGAAGTCGCCCAATATAATGGTGTTCGGAGAGATCTTCATGTTCTCCAATGTTTTCAGGAAAGCCGAATGGGATTCCTGACTTTGAGAGGGTGGTCTGTAGGATGCTATAAACTGAAAAGCAGTCTTGCCCACTGTTAGTTGCACGTGGATGGACTCCGATACTTCGTGCAATGCCACTAACCTGGAGGTGTGGATATCCTTGATAAATATGGAAACTCCCCCTCTTTTAGTGGTTCGGTCTGGGTTTTGGGGCCGAAAAGCATGATATGAGGTATAGCCTGGTAGTGCTGGGGTGCTCTCTGGAGCCTTGAACCAGGTTTCTGTCACTGCACAGATATTGATGTTCTCCATACTGAGGAGAGCTTTGAGTGCGTGCATCTTGAGGTTAAGACTTCTGGCGTTTAGCAGCATTACCCTTAGTTTCTTGTTCCTTGTGCTGTCTATGGGGGAGGGTTTGACTTTTGAGCCTTGCCTAAAAAAGGCACCATGGGGGTGGCAAGAGCCTTTGCCAATATCCGAAAGCCCAGTGGTGACAGGTGCAAGCCGTCCCTAGTGAAGCAACGTGGCTTGTCGAGCATATCATCCCAGGCTGACAGACACTGGATCCCCTTTGAATGACACCAAAATTTTAGCCAATTGTTAAAATCGATCATTTTGTCTTTGTACTGTGGCATCATTCTAGGTGAGCGTAAGATGCTGCTCAAGGTCAGGGTCATACCAGCCTGGGCTACATGATCAGAGAGCTCCTCTATGTCTCTTTTCATGTAGTCCAGGGAGGTACGTCTCAGGTCATTCACACCAGCATGTACAATGACTGAGTCATATTTGTACTTGCTTTGGAGTGACCTGAGTGCTTGCGTTATGTGTCGGATCCTAGCACCCAACAGGCAGCTCACTGTGACCTTCTCTTTATTCAGCCTGGTGAGCAGGACGTCAGTGTGTCTGACAATAGAGTCACCTATAACAAGAGTATCAGGTGTGTTATTCAGCCTTAAGGGCTGTGGCTGCTTGGCACACTGACTTTGTGGGTTATGTGTTGTGTGTGTTTTGTTTTGAGGTAGCGTTTGCTTGGATGTCTGCTTTGGAGGTCTCTGTTGCTTAGGTAGATTTTTATTTAGAGCCTCCAAGTATGTTTTTGTGTATTTATGTGTTTGGTTCGCTGATGTGGTGGGACTATGTGATACTGGAATTGTGTTGTGTGAGGTTACCTTCTCCTCCTGACTGGTTACACCAGTTTTGAGATGAGAGAGCTCAGCCTCCAGTTTGGCTAAATAGTTGCATCTCTCACATATATTTGAACCTGTTTGGAGGAGGAGAGGGTTGTCCGTGTACATGAGACAGTTGTAACATTGCCTCAAAATTCCCTGATTCACCAACTGGACTGGAGAGGAAACCATTGACTGACCTTTGGACATGCTAGAGTAATAGGGAAACTGAATTTAAGACGGACCAATAGAGGACAGGGTAATCGTAGAGAGTAAAAGAGTAAGTAGTGCTTATGGTTTAATAGTGCTAACTTGTAGGATTACTTAATTGGACCAGTGAAGGGCCTTAGAATGAGAATATGGTGTTTAAATTGAGAGATAGAGCAGTTCTAAGGGAAAAAGTGAAGAGCAGACTTTGTGGAGCCAGGAATAGTTTAAACCCAATTAGGTGGTGCTGCCCGCTGTTGCGCTATGCTCAAAAACGCGCAAAAGAGGGTTTTAAGAGAGGAAAATGATGGAGTTTTGGAATTGACCCAAAATGGCCAATAAAACTACAGTTTCAAATCAGTAACCACTCCCACAGGGGCAGGCAGGCTGCTCAATGTTTTTCACTGCCACTGATCAACAGAGAGACTTTCCTTTAGCCCAAGCAAAAAATGGCCTCACAGAAACTTACAAACAGTTCAAGAACAGCAAGCCTGTAACTGAACTTTTTTAAATCTCAGAAAAGTGGGGAAAAAAGCAAGATTTTTTTTGTTTTTTGTTTTTACAGAGATAGCAGAGGTTAACAAGTATCAACAAGTTATAACAGTGCAGTAAATGACCCCACACAAGAGTGCTTGGCCAAAGACAGATAAAATGCAAGTTTTGAGAAAAAAACGATTTTAAAAATAAGTGCAAACATTTGCAGTCATTACAATTGGGTTATCCTGCTGGCAGGCGACCCGCAGTCGGCCCAGGTATGAACTTCCACTGCAGCAAACTTTGCCTTGGCTGCTGAAGTGGGTTTAATTGTAAGCTGTGAGGGTCTGAAAACACCCTCAGAAGCTGATGCCTGCTCAGCGGCTCCGGACCCATCTAGGGAATAGTTTCCGTAGGCCCAATACCTTGAGTTTCCATAGGCCTCGGTGTCTCCACGTGGCTGTCGGTTACGGCCTGTGGCTCTGAGGTAGCGGGTGTCAGGGGCTGCGAAAGCACCTCACTGAGAACCAGCAACTGGCCTAGAAGAGGCTTCGTCGTCGGTTTTGGACCTCGGATGCCTGTCCTTTTCTTTGTCTTTGCGTTTTTTATAAATTCCGGTCGTCGGTTGTTCCGACGTCATTATGTAATTAAACCTTCGGCCAAAATAATGTAAAGCAAAATCGAACAGACGTTTAATAGTGCGTTTGTTGAATCTAGCACAAAACCGACAACTGGTAATGTGGTTAGGGCCTAGGCAAGGAATACAGTAAGAGTGAAAGTCCTTATGAGGTATTTGCTTCCCACAAAACATACAATTATTAACTTTTACTGACATCGGTCTGGAGCAAGAAAAAGTTTCCCCAACGGGGTACTTAGCTTTATTGAAGACTTCGGTTCTGAATCTCAAATTTGAAAATCTCAGGAGTCGGCCGACCGGTACTTGCGAACTAATTTTGCTTCGGGCACCGCGTGGCAAGAAAGACTGAAGAAAACGGCATTGGTTGCAACTTTTATACCCCTGGCGCACTGACGTCAGGGAAGAGGCGGCAGCAATCAATGCCGGACCAAGGCTTTGGAACCCAGGCCGACTGCGGGTCGCCTGCCAGCAGGATAACCCAACTGTAATGACTGCAACAGTGAAACACGATGAACATCATCATGGAACTGTGTGCGTTGACACACAAAAGGCCTTTAGTATAGTAAGGTATGAACTTCCACTGCAGCAAAGGCAAGTCGGGCAAATGTTATAAGCTGGACACAGACCATATACAAAACCCCAGAAAGTACACATGCTCTTCTATATCACTGTTGCAGTATCCAAAACAGAAGGATCTCCTGCCCAGTGCAGGCTGATGCTTGGCAAGTATAAAAAAGCCTAATAATCTTGTATACATCATATGTCATATTTACACTCTCCACATAGACGGTAGGGCATAAAAGGGATGTATAGACTCAACTACTCAGAACTTCTTTGCCAAAAATCTGAATGCTACTTTTGCTGGTTGGTCTGAACACCTTGTTGCTGTACTGAATACTCAGCCACCAGACAAGTGCTCCATTTTTTTTTTTGAGTCTTTTATTTTATTTTGCTACTTCGAGTTCATAACATCCAAGAGGAGAAAATGTCAGTGTGGAAGGCGGATTCCTCATAAGGATTATCACAAACCGTGTCTTTTTTGTTTGGGTGCATACCTCTTGTAGTATCTGCAACGCTTTTGTGCCTAAGACACTCAGAAGCAGTTTGACTTCCCTAGCCATTTATCTGGAAAACCAACAGCTTAAACAGACAGCCAAAGTGTTCGAAGCCAAAGGACTGGTGCATGCAAACTAGACTAAAAAAGAAAGATTTCAGCTTTAATCGCAGCTGGAGTGTGGACCAGCGGCCAGGAAGACAACCAGTCTGGTGATGGAGATGTGCAGTCTTCAGAAACAGGACAGTTCACCTTTTCCTCAGAATACATAGAAATCCATTTGGAGTTAGAGACCTGAACTGGAGACAGAGAGAAAATGCAACATTTGGATGCTGAAGAAAAGGAAAAGCAGCGTAAGCATGAACTGGAGATCAAACGTTTGGAGGCTGAATAAAAGGAGAAGCAGTGTCAACTGGAGGCGAAATATTTGGAAACCGAAGAGACTGCATCATTTGGATATTGAAGAAAATGAGAGACTGCAGAGACTGGAAGATGAAGAAAAAGAGAAGCAGCGACAACACTGGTGGGAGATGTTGACTCTTCGTCAGGGTCATGGAGGTAGTGGGGAAGGGAATAACCAGACCCCAGAAGCAATAAAGGTCAGTAAATTTCTTCCACAATTTGCAGAAGGGAATAATTGATAGTTTTATTCATACATTTGAAAGAGTATGTAAACAGTATAATGATGACCAAGGGCTCTCTGGTATGGTTCCGGACTCCCTTACTCCATGGTAAAGCTGTAACTGCTGTTTATACGTTGTCTGATACTGACTGTTTAAACTATGATAGAGTAAAACAATGTTTACTGAACTGTTATAAGTTAACACCTGAAGCTTACAGAAAAAAGTTTTGTGAGCACAGACAACAAGGCAGATGAAAGTGTATGTGATTATATTGCTGAGTTAAACACTTACTTTCATAGGTGGGTGAGTGGGTGTCAGGTCACCACTTTTGAAAGACTGGCAGACCTTTTGGTGAGGGAACAAGCCATGAGTACTTTGCCTGAGGACATGAGAATCTGGTTGGCAGACCGAGTGTGTAACTTTGCAGATGAACTGGGTAGAAAAGGGGACTTCTACGTAGCAAGCAGGGTATCACTGCATAAGAAAGGAATCCCAGTGCTGCATATGGATATATGGGAACCCATGGTGGGGAGCCTAAATCACCCTGACAAGAGTCTACCAGTAAACAGTGGAAGCCACTAGTTCAGGTACACGGCCGGGATCACAGGTTAGATGTTTTAAATATAATCAGAGGAGCCATGTAGCATACAAATATCCACTGAAGCAAGGTTGGGAACAAAAGATGAGGGTGCCAGCAAGTGGAAATAACAGCATGCCATTAGTAAGTTGTCTGGAGACAACAGGGCTACCAAACCATCACCGGAGTTTGAATCTCATCTTAATGGATGGAAGAAATGCCACTGCTAAGAGAGAGAGTGAGAGTGAGAGTGTGAGAGAGAGACAGACAGCCTCTGACAATCACTGTGAAGCCAGCAGCAGTTAAAGAGGAGCAGTACTTGCTTGAGCAGTCCACTCTAATCAGAGCTTTAGGTGGTATCCCATTCCAAATACCTTAGGTCAGGGTTTACCTTGACTGGGAGGGTGGAAAAGGAAGCAAGCATGTAGCTGTGTCTGAGGATATTCCTGCCTATATCTTGATAGGGAATGATTCTGATAATGCAGTACCTTGTGTGCATGAAGTTACACGCAGTCAGGCTTGGAGGCAGGCACGTAGGTCTGGCAGCCTGGGGGAGACCCAGACAGACCCCACACCTGAAGCTGGAGCTGATGACGTGGCTATTTCAGGGAGGGAGCTACCTTGCAGCAGTCATCCTGAAAGTAAACCACAGCTGTTGGCAGGTGTGGATGTTCCCATGGATAGGGTTACTGTAAAAACAGAGGTGAGAGGTTGTACCCAGGCTAACAGGGATGCACCACTGTCATAAGATACTAGCTTCCTGTGGAAGGGGAGCTGGAAGGAGTTCCAAAGATTAGATTCATAGGTTCATAGGTAGGTACTAGGCTATCAGCCCTGGGGCCTATATAAGCCTAGCCAAAAAAGTTCCCTGGCTTTCGCCACCTAAGAAAGTTATTTTCCTGCTCCCCTGTCTAGCAGAGCCACAGAAGTGATCCTGGGGTGAACTTCCTATTTCCCATCCAATTGTTGAGATTTTTCTTAAAGAGGGCTAATGAGGAGCTTTGCTCAACATGAATGAGTAGTCTGTTCCAGAGCATGGGAAGTCACTGGGACAGGAGTCTATGCCTCCAGCATGTTCTGTTTATTGTGGTGGCAAGGTTTAGGTCCCTGGAGCGTGTGGGCTCAGAGGGATTGGGGTTTCTTTAAGTGTAGCACGTCCAAAAGATCTGGGTTTGACATGGCTTTGTATGTTAGACAGAGGTCGCCTCTGAATAGTCGACAAGTGATGGAGTAGAGGTGGAGTCTTTTGAGATGGTCTGCGTATGGCATCTGTTTGAGGCCCATAATCCCCTTTGTGAGATATTTCTGTGGTCTTTCTAGTTGTTGTAGATGTCTTGCGAGGTATATGCCAAACAGCAGAGAAGCCCAAGGGGATCCTAATAGCTCCAGACTGGCCAAGGCCAAGGCAACACTGGTACCCACTACTACGGAGCATATGTCACAACAAAAGGTGGGCCCTTCCCCAATGGCCCCAACTTTTGACTCAACACAACTTCAAGACAGTACATCCCAACATTCAGACGCTGCAGCTAACTCATTCTGGAATATTTGGCAGATATGCTTCAGAATGGACTCTCATATTCTTCCATAAAAATACATGCTTCAGCTATTTCAGCTAGATACAACACTGATCCACCTGTGTTTTCACATCCTTTGTTAAGGCAATTCCTTAAGGGAATCAAGAATATAAAGCCACCAAGAAAGGCTCCAGTACCAGCTTGGGGCCTCAACTTTGTCCTAGAAAAACTGACTCTACCCCCCTTTGAGCCAGCAGCTTCTGTGGACTTACAATTTCTCTCATGGAAGACAGCTTTCCTGTTGGCAATTACCTCAGCAAGAAGGGTTTCGGAATTACAGGCCCTAATGGCAATACCACCGTTCATAACCTTTCACAGAGACAGGGTCTCCTTACGAACCAACCCTACCTTTCTGCCAAAAGTGGTATCTAGGGTTTCTTTAAATCAAGCAATTCACCTGCCTACTTTCTTTCCCAATCCTGAGAAGAAAGGAGACTGTTGCATACCTTGGACATTCACAGACAACTTCGCTACTACCTGGACAGAACCAAGACCAATAGGAAGTCTGATCAGCTTTTTGTAGCTTACGCCCCTTGAGTACAAGGAAAAGCAATTTCCAAACAGACTATTTCAAAATGGATTGGACATTGCATCAGATTCTATTATTCCTTCCATGGAAAGAGTGTACCAGCCAATGTCAGACCACACTCTACCAGAGCTACAGCCACCTCTACAGCATTCTTAAGAGGGGTGCCTACAAAAGACATTCTAGAAGCTGCTACATGGAGCTCCGTGCATACATTCTCCAAACACTACAACCTCCCTTTATATTCCAGATCCAGAGCAGGCTTTGCTTCGGCAGTCCTGCAGGGATTGATAGCTACACCATCCTTTTCTTAGAGCATTCCACCTCCCCCAGCTAAGCTATGGTAGTCAACCCATATGTTATGACTGCAGTTGCATTCTTGAAGGACATAGTACAGTTTTGTACCTACCATAAATGTAGATGTCCGATAGATATGCAACTGCAGTCGGGTTTTCACTCCCTCCTTCCCCTCTATGCCTTGGGTCCACTCCTCTCCCTGTTATCCTTAGCTGGGGATATCTGTTATGGTGTATCTGTTTATTGCTTATTTATTTGTCTGGAAACCTGTTTTTGTCTTCCAATTTGATTACAGCCTTCCTTGGAGGGCACCTGGCATCTGGGGCAAGAAAGACTGAAGAAGATGGCGTCGGCTGATGCTTATGTACTCCAGCCACTCTGACGTCGGAGAGAAATGCGACATCAGCCGACGTCGGACCCAGACTTTGGAATCCGGCCGACTGAGGGCTGCCGAGGCAGGACAACCCATATGTTATGACTGCAGTTGCATTCTTGAAGGACATCCATCGCTGTGCGCCATTCAGTAAGCACAAAGCCTGAAGTGAGGCTATGATTGAACATGGTACTTAGGTGGGGTGCCAGTTCGTTCTGTAGTTCGTGCAGAACGCAGCCTGGGATGTTGCCAGGTCCCATGGATGCTGTGTTCTTGGCTTTGGAGAGTGCGGTCTTTACTTGTGCAGCTGTGATTACATGGGGCTTTGCATTCTTCTGGTATAGTGATGGGCGTTTTGGGGGGTGAGGGGGGGGGATAAATTTAGCACTGAACCTTTCTGCCAGAATGTTGGTAATATCAGTTGGTTCTGTACATCTAGTGCCACTGCGCTGTAGCTCAGAGCAGATGTGAATGTTGCCATTGAGATTCTTGACACAGAAGTAGAATGGTTTGTGGTTGTCTTTAGAATCAGTGGTGATTTTAATTTCATAACTAGCTTTGGAGGATTTTATGAGAGATCTCAGCTTCTTACTGAGGCTAACCAGGGTGTTCCCGCAATCAGGGGATTTTACTCTTTTTTGCAACAGCTTCTTCCTTCTGTTGTAGAGTTAGTTTACAGCAGGGGACCACCAGATTGGCTTCCTTTTTTTTGGAGGATAGTGTCTTGGTTCTGTTGGGGATGGCACGATCCATGCCCTTGTGTATGTGCTTATACAGTCCATTTGTATAGGATTCAGCAGTCGTACCTCTATTTTCCATCTGTATGGGTGTCATGAAGCTTGCCACTTCTGTTTTAAGAAACATGAAATTGGCTTTGGAGAAGTTTTTTATGGTGGCTTCCTTAATAGGGGGTGGGGGCGGTATACTGACGTCTAGGGTGATTAACTTGTGGTCGGATCTGACCAGAGAGGAAATGACCTCTGGCAAGGACCATCGGTTGCCCATATTGGTAATGATCAGGTCCAGGGTACTGCTGCCCCTGGTGGGGGTATGGACAAGCTGATCCAGGGCATTGGAATTTGCGAATTCCAGAAAGCATTGAGCAAATGAGTTAGTACATGAGTAGTTAATGGGTAGTTGAAATCGCCCATTAAGGTATTGGGCTGTACCTTAATATTACCCAGTATATCAAGAAATGTGGAGTGGGCGTCCTGGGGCATGGCGGGGGATCGGTAACAAGCTACAACCTGGATTGCAGTCTTGCCCAGTGTTAGTTGCACTTGGATAATTTCGGATGCATTATGTTAAGCAACCTAGAGACCACCCCCTACCATCCCCAGACTAATGGTCTTCTGGAGAGGTTAAACTCTACACTAAAGACCATGCTGTGGGTATTTACAGACCAGTTTAAGAGACAGTGGAACAAATATTTGCTCCATCGATTGATTGCATACAGAGAGGTACCCCAGGAATCAACAGGTTTTTCACCCTTTGAGTTGCTGCATGGGCATAGGGTAAGGGAGCCTTTAGATTTAATTTGTGATGACTGGGAGGGTGTGTGTGAATCCCACATGGAGTCTGTTGTGACATATGTCCTAAACCTGAGGACAAGGCCTAGGAAGCTCTTGGACTATGCCCAGGAGAACCTGGCAGGAGCCCCAAAGCAGAAAAAGGTCTGGTATAATAGGAGTGCTCAAAACCAGGAGTATGCTGTGGGACAGCAGGTTATGCTGCTCATTTCTGTCGGACACAATAAGCTGCAGGCAGCTTGGGAGGGAACCTTCAAAGTGGTAAGGAAGGTCAGTGATGTTAATTATATGGTAAACCTGCTAGGCAGGGGCAAGAAATGTACTGTGTTAACATGATGAAGCCTCAGCATGTCAGGGAGGTCCTGGGTAGACAGAAATGGGCAGGTTGACCATTAAGCCCAATAAGTATCAGATGGGTATGGCAGAGGTCTCTTACCTAGGATATAGAGAAGGGAGTGGTAAGATTAGGCCAGAACCTGCCAAAGTGGAAGCTGTTCAGGCATGGCCTGCCCCTTTACCAAAAAGCAGGTGAGAGCATTCTTGGGGACAGTGGGGTACTATAGAAAGTTTGTTTACAGTTAAAGTACAGTAGCTGCTCCCCTTCCAGACCTGACAAGGAAAAACAGACCAGATAAGGTAGTGTGGCCCCCAGCCTGTGAGCAGGCATTCCAAAAGCTTAAAGGGGCTTTGGGAAGACCCCCCTGTGATAGCCAGTCCAGATTACAGCAATGCCAAGGCAAATGGATTCTAAAAACAGTTTATAGTTTAACGTGTTCCCAGACAGACCCATTTCTCTCAACAACTTTTTTCCAGGGTCACTTGAAAAACTAGCTCGAGTCTTCAAAGGGGGGGGGGGGGGGGGGGTGACGATGTGAGGTATTGCCATACGTGCCAGAAAGAATGGGGCAGTGCATGTGTAGCAGATGCCAGCATGGTTAGCTGGAATTTTGTAAATAACTTTGTGTCATTTGACCATCACAATGACTTGTACAAATGCTTGTGTTAAAAATGTATCAACAGTGTTACTTTAACTGATTAAATGTTTATGTTTAAGCAAAGAATTTTGTAAGGGAAAAGAAGAAGTTTTTGAAATTGTTTTATAATTTTCAAATACTGAAACCGATCTTAGCAAAGCCCCGAGTGTAAAACCAAAGAATTGCAGACACGAAAGAAACAAACTGGATGCCAGAGAAATAATAAATACAAATTTACTGAGCGCTTTCGTCACAATTACGTACGACTTCTTCGGAATAAAAATCACAATCCCACACTCCATTTTATATTGAAATCAATTGCCAAATTACCATACATAATTAATATACATATGGAATTTTAAAGATACAGGCTCCCTTGTGGTTATATTCAAAAGAAAACAAAATTAAAAACAGCCATTAATAAACCCAAGTCCTGATGTAAATTACAAAATATTAATCAATAAAAGAATGTTTCCTGCAAGTGCAAGGTATAATAAAAACACAAAATAAATAAGTGAGAACAATAAAAACAATATATGTAATAATAGCAACACTGTCTCCCTTAAAAAATAAAATCAGCTTTTAGTTTTAAAAAACTTCTAAGACAAACCATTTTGTTAAGTCCTGGACTTGTAGTAGCATTTACCCTCAGTTGCCATACCAATTCTTTAAATTCTAATAACTGATCAATGGGGCCACCTCCACTATGTATGGTAATTTGGCAATTGATTCACAGGTTCATAGTAGGCTATCTGCCCTAGGGCATTTATAAGCCTAGCAAGAGTGTGTTTGGCTTTCTCCACCCATTTTAAATTAATTTTGCTATGCCCTTTTTCGAGGTTAGTATACTGTGCCTCTGTCTAACAGTGACACAGAAGTGATACCCGGGGTAAACCTACGATCTCCCAGCCACTCATCCAGATTCCTCTTGAAGAGAGTCAATGAGGGACTCTGCCTAACCTGGACTGGGATTTTATTCCAGAGTGAAGGGAGCCTCTGGGTTATGAATCTGTCCCTCCAGCATGTCCTATTTATTTCAGTGCTGAGGCTCAAGTCTCTCGAGCGCATAGCTCGATGGGATTTGGATTTTCTGAGGTGCAGCATGGCCATCAATTCTGGGTTGGACATGGCTTCATACGTCAGGCACAGATCGCCTCTGAGCAGGCGGTATGCCACTGAGTAGAGCTGGAGTTTCTTAAACCGGGCAGCATGTGGCATCTGTTTGAGCCCTTTGATCCTCTTGGTGAGGTACTTTTGGGGTCTTTCCAGTTGCTGCAGGTGTCTGGTAAGGTACATCCCAAAAGGGGCATTGTACTCAATTATGGGCCTGATGAGGGATGAGTAAAGAGGCACGATGACCTCCCCTGATCTAGATGTGAATCCCTTCATGATTAGGTGGGCTATATAAAATGTTTTTCTAACCACTTTGGCCATGTGGTTGTCAAATGAGAGATTGCTATCAACTTGGGTCCCCAGGTCCTTAATTACTTCTTCTGTACTTAATGGATTACCACCTATGTGGTAATTTGTGGGCACTTTGTTTTTGCCAAAGGGGGTGACTATGCACTTTTTGGCGTTTAGCTTGAGGCCATGGCTCTGGCTCCAGTTGTCTGTTTCTATGAGGCCCTTTTGGAGGATGCTTGTGTCGGCTGGAGAGTTGATTATGGCGCCTAGTTTGCAGTCATCTGCGAACTTGGTCAGCCACAGTCCTTCCGTGTTGGCCTGTACCTCTGAGAAATATATACCGAACAAGAGAGGTCCCAGGACTGAGCCTTGTGGGACGCCACTTGTAACTGGTTTGGAGTCTGACATGACTTCAGCAATTCTAACCATGTGGGTTCTGTCCTTGAGCCAGTTTGCAACCAATCTAGTGACATAGGGGTTTATATTTAAGCTGGTGAGCTTATCTATAATGTCCGAGTGGGGTATTGTATCTAAGGCTTTTGCGAGGTCCAGGTAGGCTGTGTGGACCACCTTCCCCTCGTCAATTGCCTTGGTGACTGTTTCAAAGAAATCGACCAGGTTTAAGAGGCAGGATCTGCCCTTAAAGCCGAACTGGGTAGGATCCAGTGTCTGTAGGTCCCCATTATCTTTATTTATGAGGTCCATGATGACCCTTTCCATAGCTTTGCAGACCAAGCTAGTCAGGCTTATGGGGCGATAGTTTCCAGGATCCGTTGAGGCACCACCTTTGTGGAGAGGGACCACTGTTGCTGTACGCCACTCCTTGGGTACATATCCTGTAGCAAGGCTGAGATTGAACAGTAGTTTTATGTTTGGGTTTAGCTCGGAGTTCATGTAGGACGCAGCCTCGGACACAGTCTGGTCCCATTGATGCTGTGTTTTTTGCTTTGGAGAGGGCGGCTCTTACCTGAGCATCTGAGATGTCAGGGGGGGCAGCACTCTGCTGGGATAGATATTTGCCCTTTTGGTGGGGAGAGGGGGGAGAAGTTTGTGCTGAACCTGTCAGCTAGGATGTTGGCAATGTCTGTGGGTTCGGTGTATTTTTTGTCATTTTGGACTAATTCTGAGCATATCTGGGAATTCCCACCCAGGTTCCTAACATAACTAAAGAAAGCCTTGTGATTATCCTTAGTGTCCTATGCAATTTTTCTCTCGAAGCTGGCCTTAGACGATTTTATGAGTGCCCGTAGTGTTTTGCTAATGCTGATCAGAGATGCCTTCCCTTTTTGGGATTTTGCTCTACCATATAGTAGCTTCCTCCTTCTATTGTATAGTTTGTTTATGGCTGGGGTCCACCAGACAGGACGTCTGCCTTTGGAGGATTGGGTCTTGGTTTTATTTGGGATTGCATGAACCATGCATTCCTGAAGGTGTTCATAGAATGTGTTTATAAAGGATTCTGCAGTCTGGGCCGTATTTTCCACAGGCCCGGGGGCTTTGAAGGATTCCGCCTCGGTTTTGAGGAGTGTGAAATTTGCTTTAGAGAAGTTTTTCACTGTGGTTTTTTGGGCAGGGGGTGGGGTCGGGATGTGAATATCCAGTGAGATTAGTTTATGGTCTGATCTTACCAGTGAGGGATACACTTCTGGTCTGGAGCATAGAGTCCCCATGTTGGTGATGATCAGGTCCAGTATGTTTTCCCCTCTTGTGGGAGTGGTAACAAGTTGTTCCATAGCATTTGAGTTTATAAATTCTAGGAACCTTTGGGCTAAGGTGTTGGAACTAGAGTAATGCTCCCAGTCTATGTTTGGGGAGACCTTCATATTTTCCAGTGTTCTCAGGAAGGCCGAGTGGGGTTCCTGGGTTTGGGAGGGTGGTCTGTAGCAGGCTATAAACTGGAAGGCAGTTTTACCCAGTGTTAGTTGCACATGGATAGTCTCTGATGCTTCGTGCTGTGCCACCAACCTGGAGGTGTAGGTATCTTTGACGAATATTGATACTCCCCCTCCTTTTGTGGTTCGGTCCAAGTTTTGGGGCCGAAAAGCATGGTATGAGGTATAACCTGGTAGTGCTGGGGTGCTCTCGGGAGCCTTGAACCAGGTTTCTGTTACTGCACAGATATCGATGTTCTCCATGCTAAGGAGAGTTTCGAGTGCATGCATCTTGAGGTTTAGACTTCTGGCATTGAGTAGCATTACTCTTAGTTTCTTATCCCTTGTGATACCTATGGAGGTGGGTTTGTCTTTTGAGCCTTGCCTAAAAAAGGCACTATGGGGGTAGCAAAAGCCTTTGCCAATATCCGAAAGCCCAGGGGTGACAGGTGCAAGCCGTCCCTAGCGAAGCATCGTGCCTTGTCGAGCATGTCATCCCAGGCTGACAGGCACTGGATCCCCTTTGAATGACACGAATACTTAAGCCAATTGTTGAAATTGATCATCTTGTCTTCATATTGTGGCATCATTCTTGGTGACGGTAAGATGCTACTCAAGGTCAGGGTCATACCGGCCTGGGCTACATGCTCAGAGAGCTCCTCTATGTCTCTTTTCATGTAGTCCAGGGAGGTATGTCGCAGGTCATTCACACCAGCATGGACAAGGACTGAGTCATATTTGTACTTGCTTTGGAGTGACCCGAGTGCTTGTGCTATGTGGCGGATCCTATCACCTGACAGGCAGCTCACCGTTACCTTCTCCTTGTTCAGCCTGGTGAGCGGGATGTCAGTCAGTGTGCCTGACGATAGAGCCACCTATTACAAGTGTATCAGGTGTGTTGTTTAGCCTTAAGGGCTGTTACTGTTCGGCACACTGGCTTTGTGAGCTATGTGTTGCACGTGTTTTGTTTTGGGGTAGCGGTAGCTTGGGTGTCTGCTTTGGAGGTCTCTGCTGCTTAGGCAGATTTTTATTTAGTGCCTCCGAGTATGTTTTTGTGTGTTTAAGTGTTTGGTTTGCTGTCGTGGTAGGTCTATGCGAGACTGGAATTGTAGTGAGTGTGGTTTCCTTCTCCTCATGACTGGTTACACCAGTACTGAGTTGAGAGAGCTTAGCCTCCAGTTTGGCTATATAGTTGCATCTCTCACATGTGTTGGAATTTGCTGGGAGGAGGAGAGGGTTGTCTGTGTACATGAGGCAGTTGTAACATTGCCTCAAGATTCCCAAATTCACTAGCTGGACCGGAGAGGAGATTGACAACTGACCTTTGGACATGCTAGAATAGTATTGGGAATTCCTTTATAATTGAAATAAAGGGCCAATGGGCAACAAGGTACTCAAGGGGAGTTGTGAGGGTGTAGTGCTTTTAATTTTTTAGTGCTGACTTAGTGAGCAAGTGCCAGGTAACTTAAATGCAAAAACGACAAACAGTAACTTTCTTTCAAGTGAAACAAGGAAATAAGTACAGTAAGCAATGCAGATATTACTAGGGATCCACAGAAGCGCTGAAAAGCCGCGTTTTAGGTGGAATTAGCGTTTCAGGGAAATAACAAGCAAACAAACAACAAGCATACAAACAAAGCTAGATTCAGCAGGCCTGGATCTAGTCTATGCTACAGCAAACAAGGTGTACCAATTTCAGTAAGAAGCAATTCAAATATGCAGGCACTATAAGCCTTTAACCAGAAATTCCCAGCTCAGAAGGGCAGAGTCCAGCCTCTCCTCCCACAAGAGTGCAGACCACGAACCCTCAATGTAAAATAACTGGCCTGAAGCCCAAGTGCTTAAACCAGAATTAATACACTTTTAGAATAACAGACACTGAGCCCTCAGTCAGCAGTTCCCAACTTAGAAGGATGTAAGCTACCTGTTCTGCCACTACAGTGCAGACCACAAACCTTCTTAATGTAAAACAACTGGTCTGAAGCCCAAGTGCTTAAACTAAAAGGCTTAGAATGAGTTACACCAGCAGTAATAAATACAATTGAGTACTTTTAAGATGACGCAAAAGCAAAATAAAGTAGGAAGAAACACAAATACAGTAAAAGCAGATAAAAAAAATAAGTGGAAAGAGAGAAAGGAAAGAGAAAGGAGTAGCAGAAACTAAGCTGATTGGCCTTCTCTAATGTTCTCCCTGTACTGGGTAGAATGAGGTAATGACACTAGACTGGGAGGAGGGTCCCAGATCAAATTTACACTAGGGGCGGTCAACTGCAAAGCCACCAACTATAAAAACAGAAATGTTTCTCACAGCTGAAAAGTAGCAGTGAGCCTTTAAATGAAAGTTTTAAACAGCTAAAGGAGCCTCTAGAAAAAAGAGTTTAACTGCAACAAGTTATCAGAAACAAACAACCCAACAGATGCTTAATAAAAGTGGACAATTTCCAGTTAATACCTCACACACAGTGAAACTAGCTAGAAAAATACACAGTACACAAAGTGCTATAAATAACAAAGAAATAAAGAACAAAATAAACAAAAAACAGGATACTTAATGTTATATATTATAGCTCCAAGTTTCCTCAGTGTCCTTCCTTCGATCAAGCTCAGTGTGAAATGGCAGAACACTCACAACTGAACTTCTTAGGTAACAGAAAGTTGAAACCTGAGACAGCTTTTAAGAAAGAAATCTCAAAAGAACCAATGAGGTGCTTAGTCTAAGCTGTAGTCCAGGTGACCTCAGTCAGCCAATTACCTCAAACAATTCTCTCTCACTGAAATGCCTGATGGCTTTGGCTAAACCAAGATGTCTCTGAATATGTGCTCAGACACACAGCCTCCACAAACACTAGGCCCAAATACAAGCCTGAATATGGAAATGCTACAAATATCCCCACTACTTAGAACAAACTGCAGAAATGTTTCTCACAGCTGAAAAGCAGCAGTGAGACTTTAAAGTTTTAAACAGCTAAAGGAGCCTCTAGAAAAAAAGAGTTTAACTGCAACAAGTTATCAGAAACAAACAACCCAACAGATGCTTAATAAAAGTGGACAATTTCCAGTTAATACCCCACACACAGTGAAACTAGCTAGAAAAATACACAGTACACAAAGTGCTATAAATAACAAAGAAATAAAGAACAAAATAAACAAAAAACAGGATACTTAAGTGTTATATATTATAGCTCCGGGTTTCCTCAGTGTCCTTACTTCAATCAAGCTCAATATAAAACAGAGTGTGGGATTTTTATTTTTATTCTGAAGTCATACGTAATTGTGACGAAAGCGCTCAATAAATTCGTATTTATTATTTCTCTAGCATCCAGTTTGTTTCTTTCGTGCCAACAGTTCTTTGGTTTTTTGCATGTTTGCTTTGGTATGGATTCTAGCACGCAGAGCAGAGGGGGTGTCAGAGATACTTATGAGGAGTTAACAATGGCTATCCAGAAACGTACGGACCTTATTGGCGTATTCAACACGCAAATTTCTGGTTTGGAACAAAAACTAGATTTTCTAGTGGGTGATTTCAACAGTCATAAAACGGCACCCACCACTGCTTCACAGGACTCCCTTTTTAGTATTCCACCAGGTCAAGGCAGCCCTAATCGGCAAGGAAGTGTTTGCATTACGGAAGTAAGCGGCATTACACTACTTGGAACTTCAGCTGTTGTAGGATCAACGCAAAGTACAGTTTTGTACCTACCATAAATGTAGATGTCTAATAGATATGCAACTGCAGTCATAACATATGGGTTGTCCTGCCTCAGGCAGCCCTCGGTCGGCCGGATTCCAAAGTCTGGGTCCGGCGTCGGCTGGTGTCGCCTCCTCTCCAACGTCAGAATGGCTGGAGTATAAAGGCATCGGCCGACGCCATCTTCTTCAATGTTCCTTGCCCCAGATGCCAGGTGCCCTCCTAGGAAGGCTAAATTTGGTGAATGGATAAACAATTCCAGACATGCACAACAGTAATAAACAGATACACCATAGGAGATACCCCCAGCTAATAGGAATAGGGGTAGTGGACCCATAAAGAAAGTTGCAGAGGGGTAGGAGGGTGGGAAAATCCGACTGCAGTTGCATATCTATCGGACATCTACATTTATGGTAGGTACAAAACTGTACTATGTCCTTCAAGAATGCAACTGCAGTCATAACATATGGGTTGAATACCATAGCCAAGCTGGGGGTGGATGGAACTAAGAAAGGGATGGTGTAGCTAAAATGCCCTGCAGGACTGCCGAAGCAAAGCCTGCTTGGGATCTGGAGTATAAAGGCAGGTTGTAGTGCTTGGTAAATGTATGCACGGAGCTCCATGTAGCAGCCTCTAGAATGTCTTTTGTAGCCACTCCTCTGAGGAAAGCTGTGGATGTGGCTATAGCTCTGGTGGAATGTGGCCTAATATTGGCTGGCACACCTTTTCCATGGAAAGAATAGCAGAATCTGATGCAGTGTCCAATCCATTTTGAAATTGTTTGTTTGGAGATTGCTTGTCCTTGTACTCCAGCAGCATAGGCTACAAACAGTTGGTCAGACTTTCTGGTTGCCTTAGTTCTGTCCAAGTAGTAGCGTAGTTGCCTGTGTATGTCCAAAGTATGCAGTAGTTTTTCCCCCCTGTTTTGAGGATTGGGGAAGAAAGTAGGCAGGTGAATAGCTTGATTTAGAGACACCCTGGAAATTGCTTTTGGCATGAATGTAGGATTGGTTCTTAGAGAAACTCTGTCCTGATGAAAAATGAGGAAAGGAGGTACTGCCATGAGTGCCTGTATCTCAGAGACTCTTCTTGCAGATGTGACTGCCAATAGAAAAAACATTTTTCATGATAGAAATTGCATCTCTGAAGTTGCTGCTGGCTCAAAGGGAGGAAGAGTTAATTTTTCCAAAACGAAATTGAGGTCCCATGCAGGTACTGGCTGTTTTCTGGGGGGTTTGATATTCTTTATCCCTCTTAGGAACTGTCTTAGCAAAGGATGTGAAAACAGTGGTGGATCACAATTGTATTTTGCTGAGATTGCTGAGGCGTGAATCTTTATTGAAGAATATGAGAGTCCAGTATGAAACATTTCTGCCAAGTATTCCAATATCTGAGGTATACTCAGTAATGTTGTATCCTGACCCCTGTTGGCATTCCAGATGCTGAATCTCTTCCACTTGGCTGAATAGGTTTTTCTGGTGGAAGGTCTGCGTGCTTCCAGTAAAATCTCTTGAACTTTTTTGGAAAGAGAGATAGCGGAAGGAGTCATGGTAACCTCCAGGCTGTCAGATGCAATGTTTTCAGGTTTTGATTGACAGTCCTGTAATTGTGTTGTGTTAGAAGCAGGGGCCATAGGGCAGAGGCCATGGTTTGGTCCGAGTTATGCTCAACAGCAATGGGTACCAGTGTTGCCTTGGCCAGTCTGGAGCTATCAAAATGCCTGTTGGCTGTTCTGCTTTGATCTTCAGTATCACCTTGGTCAGCAGAGGTAGAGGAGGGAATGCATAAATTTTTAGGGAATTCCAGCTGAAGGAGAGAGCATCCGTTTTCCAAGCTAGAGGATGGTGGGTCCTTGTGCAGAACTTTTCCAGGTGATGATTCATGTGAGAAGCAAAGAGATCTACATCCGGTCTTCCCCATGTCTTTGTTATTTGAGAGAAAATGTGAGGATGCAGCATCCATTCATGTGGATCCAAGAAATTTCTGCTCAGCTTGTCCGCTAGTACATTGTCCTTGCCCGGCACAAACTGGGATTGCAAATGTATCTTCAGACTCAGGGATTTTTCCCAGAGAATCATTGTTAGTCTGCAGAGGGGATAAGAATGAGTGCCTCCCTGCTTGTTTATATACCACATGACAGTGGTGTTGTCTGTCCTTATTAGCAAATGTCCTTGTTGTAGTGATTTTTCGAAAGTCTCGATTGCATGTATCACTGCCAACATCTCTTTCTGGTTTATGTGCAGATGTCTTTCCCTTGGTGTCCACAGACCTTGAATGCATCTGCCCTCCATGTGCGCCCCCCATCCATGATCTGAGGCGTCTGTTGTAATCATTTGACCTGCTTGAGGTCTGCTGAAAGACATGCCTTTGTTTAACTGACTTGCTTGAGCCCACCACAAAAATTCTTTTTGCAGACATGGAATGAGTGGGATTATGTCCTCTAGGCTTTGGCTGTGTTGGGACCATAAGCTTTTTAAATACCATTGCAGCTTTCTCATATGAAGTCTTGCCAAAGGTATCAGAAGAATGCAAGATGCCATGAACCCCAGGGCCTGCAGGATTTTCCTTGCAGTCAGCTGGGAGAGCTTTGCTAGGCCTTTGAAGTACTCTGGTAACTGCTGTTGTTTTTCCTCTGTGAGGTAGGCCATTTGTGTTTCTGTGTCCAATGTGGCTCCTAGGAAAATAATCTGTTGGGATGGCAATAGTCTTGATTTCTGAATGTTGACTGTGTATCCCAAGGCCTGCAGTAGTTGAATGACATAGTCCAAGTTTGCTATTAAGGTTTGTTTGTTGTCTGTTTGTATGAGGCAGTCGTCCAGGTAGGGGTATATTTGAATCCCCTGGAGTCTGCAGTGTGCCACTACTGATGCCAGACATTTCGTGAACACTCTGGGCGCAGTAGATAAGCCAAACGGCAATGCTGAGAATTGATAATGCTCTGTCCCTGCAAGAAATCTGAGGTATCTTCTGCAGCTTTGTCTGATTGGGACATGCAGGTATGCCTCCTTGAGGTCCAGAGTGACCAGCCAAGACCCCTTGCCCAGCATGGGAAGGAGTTGCTGCAAAGTCAGCATTTTGAACTTTGGCACAATGAGAAAAGTATTTAGAGTAGACAAGTACAGTATAGGCCTCCATTTGTTTTCTTTTCCTGGAACAAGGAACAGTCTTGAATAAAATCCCTGGCCTTGTTCCTGAAGAGGAACCCTTTCTATTGCTTTTATACTTACAGCTTTGAAACTTGAGTGAGTGCCTCTGCCCTTTGATGATGTGGCAGGTTTGGCATGCCTTGTCTTATTGTTAAAGTATGGAAGTGGAATCTGTAACCCTTGTCTATTAAATCCAGAATCCAGTTGTCCTTGGTTAAGATATGCCAGTTTTTTGAGAATAAGGATAATTTTCCGCCCAAAGGTGCTTCTCTTTGAGCCTTTGTTGGCGGTATGAAAGTCAAGTCATTGTGATTGTCCTTGTGTTGCAGCTGGGCTGCCTGCGCCACTTCTTTGATTTGGAGGTTGCCATTGGCGGCCCCTGTAGGATCCTCGGTATTGCCCTCTACCTCGGGCATGCCTGTTTTTACCCCTTTGAAACTTGTCCGAGTCTGGGAAGGACCAATTCTTTGAAGGCCAGTTTCTGCTGAATCTGGGTGGCTGAACCTGGAGGAAATCCTTGACTGTCTGTACTGACTTAGCTTTTTCCTCAATGGATTTCAACACATCTTGTGCATTAGCACCAAAAAGCTTTTGTTTTTCCAGAGGTGCATCAAGTAACTTTACTTTAACATGGTCTGGCAATGGCTGATCTTTTAACCAAGCATGTCTACGTATCACAGCCCCAGTCATAGCTGCCCTACATGAAGCCTCCAATGCATCATAACCACACTGAAGAAAATGATTGTTAACCTGCTGAGTGTTATGTATGTGATCCTGCAATGCCTTTCTATCAATAGGCTCAGGAGAGGCTAGCTTTTTCTGTAAATCATCCATTAAGAAATCCTGGTACTGAAACATATGAAAAAGGCAGTTAAGTGACCTCATGGCTAGGGTGGTAGAGGTATAAACTTTTTTACCCCATCTCACCAGGGACCTAGCTTCCCTATCCGCTGGTAGTGGATTCTTGGCAGTGGAAGTAGCCACTCCCTTGGGGCCCTGTGAAATAGTTTCTAGATCCACAGAGTGGACCTTAAAGAGATGTTTGTGAGTGTCAGGGACCCTATAATATCTGTCTGGCTTGACAGGAGCAGGGGGGAGAGAATCAGGGTTAGCACTGGAGTCAGAGAAAACATCATCCAAAACATCCATAACTGGAGGAATAGCTAAAGGTCTGTGCTGGGGAAGCTTGAGAAAGGTACGTAGCCTTTTCCTGGAATCGGAGAATTCCTGACCCTGCCATTTAAAATGTTCCCTCATGGAGTGCAGGACTTCACCAAACGAGAAATCCTCTGGAGGGGAGGCAGAGGGAATAGATTCCTCAGCATCAGAGTCCTCATAGGCCTGGAAGGATTCTTCTTGGGTATCCGAATGCTCAGAATCCCCAGAGGCTTCATCTGAAGAGAGGTTGTCAGCCTGCTCAGTTCTGGGCCTTTTCTCTGCAGGTGGCTGAGAACCTCTGTCTGGGTGAGGCTGAGACCCCCTGATAAGAGAAATAAGATCTGCAGCAAGAGACATGATCTGTTTATCAGAAGAAGGGGCCTGAGCAGCAGGTTTAGGATGGGCCTTGGCCTGGCTGGTGGCCTTAGCACGTGCAAAGGCCTTGATGGACATGGATACAGGAGGCCTTGCAGCCCCACGTGCAGGAGTAACCTTGTCTACAGGAATGGTGTCGGGTAGATCCAGAACTTCGGTTTCTGGAGGAAAATCAACAACCGGCACCGGAGAGATCTCCGAGACCGAAGGACGTGTTAACGCTGTGTCGTCGGCCTGGAGTGGTTGAATTACCGCTTCCGAAGGGACCGAAGCACTAGCTGAGGGTTTAGGAGTTGCATCTGTGGAGAACGCGGGCCGAGGATGTCAGTCCCGGTCCTTACGTTTTTTGGTAGATTGAGTTGTCGGTTGATCCGACGGCATGATATACGCGAAAGATTCACTGAAAAAGTCTTCGGCAAATTCTGCCCGGCGCCTGAGGGTGCGCTTATTAAAGCAAGCACAGGCAGCACAGGCCGAGATGTTGTGGTCTGGGCCCAGGCAAGGAAGGCAGTAAAAATGGAAGTCCTTATGAGGTATTTGTTTACCACAAGACAAACAATTATTAACTTTCTCAATTTGTTCTGACATCGGCTGAGGCAAGAAAAAATGTTCCCCAACGGGGTACTTAGCTTTTAGATGACTTCGTACTGAAAACACAGGAGCTGACCGACCGGCACTTGCGAACTGCTTCTGCTTCGGGCACCGCGCGGCAAGAAAGACTGAAGAAGATGGCGTTGGCCGATGCCTTTATACTCCAGCCGTTCTGACGTCGGAGAGGAGGCGACACCAGCCGACGCCGGACCCAGACTTTGGAATCCGGCCGACCGAGGGCTGCCTGAGGCAGGACAACCCATATGTTATGACTGCAGTTGCATTCTTGAAGGACATCGGAGAATACAGACACAGGATAATGGAGTTTCATGGCAAGAGACAGCTAATACATTCAGTCTAATTGACTGGATTAACAAAGACAGTTCTGGTTTCGATCACAGCATTAACCAACCTATAAATCAAGGTACTGTAAATTTAACGCTAAAGAATCTTGAAAAAGAAAGTTTAAAAATGAAAAAAACTGCAAGTTGAGAACCAGTACCTTACGGAATGTCTCAGACGATAACAGGTCCCTAAAGGACTGAGGTACTAGCGTTTCCCGAACGGTTTAACCAATGGCTCTGATTTATATAAAGATTTAATTACTTTATTTAATAGTCAGGGTTGTGAACTGCTGCAACTACTTATAAGGGACAATGATAAAAAAATTGTTGCATTACTAGAATCTGTTAACAAACCTGATGCTTGTATAAAAAAGGATGCGGTTTTTTGTACCATATGTAATGGATACAATTTTGTATTTGTTAATATTGATAAAATTATTGATAAAATAAAAGAAAAAAAGAATAGAAAATTGGATAGAGATGCCAAGGATTATGAAGTAGGTTTAGCCTATCCTTTGGTAACAAATGAAAATGGTAATTCTGGGCAGGGTAACTCCAACAAGATTGAAGTATTTGAAGATGTAACTGAAGACACAGATTATTGTGGTGACATTACCCTAGGTCCCATCCCTTTAGGACAACCCCTAAGAAGGTCGGAGAGAGTTCAACAGCAAAATCACAAACATAGGAGGCAATCCAGTGTGAATTATCATGGGGATCAATACCATCCACGCCAGAGCAATCAAGGGAGGGGGAGATGGGGGAATTGGCAACGAACAATATAGTACCCGAGGACATATACAGTAACAATCATAGGGACGTTGTCATTACTTTAAATGACCACAAAGACTTTAAAATATACAATCTAAGTAGTGTCCCAGTTACCAAAGAATGGGCAAACCTCTTCCAGAAAGGGCTAAATTTTGTACCCTTTAAAAAATTAAATGTAGAAAAAACTTTATTAGATGTCATGTTATACACTAAAAAGTTGAATCTTAGTGTGACCTTGGGTGAGACCAATAATAGTAATAACTCTATTTTATGTAAAAAGGTGAGTGTATTCAACCCCCCACTAAACCCTACCATTCAATTGTTTCAAGGGATCTGTATGAAATAAATCAGAGACCTTTCCATAAACAAATATTGTACCACATCATTGAATTTATCTAGGGAAGAAACCACCCTTCTTGACAGCATTTCTAACAATAAATCCATTCGAGATATGAAACCTGATAAGGGGGTGGATTGGTGGTCATGGACCAAGATAGATACATTGACAGTATGCTAGGACATTTACTCGGGGAGGGTATGAGCAAATTTCCTGTAAAAAATTAAATACAGCATACAGACATGTAGACATGGTCCTTATGGATTTACTTATGAATGACTGGATTACAGAAGTGGACTTTAATGTTTGTACACAAAAACATCCAAGGAACCCAACTATATTTGGGATCTCCAAGATCCACAAGGATATCATCCATCCCCCATTAAGACCTATAGTGGACGCCAAAGGTTCCAAGACTATTTCCATAGCTAAATTCTTGGACCATCAGTTAAATAACTGTTTGAGTTCGTTCACCCATATTATTAGACATTCATGGGACTGTTTGAAGAAAATCAAGCAGGAATATTATAGTAGTAATATCATCTTTACCACAACTGATATCAAAGATTTATTTAATGTTATCCCACATAATGAAGGCATTGAAATGTTCTATGATTTCCTATGCCAGCATACCATGTTTTCACACACAAAAATGCTTACACTGAAAACTGACCTTTGAAGGACACTTATTTAAACAAAGGTCCGGAATAGCAATGGGTGCAGCTTGCGCACCAATTTTTGCTAATATAGTTTTGACTCAGTGGGAATTGTCTAATGTTTTTACATCAGAAGGGATGTCACATTGTAAATTTTATGGACGATACCTGGATGACATTTTAATTTTTTGGATTGGTAACAGAGACCAGTTGTCAGAATTTTTACTGTTCCTCAACTCCAGCACTACATTTTTGAAATTCACAATGGAGATACATAATGAATCCATCAGTTACTTACCTATACAGATGAGCAAAGATTAAATCAACAAAAATTTTGCTCTACAATCTTCAGGAAGCCAACATACTCGAACTCCCTTCTCCATTATGACAGCGGGCATCCCCTGCACCAAAAACAATCCCTAGTGAAGGGTCAGGGTGTGACACTTGCCTGTATGATTAGCAAACTGGATGACTTTTATAAGGAAAGGGGTGTTTTACTGAGCATGTTGATGAAGAGGGGAATCCTGAAGAATCTGTGAAGCCATTATTAGACAAAGTAACTAGAAAGAGAGTGGAGGGGCACTTTTACCCCTTGTTAGGGTTAGATATCTCCAGATTGTGTGCACCTTTGGAGAACAGTGTACTGACAACTGGTTGCTATAAGAATGGGTTGATACTTACATATACCCCACAATTCCCTCTGATTCGTGACATTTCCAAAAATTGGTTTATTTTAAGAAGTGATGAGACCATAGGGGTGAAAATAGGTGAGGCACCCATAGTAGTATATAAAAAGGACACCAGTGTAAAGAACCTATCAGAAAGAAATAAAGGTAGGAACACCAAATGTGTTGTAGGCAAAATGACAAAATGTGGGCAGTGTACCCAGTGCAAACATATTTTGGAGGGTGACAAGGTCTTCATAGATGGATACGGCTGGGTGAGATTTAATTAGAAAAACAACTGTGGTACTAAATATGTGATTTATGCAGGTATATGTCAGGAGTGTTCCATCTTTTATATAGGCAAAACTAAGAATGCGTTCAGGACACGCATATACCTGCATATTTATGACATTGGGAAATGCAATCTAAAAAATGCATTGGCCAAGCATGTCAATACTCACCCAGGTCACTATTTTAAGTTCACAGTCCTGGAACAGCTTGTAGTGGACGAGAGAGGTGGCCCCATTGATCAGTTATTAGAACTTAAAGAATTATTATGGCAACTGAGGGTAAATGCTACTACAAGTCCAGGACTTAACGAAATGGTTTCTCTTAGTAGTGTTTTAAAACTAAAAGAGGATTTTCTTTTTTAAGGGGGACAATGTTGCTATTATTACATACATTTTATTGTTATTATACCTTGCACTTACAGGAAACATTCTTTTACTGATTATAGTTTTGTAATTTACATCAGGACTTGGGTTTATTAATGGCTTTTACATTGTTTTCTTTTGAATATAACCACAAGGGAGCCTGTATCTTTAAAATTCCATACGTGTATTAATTATGTATGGCAATTTGGCAATTGATTTCAATATAAAACGGAGTGTGGGATTGTGATTTTTATTCTGAAGAGGTCATACATAATTGTGATGAAAGCGCTCAATAAATTCATATTTATTATTTCTCTGGCATCCAGTTTGTTTCTTTCGTGCCTACAGTTCTTTGGTTTTCACTTGTTTGCTTTGGTAAAGCTCTAAGTGTGTAATGTACCAGAGTCAGGTAATCAAATGTGATGTCATTCCATAACCAGCACTGAGAAAATGGAACTCACACAGCAGCTTGTTTTGTTTTCTTTGGACTCTGACATAAAAAAAATCTATGACAGTTACCATAATCATTTCAGTTAAGTTAGCTGAGTTAGCTGTTTAGTTCAGTTCAGTTTGAAGCTCATCACCTTGCCTTGTGGAAGTAAGCATCTAATCTCGCCTTTGTATATTAATTAAGTTAGCTAGGGAACGGTTACTCTTTAGATAGTCAGGAAATACAGGGAGATTAGTTAAGTAGTGTTTTTCCTGCATCTGTTTGAATCTGTCCAACTGTGTTATTTTTTATTTCTCCTGTGACAAACTCTAGTATTTATTGTACTTAGATATTTAGTATTCTCATGTTTTCTACTTTATTATTTATTATTAAATATTTTATACCTTTTATTGTGACTGGTCATTTAGAGAATACTTTCTAACATCTTGAAAGTACTTATGCTTATTTTAGTGACGCCTTGGCCACTCAGAAAAGCCTGGCTGCTTTTTTACACTCTACCATTTATGTTAATATTGATTTTACTCAGTATAATTGGATACCCTTGTATGAGCTTGAGAGTGGTTGACTGGTGGCAGCATAGTTACGTTATAGTTTGGGCGGAAGGGGTATAGTTAGTAAATCTGTACCAGCCTTTCCCAGGTGTGTGTGTGTGTGTGTGTCTGTGTGATTGTGTGCGTGTGAAAATCAAATACCCCAGATATAGGTGTGTCAGCTACTTGGAACTGGAACACAGTGCTCCAAAGTGAGTCTTGTTTGGGATCTGGAGAGACAGAGTCCAGGTCCCAGGTCTGTAGTGCATTCCATGTGTGCTCTTGGGAAAACTGTGTTTGATGCAGAGTGCTGCATTTGAAATACTGTGTAAATCCACTCCTGTTGTTCATAACAGTCTCTCAACGGTGTCGGTGGTGAGGATTGAGGCTCCTTGACTACTGACCTGGGGTAGAGAGGCTGTCACACCCCCTTCTCAAGTGGGACACGGTATTTATTCCCAGAGGTTCCTTGACAGAAGGGCACTTGGAGACCTATTCTGATCTCTTCTGGCTAAACACCTTTCTCAATGTCCCTTCTTTTAGTACTCTTTAAACCAGTTTCCTTTTTTATTACCCCAGGCTTTTCTGGAATACTTGGATCTGAAAAATGCTTAACTTCATATCCCTATTCACCCTCTTTTCAGAAAGTTTTTTTGTTTTGCTGTGTCTTCCTTTCATTTTCAGTTCTCTGCTTTGCCCTTTGGCCTCTCTACTGCCCCAAAGGTATTCACAAAATGCCTAGCTCCTGTGATTGCTTTCTGCAGGCCCAAAGGTATTCAGATTTTTTCTTCTCTAGATGACCTGTTGCTTCAGTCGCCTTCTCCCAGTTGCCTGTTACAAGATCTGAAGTTCACCATCTCTCTCCTTCAAAGTCTGGTGTTTACTATCAGCTTCCAAAAGTCTGTCCAGACTCCCTCTCAGGATCATGTGCATCTGGGATGCAGGATTCAGATAGTGATGATGTCGATTTCTCTTCCATCTCCAAAAGTTTTGTCAGTGACAGCCTTCTTTCAGTCTCTTTTTTTCTCTGACTGCCTTGCAAGTCAGGAAGTTTCTTCGGGCCCTGGGATTCATGGCCGCTTCTATTACAATGCTCCCTCTTGCCACACTGCATACGCGGAAGCTTCAATGGTACCTCAAGTCAATTTGGATGCAGCATTGCCACCCTCTGGATTTGTGCATCTCTCCTTCCTGGTCTAAATAAGGAATTTGAGTGGTGGATTCAACAGTTTGCTCTCAACCCAGGCCGGCCCTTTCAGCCTCCAGTCCATTCTCCAAGAACTGCTCACAGATGCCTCAGACATGGGGGGGGGGGGGCAGTTTCTTTGGTCTGAATGTTCAGGGTCTCTGGCCTCCTTACCAGTAGTCAGACCATATTATCAAAAAGATGAGAGCTCTGATTCTGGCCCTTCAAGCTTTTCACCCCATGTTCTCTCCAGGTCCCTTGAAGGTGAACACAAACAACAATACTGTGATGTGGTATGTTAACAAGCTGGTAGGCAAAGAATCTTACCTCTTCAGCAAGATGGCACTTCAGGCTTGGAGGTGGTTCTCAGTTGTCATTCTGGCAGTATACATTCCTTCAGAGCACAATCTAGTAGCAGACTCACTGAGCAGGTCCAAAACACAGGTTCAAGAATGGATACTTCACAGACATGTTTCTGGACATTGTCCATCCTGTGGGGTATTTCTCTGGTAGATCTTTTTACCTCCCATCTGAGCAGGCAGCTTCCTCTCTTCTGTTCCACAGTGGCATGGTATCTGGCATGGACAATGGACACCCTTTTTTTCTTTGAAAGGGGATGTTTCTCTATACGTTCCCCTCCTCTTTCTCTACTTCCAAGACTTCTGCAGAAGATTCAGCTAGACTCCCCAAAAATCTTACTAGTGACTCCCTTTTGGTCAAGATAGCACTGGCTCCTCCTCTTAATGCATCTGGCCAAGGGCAATCACCACAAGTTGCCTCACCGGTTAGATCTCCTCACATAGGACAAGGGGGTCCTCTCATCCATCCTCACCTATCCACTCTTCAACTGACACTGTGGGCAATAAGGTTTTGATCCCTTTCAGACACCCCTTTTCTAAGGATGTGCTCATGGTTTTACAGGAGGCAAGAAAATCCTTAACCAGGAAATCATATATGTCCAAATGGAAAAGCTTTTCTGTCTGGTGCCATGCTCGTATCCAGGACCCTTTTTCAGTGGGGGTCCCTCTGGTCGTCTCTTTTTTGTGTGAGTTGCTACAGTCTGGCCTGGCCTATTCTTCTGCGAAGGCCCATTTTGTCAGCCATTTCTGCTGGTCTGTCCTTGAATCTTCCTTTGATTCTCATTTTTAGGTCAAACAATTTCTTAAAGGCATCCTGCACATTAGGCTTCCAAGGAAACTTATTCCTCCTGAGACCTTAATTTTGTTTTGGAATATTTGACTCGGGTTCCTTTTGAGCCTGCAGATTCTGCATCTTTGTAACACTGTACTTGAAGACTGTTTTGTTGCTGCTTCATTCCTCAAACTGGAGGGTTTCTGAGCTCCAGATCCTTATGGTCATTCCTCCTTTTTTAGAATTTCACAGGGACAGGGTGTCCCCTTCATACTAATCCTTCTTTTGTACCCAACGTAGTGACGGAGTTGTCCTAGAATCAGTTGATACAACTCCTTTCCTTATTCCCTTTTCCTCAGCCTGCTAGTGAAAGGATTCTGTATACCTTGGATTTGCAGAGACAGCTCAGGTTTTTGTTCGTTTGTTTCGGCCTTTCATGGTTAGGGGTCGCCACAGTGGAACTCCGGTCCGCTAATGATTGGCAGTAGATTTTTACGTACTGGCTTGCTGGGCCTAACGCACAACCTTCAACGAAGGAACGCCCATTCACGCATGTCACCACACAGAAGACGCTATGAGAATTGAACAGGCAACGTCTAACTGTGAGGCGACAACACTACCACAGCACCAATTTCGAAATAACTAAGGACATTCATAAGTCTGATCAGTTTTTTTTTGTTTCCTTTCATCCTAGGTCTTTGGGTTTGGCTTTTTCAAAGCAAACCATCTTCTCCTGGATCTCTACGACCATTTCGTTTTGTTACTCTTTTCATTGCAAATCTCTGTCTACTTCTGTTACACCTCATTCCACTATGGATGTTGCCTCTTCTGTTGCCTTCTTCAAGGGGTCGGACATCAATTCCATCCCTGAAGTTACTACTTGGTCTTTAGTACATACTTTTACTAAGCATTATAATTAGATATGATTTCTAGGGCCAGAGCAAGTTTTTTTGAAACCATTTTATGTGGGTTTGCTGAGGGTTCTTCTCAGCCTTTCCCTCTCATTCTGTTTCTTGAGCTTTTTTTGCTCTCTCTCATATTTTGTATACTGCAACCATGATACAGAAGAACATAATACAACTGTGCAAAATATTACCATAACAGTAGATATCATTCCATTCACTGTTGAGGTACTTGCTTCCTCCCTCCCTCCAACCTCCTCCTTGTTTGTTTTGTTTTTAGATTCCTTTCTTGCTGAGGGTTCCCAGTTTCTTCTGCATTTTTTCATTCTGGATGCACATGGACTCCTTTGTCTTATGGAGACTGTTCTCTTCTGGGGGAATTCAGTTCTAGGTAGTTGTGTCCGTACATCCCTTTTATTCCCCGTGTTCTCTGTGGGGAGCACAAATGTAATGCATGGTACATAGAAGATCATTAGGCTTTTATATACTGGCAAAGCATTGGGTTGCCCTGGGCAGGAGAGCCATTCTGTTTTGGATACTGCAATAGTGAAAAGAAGGGCATCTACTATTATAGTAAGATTTTACAGTTATACTTTGTGCAAGCAAACTTACCATAACAGTACATGTTCGAATGATCAATGCTGCAGAAGCCTTCGCTATATGGAGTACATCCTGCCAGAGATATAACAGTCAACTTCAAAATCTTCAGAGCACTTTCCATGAACCAAAACTGTCAGACAGCGCAAGCTGAGCTGAAAGTCAAGTTTGGGCACCAAGCCTTTCAAAGCTTTACTGCTTTCAAAGAGTATGCTCCTCTAAGGCTTTAAAGGACTGACAGCCAGCTTAGTGCTGTTTATTTACTGGGCAGACAAGACCCCTTTGGGGGGAAAAAATCGTCCATTTTCTAAATATTACGTGTGTTTTATCACGTTTCTCCTCAGGAAAGTTATTTTAAAGCTAGGAGTTTTGTTTTTTAGTATACTGTCATGAACTTGTATCGTACTTTTAAACAGGAATGTCTTTTTTTCTTGTCAGTTTAAAAGTTGTATAAAGTAACTGAACCCAAATTTTTTTGTGGAGAAATTGTGTTTATTTTACTTTTTGGGGGATTGGCAAAGTGTTTTAAAGTGCTTTTTACTGTGTTCTTCTGTGAAAAAGTTACTTCCAGACTAGTTTTTAGCAGCATTTGCTGCTTGTCTTCTCCAAGAAAGAGGTATCATTTTTGGCTTGACCACGGAACAAACTATCAGTCCCACAGTCAGTCCTTCTTCCAGGCGCAAAAAGAAAAAAAGCTAAGCAAACGGCCTATGTCACCACAGCAGGCTAGCAATTTGCCTCAGTTTTAAATGGATAACTCTGCTGTGACTACTTACTGTACCTCAGACCACTCATCTTTTATCCCAAATCCCTCTGGTGTAGCATTCTACAGCCACCATGGAACAGGGGTTAGCCACATCCTCTACAGCTGTTTGGGTCTCCTCAATGGGTAAAGGAGACACACTCGTGTTGGTCCTGGGAGAGAGAACACGGAAGGCTTTCTTGTTGTGTCAGAATGGTGTGCCTATTCCTAGGGAAGTTGCTTCTGCCATTAGTAACACAGTTGGCCCATTTGTTCCAGTCAAAAAGGAACGGAAAACTAAGCATGTGTCTACTCCTCCTCAAATTTCCTTGGACAAAAGTAGTTTACTCTGTCTGGCTCCGGGTTTAATTCAGTCTATTGGTCTTTCTTACAAGGTATTTTCTAGTAAAAGAGGGACAGGATACTTCCTTTCTTGAAGAGATTCAATAATCACACTTGATAGGAGAATAAGGGGAAGATGCAGGGTTTTCTCCTCAGATTTCTACAGCAAATACAAAATGACACAGAAGATGGGATCAACAAAGATAAGGGCAAAACTGAGCAAGAACGGTAAAAGAGGGGCTGGGAGGTCCCACATATCTCCATGCAGGCAAGCACCAACTTGTAACATCATTACTGGACAGAAGCAGAACAGAAGGAATTTAAGCAAGAGAGAGTAAAGGAGGAAGTGGAAGAGGTTAGGGAAGCAATAGGCAAACATCTATGAAAGACTAAGGGAAAAGGAACATGTTAGAAAAGAAAAAATAAGAACTGTGAAAGGGATGAAGGGAGTTGCCAGCTACTGTCATAAGGTATTGCAGGCAGTGAGGCATATGTAGAAACTACATGGAGTGGGAGATCAAAGCCTGATAATATAGCACAGATGGTCTCCAACCCCTCGTGAGATTGGTAAAGAAAGGCAGAAAGGAGGATAGTAGATGCTGGAGGTATCAGGAAGAGTTAGGAATGTTCTGATACTGTGGGTGGGCACAAAAAGTTTGCAAGTAAGTACAAAGACACGGGGAGAGATATTTCAAAAGAAAGCAGAGCATACTTGGGAATTCTATATATGAGCCACAGAGAAAGAGGACATCTGAGATGAAGTATCAAACTGTTGGGTAAAGAAGTTAAAACAATTATCACTCAAAACTGGAAAGGGACAAAAACAGCATGGAAGCTTGAATTACATGAGACATTCCTGGACGTGAGGAAATACGGCAAAAACAGACTAGAATGAGGAAAGATGGGAGGGAAACACGAAAATGCAATGGAAGAGTGTATTAAATATTACAAAAGTGAAAATCATACCAGGAGGAAGGATGGGTTCAACCCAAAGGAAAACAAGGGGGAACGACAAATTGCAAGTCCACCAATCGAACCCAAGTCCCCTCAAACCCAGGTCTCCATCTCTCTGCAGCACACAGCCAGACAGCTTTCGCTTTTCTGACCTTAATGGCCTTCAGACTACCTCTAAGTTATGCATCCTACTCATACCCTTAACACTAATCACTGGTCAAGTACTGCTTCTGGAATTTCTACTATTACACTTATGTCTGCCATACTCATCTGTCTACTTTACAGAAGTTTTTCTTTACTTACTAGACCTTATAGCAGACTCCTGCACTATGTTTGGGCAACTGTTTTTTTTGCAGGTTTCATGTGTATTACGAATGACATTTGTGTACACAGTCTGCCCTTTTTAACTTTTTGCATGACTTTATGCCTACCAGCTACTCTTTCAAGATGCTACTGTGTCAGCTGTGCAAGACAGATAAAGCTCTGACTACAGCCTAAGCGACCAGGCATCAATTAGTGGCACAGACAATGGGCAAAGATTGCAAGGGGAGGATGGGCATGGGGGGGGGCAAAAAGGTGGTATGGAGCATGATGCTTGCTACCTCAATCCCTTGAAGAAGGAGTGGAGTGTTGTTACACAGGCTTCCAGAGAGTAAGCTTTCAGTCCATCAAGTTACCATATGATGATAACCCTCAACAGCAAGTAGGACATGCATTCACAGTGGGGGGGGGGGGTGGAACTGTGGTCTCCAGTGATGTGGACATATTGTTCCCCACCAAAGGGGTTAAAATTAGGCCACTCAAATGTTCTGATAACCAGGATACCAACAAGGACTTAAGCCAACAACCTTTATGGTTGCGTGAATGACAACCCCCCCCCCTCCCTACTTCTCTACTCTACCCTCATCTACTACCCTCCCAGCCCCATTCTTAAACAACTGTAAGTTGCAAAACCTCTTCAATGCCTCTACAAGCCTCAATCCCACCTTTAAATTCAAAGCCCTCCTACTACCTTTTACCCATGCTGATAATTACGTATTTTATTACAGCCCAGGCTCCCACTACCCCAGATCACAGACCAATACTCATGCTCTTTCACATAACTTTAATCAGCCACTACTCCCCCTCCCTTCCAACTCCCATACTACAATAACTCAGCAGCTCATTCGAGTCAGTTATGTTAACCCTAGAACTAAACACTACTACAAACTATTATTCAAACTTCAAAAACTAATAATCTATTCTCAAATTAACCTCACAATGGATGGGGACATCCACCCCAACCCAGGACCAACCCCATCAGAAGCATCCGACCCAATATATAATATCCCCTCTAGCCTGCAAAACTTAAACATCTCCTCTACCTCTCCCCTCATCTGCCACCTAAACATCAGAAGCCTAAATAATAAAATCTACTACCTGCATGCCCTCTTAGCAGTACACTCCCCAGATATACTATGTCTTACAGAAACTTGGCGTAAGCCATCCACCACTGACAATGATGTTACTCCTCCAGGTTACAATATAATACGACTGGACCACACCTCAAAGAATGGAGGCGGGGTAGCTGTCTTGTATAAATCTTCAATTAATGTAGCTATTTCCAACTCTCCACAAGTTCCTCAAGCTGATAAAGCTGAAATACTCTTTACAAAACTACAAATTAACCAGCATAAATCTATAAACATCGGCTGCATTTATATTCCACCTGACAACAACACCAATATCCTTGAAGACATTCTACAGTGGCTGTCCATAAACTCCACACAAGAAACTATTGTTTTAGGTGACTTTAATATAGACTGGAACACCTGCTCATCAGACTTCCCTACTACCCACATAACTCTATATGGTTTCTCCCAAGTCATAACCTCCACCACCAGAACTAGTAAGCCCAATAACAAAGAAAGCATACTAGACTGGATTCTCATTAAAAACCCTCCCCAAATGTATAAGGCAGGCACCTAACCTGAGGAAATAAGTGATCACCTCCTAACATATATACTCAGACAAATAAATGATATCCCCAAATACCTAGCTTCAGAACTACCAGGAACAATAAGAGCTTAAATCAAACCAAATTCCAATTAGAACTTCAAACATGTAACTGGAATTGACTAAAACTACTCCCACTAGACGAGGCAGTATCACACTAACTCCATATTTCTTACAATCCTTAACAATCATGCACCTACCCGGACCATCAGAACAAAGAAAAAAGTAGCACCGTGGCTGCCCAAAGAAATTAGACAAAAAATCATGAATAGAAATAAAGCCTGGTCATCTTGGAAAACCAATAAAAACCTTAAGGATCAACTAGTATATAAACAGCTAAGAAATGATACTAAGAAGTCTATGATGTTAGACAAAAAAAGACTATTACTGTAACCTGCAACATAAACATCAAAATCAACCACAAAAATTTTGGTCCAGCTTAAACAATCTTCTCCATCCAGGTAATACTACTACCCCTACCCCTGCGTCTATCCTCCAAAAACCTACAGAAAATATTGCTAAGACCTTCTTTACGGAAACCATACAATCCCTTGCCAACCAACTAGGCCCCAACAATCTAGACCCTATTAACTCCATATACAGTACCCATATCCCTGCGTCTATCCTCCAGAAACCTCCAGAAAATATTGCCAGCACCTTCTTTACGGAAACTATACAATCCCTTGCCAACCAACTAGGCCCCAACAACCTAGACCCTATTAACCCCATATCCAATACCCACCCATCCTTTAACTTTCAACCTGCATCAAGAGCATTTATCCGATCCTTAAATCAAGAAAATGAAACCCACCACCCTTTCAGCAGACCTAGACCCGGATGAATATCTTCAAAAGGCTGCAAATGCAATAGTATATCCCATCTCAATATTAATTAACAGAACCATCTCTGAAGCATATATCCCCCCCATCTGGAAAATTTCCTATGTAATTCCTCTCCATAAAGGGGGCAACTCCACTGATCTCTCAAATTACCAGCCCATCGCCATTCTGTCCCCTCTGGCTAAAATTATGGAAAAATGTCTCCACAAGCAACTCCTTCATTATCTCAATTTGCACAATCTCCTAGCTCCCTCCCAGCATGGATTTAGACCCCACCATAGTACCACCACAGCCCTTCTATCCTTCTCTTGGACAATAAATCAAATCCGTAATAATAATAATACGCCCTCCTCTGCTGTCTTTCTTGACCTATCTAAGGCATTTGATATGGTAAACCACCAGCTACTCATTCAAACATTAAAACCTCTTGTCAGACAGCCTAGCAATACGCTGGTTTCAGTCCTACCTAAGTGGCAGACAACAAGCTGTGCTATGGAAGGACAGCCTTTCTTCCCTACTGCCAGTCACCCTTGGAGCTCCTCAAGGGTCTATACTAGGACCTCTCCTATTTTCCATCTTCATTAATGATCTTCATACAGTCATCCCCAAAGTAACCTGCATTCAATATGCAGATGACTCTACCCTAATCTGTTCTGCCACCTCCCCATTAGACCTGCAGACCTTAACCCAAAATACTTTCAATGTAGTAGAAAACTGTCTCACTGACTGGCGTCTTCTATTGAATCCAAATAAAATAAAACTGCTACTCTTCACCCCCACCCGGAAGGCTACACTCCCATCATTTACCATAACATCTAATAATGGCACAATAATTTCCCCAGAAAGTAATACAAAACTATTAGGTGTAACTGTTGACAATAACCTTAAGTTTGACGCTCACATCGACAAAACCATTAAGAGAGTCAACAAAAATCTAGGATCTCTATATAGAATTAATGCATTTCTAACCCCAACTGCTAGCACAGTTATTGCCCAAACACATTTACTTTCAACCCTTCTTTATGCCTCCCCAATCTATACAAACCTGAGTAAATCTGACTTCAATAAATTCAATAGCTGCTACAACACCCTAGCCAGATTTGCCACAGGCTCAGCATATAGAACCCACCACTGTATTAATCTACAATCTCTAGGCTGGTTAGAGTTTCCCTCTCAAATCCAGTATAATCAATTAATAATTGCCCACAAAGTCCTCCATCAGTCCGAAAGCACACCCATACTCAAAAATATAATTACCCCTTACAGTAACCTAAAAAACTCTCCAGTCTTTTGACAAAAAACTGGCACAAACTGTTAAATCTAAAAACTCAGCAGGTGACTCATTGTTTTGCAACTCTGTTGAACAATCTGGAATCGGCTCCCTGCTGAACTTGCAGCAAACCAGACTATTAACAAATTTAAAACATCTCTCAAAAAATTCCTAAAAAGTCACTGGCTGTGCCCCTGTACCAACCCTGACTAACCAGCTTACCACTCTCTTCACTACCTGGCTATCTGTAAAATAGTCAATGTTTCAGACTTAGTCTCATTCTCATATGTATTGTACTACTGAATGACATGCTACCTTTTTCAGCCTTGTACCACTAAAAATGTCGAAGTTCAAACAAGAAAACTACAATGTTAATTTTAAGTATGTATGTATTCCAAGTATGCATATAATCCTATAATTCTGTACTGGTATCTATATGTGACTGTATAAAACTGCTACTGTTTATTATGCAACTATCCACATGTGGAGCTTTTCTCCTAGGGCCTCTGCTGAAAATGGACCTGTGTCCAGTCGGACTATCCCGGGTTAACAAATGTAAAATAAAATAAATAAAAATAAAGTTGAAGCTACAATAATTAAGTTCAAGGGGAAGTAGGTAACATAGGGAATCTCAACCCCATACCCTATATGAGGATTTGTTCAGGACAGCGCAGTGGTAGCATTGTCTCCTCAGAACAAGAGGTTGCCCAGTTCGATTCTCAGTTGGAGAGCCTTCTGTGTGGAGTCTGCATGTCCTTCCTGCGTTCGTGTGGGTTTTCTCCGGGTACTCCGGTTTCCAACCATGTTACTAAGACATGCGTCTGGAACATTTCTCCCAGGCCTCCGCTGAAAATTGGCTTTGTTCCAAGTTGAACTTTTCCAGTAAACAAATTTTAAATAAATAAATAAACTGCAATGGGGCTGTAGAAAAGAGGAGCCCCATATAGTACAATGTGCTTTAAGTTGTCAGTGCCATTTTGGTTGAATGATAGCAGCAACACTATATAAATATGTCTTTCATCAATGGTAGTTTAAACATGTGCAAGTCTTGCCATACCCTATGCGAGAATTTGTTGAATAACAGAGAGAAACTTAGATTTTTTGCTTAACAGATGGAGCTCTGACAGATCCTGGATTCCAATAATTTCCTTTAATGTCTTTCTTAGCCTGTTCCCAGCATAAGCAATCTAGGTTTTCTGTCTCTACAGAAGATTAACTTTAACTACATGCAATCCTTCGAGGCAGCAAATGGATGGTAGGGGTACAAGGAGCTCAGATGAGCAGCTAGCAGCCCCCCCCCCCCCCCCACACACACACACACACATACGTGCACACACAAGCTAAGTGGAAAATAGGCCATGCACAAAGTTGTGTGCTGGATGACCACTTAACCCTACTGGAACCTCAGTACATGTTCAATAAATGCCAAGCCTCCAGCCTCCATGGGGGGGGGGGGGGGGGGTTAGTTACACACAACAAAATCGTACCTGTTTTGCCACATAAAGCAAAGATGTCCGAAAGATGACTAGTTCTCAGTGTCCACATGCCAGTGTTTAAAAGTAACACCAAATATATGCAAGCATTAAAAAAAAGTCCAACACCAGATAACTGCAATTAGGCTCCTTGAAACCCTAGAGCTCATAATCCAGATACCAAAACCTTATGAACCATCACAAAAGCTCTACATCCTTCCTCACTCTGTGTCATCAGTGGCATAGCATATAATTCTGGCCTTCTGTGATCTGTTGCCATGACCTTCACATTACAATGCAAGTCTGAAAAAGGCACTACTTACATTAATATAAACATACTTTGTGAGTTTGAAGAACAATACTTCTGCATATTTAGCCAACCAAATGGTGCAAACATAACTGGGCTCAGTATTTAGCAAACCATAAGAGTTGATTTTTCCCAAATATCCATTAACCACCACCATCCTCAATATCAGTCCCAAGGGAAAGGAGTTGGTGATGATTTTGAAGATGTCAGCCATACCTAACCATCTTACCATAACAACAATATGCTGCTCCTTATGGTGAGTCAGTCTTTTACCACTTCAGTGAATTGCATTTCAAGACAGTTTCATAACATGTAACTAAAAATTATGTAATGGCCTCACACATGGCAATTTTTCAAACATATAGTTACATTAAACTTTACTGATAGATTTTTCTTGGAAGAAAGCAGCATACCCTATAAAGGACTGATTGCACAAGAATGTTAACTGAGTTACAGGAGCCATTTCATGCACACAACAGAAAGGGAAATACATACACAATCAAGTATTTGTGCAAATTTTCCATACTATCTTGTGCACACAAACTGAGGATCAGACAGGTGCAGAAGTGCCCAAAATACCTTCTGGTTAACTCTAGTTCTGGAATCACAGCTATGTGAGGCTGGCATTTAAACTACATATGGTGACTGTACTGAAAAACTGCATAGTACATAAAAGCAATAGCTGGAGAAAGGTTCTGATGTACCCAGTCAAAGGGAGTGCTAACCACGCTATTCTCAGAACAGATACGTTTGATGGCTACCTGCAGTAAACCAAGAAGCAAGCACTCAAAACAGAAAATAGAAAGGGCTGTCGCCAAGCTTAGGAAACCTATAACAAGGAAGGTAACAAGAGAGCCTTTAGAAGTATTAGAAATATTTTGGAAATTCTATGAAAGTCTGTATAAATCAGAGAAATATGGAAATCAAGAAGAGATACAAATGGAAATGTTTATGGAAGAATTAAATGTGCCAAGGTTAGAGGTAGAGGAGGCTCAATTACTAACAGGGAGGATAGGAGGAGATGAGATAAAATGGTGATGTATAATCAATCTACAGGAAAGTCCCCAGGAATAGATGGTATTAGTTTGGAAGCTAGGAAGGAAACAACTAAAAGATTTGGAAGGTTTTGTTTAACGTTATTTTAAGAGGAGGAGAAGTACCAACATCCTGGAAGAAAGTAGTGGTAGCTGTAATATCTAAAGGGGGTAAATATCCATCAGACTCAGCTTCATACAGGCCCATTTCAAAATTAAACCATGATTATAAATTGTTCACATCTATAATGGCTAAAAGAATGAAAAAAGTAATGCCACGATTGATAGATATGGATCAATGTGGTTGTGTGGAGGGGAGGCAAACATCTGACAACATTAACAGAACATTGATAATCCAGAGGGAAGCAAAATGTATGTTGTTGGTGGGTCTTGATGCAGAGAAAGCGTTTGACAAAGTTAGCTGGGACTTTATAAACAGGGCAATGGAAGCATTTGCATTTCCTGAAAAAATTATAAGATTGATTAGAAAGACATATAAGAGATCAAAGGCAAAAATTAAAGTGGGTGTGGTCCTCTCCAATAATTTCTGCTTGAGCAGAGGAACCAAGCAGGAGTGTCCTCTTTCCCCTTTGTTATTTGGATTATATTTAGCACCACTGGCCAAGAAAATAAGGGGATTCAGAAATTCAAGGATATAACTGGTATGGTAGTCAAGAAAAAGCTGGCTCTATTTGCAGATGATATTATTTTATATCGGACACAACCAGAAAGAGACATTACAATGTTGTGGAACACTTGAGACAGTTTCAAATCTTTTCAGGATCCAAAATTAATGAAGTTAAAACAAAGGTAATAGTGGTAAATTATGTACCACACACAAATTGGTTCAGCAGTATCCATACTTACGGGGACATGACAAAATGAAGTATTTAGGAGTATGGATTAAAAAATTATTCTGCTGTAGCAGCTAGGGATATGTGGAAGCGACTAAAGAAAATTTAATACAAAAACTGAGAAAATGGAAGCTTTGTTATATGGATAGGAATAGTAAGATACAAGCAATCAAAATGTTTTTAGTCCCTTTAGTCTTATACACCAGTTCAGGCATATTTTTATCAACCAGAGGAGAAGGTGTGGATAGCAATTAATAAAGAGTTGAAGGACTATCTGGCAGGGGAAGATGGCAAGAGTCAAGTGGGATAAGCAGATTCTTCCAGTAGAAGAGGGTGGATTGGGATTGCCCAATTTGAAGGGGTATTTCAGAGCTACATAGTTAAGGCTCCTATACATAGCACAAGCAGGAATCTATAATTCAAAGTGGAAAGAGATGATGATGTTGAAACAGGTGGGACGCTCAATAATCAAGGTGAGACTGGGATTTTGGATGCAGGCATTTAACAACAACAGTAATCATACAGAATATTATATCCATAAAATAGCAGAAAGTATTCTAAAAATTAAGTGAACATGGGAATGGAGAAAGGAGATTCCGCCGATAGGGATGACTACATTTACGGATACAGACAATAGGCAAGAAAGGACTGGAATTTACTGGAAAAAACTGGCAAAGGAACCAAAGTACTGGGAGCAAATAACCTAATGAGGGAAAGGAAATAGAATGGGAAGAGGCCAAGAATTTATTTGGACTGCAGGTTAGAGATTGCTTTCCTTATCAAGGATTGATATCAGAGTATAGGCAAAGAGAAAGACATGGGGGGGGGGGGGTCCTAAACGAAAGATCAGCACCGGTAGAGTTTTTAGTAGAATCTGGAACAGAAGCTGCCATTAAAAAAGGAATTAGTAGAGCATATAAAATATTGCATGAAAACTATAACAATCAATCAGAGGAGGTTAGAAAGGATTGGGAAGAGACACTGGATAAGCAATTCACAAAGAAACAATGGAAGGATATATGTGCGTCTCCCAAATATGCAACAAAATCTAGTAGATTTAGAATTTTTGCTTGGAAATGTTTATTTACATAGTTTGTAAAATGTTTTTATACCCAAGTGATTCCAGAGAATTTTTCCTCAGGTAGACAGCAAATGATGGAAGTGTGACGGGGAAGAAAGAGGTGCTTGGGAACATATTTTCTGACAGTGTGGTGAGTTGGCAAACTTTAAGGATTCCCTGCGGGATGCACTGTCAGAGATGCTGGGTGGGCAGATCTGTGTGACGAGAGAGAGGATTTTTATGAGCTATGACACAGAATCAGAATTGCCTAGACATGATAAGGCCTTGCTGTGTCTAATTATGGTGGCTGCCAAAAAAAATTACTAGAAAATGGAAATCAAAATCTAAACCAACTACATTAGAAGTAGTGGCTATAGTAACAGAGATAAAACAACTGGAACTGAGATATTTAAAAAAGGGTAGAAGCAAACTACGTAGGAAAAAATGGGAATTGTGGGAACAATACATACACAGGAGGAATAAGGTTTAAAAGAAGGCAGCACTTAAATGAGCTATGTAATGTTGGACTGAAAATGACTAGGTAGATTATAAGTGATGTATGTCTGCAACTGGGAGTGTGAGTATGGTTTGTGATGTAAAATGCTTGCAACTAGGATTGTGTCAGTGTGGTTTGTTTTCAATGATATAAATGTACGACTGCTAATGTCATAAGCGATAGTTTAATAAAAATGTTTCTTGTTTAAAAAAAAAAGAGGAGCAGGAACTGAATAATTTATGTCATATTGCTTAGGTTATATAGTATACAGCAATATATGTGAAGTATAATGTTCGTTAATGTGCTAATACAATTTGATTACTTTTGTATAAATGTAAATTTGCCTCTGTCACAAGTGATAATTCAATAAAGGTGTGTTTAAAACAAAAAAAGCAAGCACTCCAAAACATAAAAAGGCTCCCTCTGATTCCTACTAGTTACTTCAAGATCTGTTCAGCAAAGCTAGACAAAACCAGTTTTATAGTATAACCAGGAAAATGTTACCCAAAAAAATGCCCTATCACAGGATTTAAGCTTCTAAACAGACATTTAGAGTACAAGATAACGTACCTGAGGATTAGCAGGCTGCTCCATGAGTTTCAGTAGTAGTGTTTGGTCTTGTTCACGCACCTGATCTTTAGCATCTCCTAACCTGTCGATTAAGCTTGGCAGTACTAGGGAGGAAAAAAGACAAAATAATGAATCCCACACAACAATGTTATGTAGTCTGGAGGTCTTATAATAGCCAATCCATACTTATGCACCAAACACAGTACAAGTGCACCCCACAAAAAAAAATAGATATATTGGTGATATGGACAAAAGTCAGAAGCAAATAAAAGTGATCTACATAGCATTAGCTTTGCCTGGAAATTTCAATCTTTCATTATCCCTTGGGACACAGGTGCTATGTGCATGCTCTGCTCAGCAGATAAAACATTTCCAGGCTACTCCTACCAATGATTTCCTGAACCTCTCTCCCCCATCTCCAAGGACAGTCTCTCTGAGTAACTCCTCTGGGTGACTGGTTAGTAAAACATGCCCTTGATCACAGGAACTCCAAAGAAAAATCTGGACCTAGAAACAATATCCAGTTTACAATGTCCTGAAAAGGTGCTCAGCAGAGACCACACCAGCACAGCACAAATGTCATCCAAATACTCCTCCTGAGGAAAAAAGGCAGATGAGGTGCCTTTAGCAATCCTGTAATTTCTTCCCATGCCTATAATGGACAAAGGAAATGCAACTTGAAAGCCAATGGACCAGGCTTAGCTTAGTAACTTTCTTCACTAGTTCCTACAGATCTAGGAAAACAACTGATTGCACTTACTAAATGCCTCGTTTCCATCTACAGAGTATTCAAGTTGTTGATGCAGTGAATTTGTTAGAATAACTGCTGCAAAACATTAGAACCCTGACTGACTCTAGGTAGACTCAGCAGCAACCTTTGTGACACAGGAGGTAATGGTTCACAAACAAACCCTCACTATATAAAAAACCCCACATAGTGATTGGATGCATAATGCCTATAGCTCAGAAATCAAGTCCTTCAAGCTTAATTCACAGCCAGGAAGAAAAGGGTCTTCCACACTAAAAACAAACTCTAACGACACTGTCATCTCAAAAGGTGGAAGAGTCAGCTTTCCCAGGACAAAATGCAAGTCTCAGGGAAAAATAGGACCCTGACTGGAGGACATAAAAGAAGGGTTCTTCTGAGAAATACTTTGCAAATCTTAAGGAAAGCTAAAGATGATGAACACAGCAGTTAGATGTACCTTAAATGACAAAGAGAAGTATCTACTGAAGAACCAAGGTAACCTGGGCACAACAAAGATCCAGGTTATGATGCACAGTTCAGACAGAAAACAATTTTTCTCAATTCTTTATATATTTTGGGTACAGAGTTACTGAGAAGATGACAGAATATCCCCCATTCTGCTTGAAAACCCTGGATCTCTAGCTATTAACAGAAGTGGAGTAACCAAATTGTTAACTTCAGTGTGAGATGGCTTAAATGTGCCTTGCCAGAAGAGTGAGACAAGAGTGTTTACTTGCAGCCTAAAAGGAAGTTCTACCTGAAACCTCCAGAAAGTACAGTTGTGTACACTTACCACAAATGTAGATGTTAGAGTGTATTCGCTGTTGCAGTCGTCACACTTGGGTTATCTGCCTGCAAGTAGCCCTCAGTTGGCCCGAATACCAGAGTCTTGGGATTTCTGCAGCGGATGCTGTCACTTCTTCCATGACGTCAGGTTGTCAGGGGTATAAAACAGGCAGCAGACGCCATTACATCAGTTTTTCTTGCCCCAAATGTCAGGAGCCTCCAGATAAGCAGCTACTATATGGTGGGGAACACCATCAGTAAAAAGTAAATACCACTGCCAGTAAAATTGGCCATAGAGAGGAAAGGTAGAAAGGATAGAGAAAACCAGGGGCTGGAAGGAGGGAAAAGTACAGTTGTGTACACTTACCATAAATGTAGATGTTCGAGTGTATTCACTGTTGCAGTCATTACATTTGGGTAATTCTGCTGGCAGGTTGCCCTCAGTCGGCCTGAATTCCAAAGTCCTGGGTAATGCGTCGGCCACTGTCGCCCCTTCCATGACGTCAGGTCGTCAGGGGTATAAAAGATGTGGCCGATGCCATTTTCTTTAGTTTTTCTTGCCCCAGATGTCAGGTGCCCCCTAAAAGGGTAGCCAAAATTTATATACATATAAATATATGCACCAATATAAACTTTACCTTCATCTACAAGCAAAAACACCACATAGGTTGTATAAATCAGAGAAGGAAAGATAGGTTCCATCAGAAGAAAGGGGGATGGCGGGTGGGTAACCTGGACTGTAACAGTGAATACACTCTAACATCTACATTTATGGTAAGTGTACACAACTGTACTATGTTCTTCGTATTTCACTGTTGCAGTCATTACATTTGGGTAGAGTCCCAAAGCTATGGATGGGAGGCTGGAGCTAAACAGCATTAGGAGCGGCTATGAGGCCCTGCAGAACTGCAGTGGCAAAGCCTGCCCTGGATTTAGAGTAGAGTGGCAGATGATAGTGCTTTGTAAAGGTGTGCACTGAACTCCAAGTAGCAGCCTCTAAAATGTCCTTGGTTGGTACTCCTCTGAGAAAGGCTGCTGAAGTGGCTGCAGCTCTGGTTGAATGTGGCCTAATGCCCTTAGGCACTGGCTTGCCATGGTGTAAGTAGCAGAAACGAATGCAGTGGCCTATCCACTTTGAAATAGTCTGCTTTGAGACAGCCCTTTGCTGTGATTCTGCAGCATATGCCACTAGTAATTGTTCTGTCTTTCGGAAAACTTTGGTTCTGAACAAGTAGAATCTAAGCTGTCTGTGTACGTCCAAAGAATGCAGAATTATCTCCCCCTTCTTCTGTGGATTTGGATAAAAAGTTGGCAGATGAATAGTTTGGTTAAGAGCCACACTGGACACCACCTTAGGCATAAATGTTGGGTTTGTCCTCAGAGAGACCCTGTCTGGATAAAAATGATAAAAGGTTCCACAGCCATGAGTGCCTGAAGCTCTGAAACTCGTCTTGCAGAAATTATTGCTAGGAGCAGAGCTGTTTTCCAAGATAAAAACTTTATATCAGCCGTAGCACCTGGCTCAAAAGGTGGCAGGGTGAGTTTTTCCAAGACATAGTTGAGGTCCCATGCAGGCATTGGTGATCTTCTTGGAGGCCTTAAGTTTTTGGCTCCTCTGAGGCACTGTTTTAGTAAGGGATGAGAAAATATTGGTGGCTCTGTATTGTAATGAGCCGAAATGGCAGAGGCATGAATTTTAATACATGAAAAATATAGACCTTTGTCCAGCATCTCAGTTAAGTATTGCAAAATCTGAGGAATATTTGCCACAGCTGTATCAGTTCCTTGTGCCTGGTTCCAAGCACAAAATTTCTTCCATTTTCCAGAATAAGATTTTCTAGTACTAGGCCTTCTGGCCTCCAAAATGACATCCATCACAGCTTTACTGAGAGGTGTGTTTTGTATGACTACATTATCCGCCATGCTGCCAGGTTTAAAGTCCTGAGTTGGCTGTGCAGGATCTGATTGTTTTGCTGGGACAGTACATGAGGTATCTGAGGTAAGGTCCAAGACGGGCATTGAGACAAGCTCCTTAGTATTGGATACCAGTACTGGCGGGGCCAGTCTGGGGCAATTAGTATCATCCTTGGCTTCTCCTGTCCGACCTTCAGGAGAACCTTGGGGAGGAGAGGCAGAGGGGGAAATGCATATACTGATAGTTTTTCCAGCTGAAAGATAGGGCGTCCACTTTCCATGCTTGTCTGTGATAAATCCTTGTGCAGAATCTTTTTAGTTGGTAGTTGTGAGGGGAGGCAACTAGATCTATGTCCGGGCATTCCCATTTCCTTGTTATCATGCTGAAGACTTGTGGATCCAGGTGCCACTTGTGGGGATCCATGAGGTTTCTGCTTAGTTCGTCTGCCAGAGTATTTTTCCTTGCTGGCAGGAATTGTGCCTGCAGATGTACTTGGTAAGTCAATGTTGTGTCCCACAAAGTCATGGCTAGTCTGCAAAGGGGGTAAGAATGTGTGGCCCCCTGCTTGTTTATATACTACATGACCGTGGTGTTGTCTGTCTTTATAAGTAGTTGTCCTGGATGAAGTAGGTCCTTGAAGGCTGTGAGGGCATTTTGAACTGCTAGCATCTCTTTTTGATTGATATGTAGATGCATTTGGTTTGAGGTCCATGTGCCCTGAATGTATCTTCCTGCCATGTGGGCCCCCCAGGAATAATCTGATGCATTCGTTGTTAGTGTTTGCCTGGCTGGGGGTAATGTGAATGGCTGTCCCTTGTTTTGGTGACAAGCCTTTGCCCACCATCGAAACTCCTGTTGCAGGCAAGGAATGAGAGTAATCACAGTTTCCAGGCTGTGGCAATGTTGAGTCCAAACACTTTTTAGGTACCATTGAAGTTTCCTCATATGCAGTCTTGCATATGGAATTACTAAGATGCAGGATGCCATGAAGCCCAAAGCCTGCAGAATTTTTTTTGCAGATAACTGGGCCTTTGTTGCCAGCATTTTGAAATAGGTAGTCAGTTGCCTTTGTTTGTCTGGCATGAGATAAGCCATCTGGGCAGTTGTATTTAAGCTTGCACCCAGGAATATTATCTCTTGAGAGGGTACTAGTTTTGATTTATTTTCATTGACTGTGTACCCTGGGCATGTTAGAAGTCTTTTCACAAACGCCAGATGCTGTAGAAGAATGTCTTTGTTCTCTGCTTGAATTAGACAACTGTCCGAGTAAGGATATATTTGTATTCCTCTTTGTCTGCAGAATGCAATTACTGGTGCCAAGCACTTTGTAAAGACCCTGGGCGCAGTAGATAAGCCAAAGGGCAGTGCAAAGAATTGGTAATGCCTTGAGCCAGCCTTGAATCTGAGGTATCGTCTGCATATTTGTCTGATTGGGACATGCAGGTATGCCTCTTTTAGGTCTAAAGTCACAAGCCAAGTGTTCTTGCCCAGCATGGGCAGAAGCTGCTGCAAAGTCAACATCTTGAATTTTGGCATATCCAGGAATGTGTTCAAAATAGATAGGTCCAGTATTGGCCTCCAGACCTTGTCCTTTCTGGGTACCAAGAACAGTCTTGAGTAAAATCCTTGTCCCTGCTCTTGCGCTGGTACTAGATGAATGGCCCCCCATGTCCATGAGGGATGAGACTTGTTTTTGTGCCTCTGCCCATTGATTTTTTGGCAGATCTGGCCAGCCGTTTGCCTTTGGCAGGGTATGGAAATGGAACTTGCAGCCTTGTGACACGATATTTAAGACCCACTTGTCCTGGGTTATAGTGTGCCAATTTTGAGAAAAAAGTGCTAATTTTCCCCCTAAGGGGGCTTCCAGGAGATAAGTGCTTGGTATAGGCAGGGAGAAGTCATTGGGACTGTTTCCTGAATGGTTGTGATTTGTCTTCTCTAACTTTGGAGGTAGAAGCCCCCCATTGTTTTGAGCAGAATGAACCTTGCGGCTGGGATCTGCCTCTAGGGCATCTGGGTCTGCCCCTTCGAGGTCTGTCTGACACAGGAAAGGACCAATTCTTTGTTGGCCAGTGTCTACTAAACCTAGGTGGCTGTACTTGTAAAAAATCTTTGACCGTTTGCCTAGATTTAGCTTTGTCCTCCATTTTCTTTAACACCTTTTCTGCCTTAACACCAAACAAAATATCATGCTGTAAAGGTGCATCTAATAATTTAACTTTAACATGATCAGGCAGATTATGTTCCTTTAACTAAGCATGCCTCCTAATTACAGAACCTGTAACTGCGGCCCTGCAGGAGGCCTCTAAAGAATCAAAACCACATTGCAAAGTGTGCTTTCCAACTTGTTCAGCTGCATGCAGTAAATCCTGCATTTCCTTATTTTCTGCACATTCAGAATTTAACAACATTTTCTGTTTAAGCAATGCCATGACATGTTGCTGATATTTGAGCATATGAAACTGACAGTTTAAGGTCCTTATAGCCAAGGTAGCAGATGTGTAAACCTTTTTTCCCCATCTATCCAGTGCCCTAGAATCTGTCAGAGGGGGTAGGGTTTTTTGCAGCGGAAGCCTGAACTCCTTTGGGACCCTGAGAAATAGTTTCTGGGTCTGCAGCAGGGTTTTTAAAAAGGAATTTATGAGAGTCAGGAACCCTGTAATATCTGTCAGGCTTAACAGGAGCTGGAGGTAAGGAGTCAGGGGTAAGACTAGACTCCGAAAACACATCATCTACAATGTCTAACACAGGTGGGATGGCTAGTGGCTTGTGCTGAGGTAGTAACAGGAAATCCCTGAGCCTCTTTAAATTCTGAAAAATCTTGGCTCTCCCAGTGGAAATACTCCCTAATGGTATGTAAGGTTTCCCCAAAAGAATAGTCCTCAGGAGGAGAAGCTGAAGGTATAGATTCTTCAGCATCAGAATCCTCATTGGGGGGGGGGAGAATATTTCTGATCAGAAGAAATGGAAACCTGATCTGAAGATTCATAGTCAGTCTCTTGCCTAGGCCTCTTATCAGAAGGGGGTTGGGAACCCCTGATCAAGGTAATCAAGTCTTTGGCCATTTTGAGCATCTGCTTTTTGGGCATGGAGGCCTGTCCACGTGGCTCTTGAGTTTCTTTCTTTGCCTTTGAAGGTGCTTTAGTCTTTGCCTTTGAAGTCGGTTTAATGTATAGATGTTTAGGTCTGAAAACACCCTCAGAAGCCGGTGCCTGCTCAGCGGCTCCAGACCCATTTGAAGGAATAACGTCCAAGGCTCCAATACCTTGAGTTTCCAGCGGTATAGCTGACTCCACGTGGGAGTTAGTAGCTGCCTGAGACTCTAAAGTAGTGGGCATCAGGGGCTGCAAAAGCGCCTCACTGAGAACCGGTGACTGGCTTAAGAGAAGCTTCGTCGGTTTTGGGCCTCGGTTGTCTTTTTCTTTGCGTTTTTTTGTCAACTCCGGTAGTTGGATGGCTATCCGACGACATTTCTGGATAATTAATTAAACTTGCTTCCAAAATAGTTTAATGCAAAATCATACTGACAACCTGAAACGTTATGGTCAGGGCCTAGGCAAGGAATACAGTAAGAATGAATGCCCTTATGAGGTATTTGCTTCCCACAAGAAATACAATTATTAACTTTTTCTGACATCGGTCTGGAGCAAGAAAAAAGTGTCCCCAACGAGGTACTTAGAAAATCTCAGGAGTCGGCCGACCGGCACTTGCGAACTGCTACTGCTTCGGGCACTGTGTGGCAAGAAAGACTAAAGAAAATGGCGCCAGCCGCATCTTTTATACCCCTGACGACCTGATGTCAGGGAAGGGGCGACAGCGGCCGACGCAGGACCCAGGACTTTGGAATTCAGGCCGAGGGCAACCTGCCAGCAGGATTACCCAAATGTAATGACTGCAACAATGAAACACAAAGAAAGTACAGTTTTGTACCTACCATAAATGTAGATGTCCGATAGGTATGCATCTGCAGTCCTAACATATGGGTTGTCCTGCCTCAGGCAGCCCTTCGGTTGGCCGGATTCCAAAGTCTGGGTCTGGCCTCGGCTGATGTCGCACTTCACCCGACGTCATAGCTGCTGTTTGTTGGGTATAAAGGCATCAGCCGACGCCATTTTCCTCAGAGTTTCTTGCCCCAGATGCCAGGTGCCCTCTAGGAAGGCTAAATTTGGATAAATGCAAATAATTCCAAACAGTAGAGAGCAAATAATATGAAAATATATATATATATATATATATATATATATATATATATATATATATATATATGTATACATATATAGAAACAAATACACCATAATAGATTCCCCCAGCTAGCTAAAAGAGGGGTAAATACCCTAGGAATACCACAGAGGGGAAGGAGGGTGGGTAATCCTGACTGCAGATGCATACCTATTGGACATCTACATTTATGGTAGGTACAAAACTGTACTATGTCCTTCAAGGATGCATCTGCAGTCCTAACATATGGGTAGAATACCATAGCCAAACTGGGGGAGGAGGCACTAAGATAAAGATGGTGTAGTTAAGATCCCTTGCAAAACAGCAGTTGCAAAACCTGCTCGGGATCTAGAGTATAAGGGTAGATTATAATGCTTGGCAAATGTATGCACGGAGCTCCAAGTAGCAGCTTCTAAAATGTCTTTAGTAGCCACTCCTCGTAGGAAAGCTGTAGTGGTGGCTGTAGCTCTTGTGGAATGAGATCTGATATTATCAGGAGTTGTCTTTCCATGAAAAGAACAGCAAAATCGAATGCAATTTCCTATCCATTTTGAGATTGTCTGTTTTGAAATTGCTTTTCCTTGCATTCCTGTTGCATATGCTACCAGAAGCTGGTCAGTTTTTCTGCTGGTCTTAGTTCTGTCCAGATAGTAGCGTAATTGTCTGTGTACATCCAAGGTATGTAGCAGTCTTTCCCCCCTGTTCTGTGGGTTGGGGAAGAATGTAGGTAAATGAATCGCTTGGTTCAATGATACTCTGGAGACCACTTTTGGCATAAAGGTAGGGTTAGTTCTCAGAGAGACTCTGTCCTGATGGAAGATAAGGAAGGGTTGTACTGCCATTAATGCCTGTAACTCAGATACCCTTCTTGCTGAAGTAATTACTAGCAGGAAAGCAGTTTTCCAAGACAAGAATTGTAATTCTGCTGTTGCTGCTGGTTCAAAAGGGGGAAGTGTTAACTTTTCCAGCACAAAGTTGAGATCCCATGTAGGTAAAGGTGGTTTCCTTGGAGGTTTTACATTTTTGATTCCTCTCAAGAATTGCCTGAGTAGAGGATGAGAGAAGACAGGAGGATCCATGTTGTATTCTGCTGAAATTGCTGATGCATGAATCTTAATGGAGGAGTAAGACAGGCCATTGTGGAACAGCTCTGCTAAATATTCCAGGATGTGTGCTATGTTTGCCAATGAGACATTTTCTCCCTTTGCTGCACTCCAAATGAGGTATCTTTTCCACTTGGCTGAATAAGTCTTCCTTGTGGAGGGTCGGACCGCGTGCCTCCAGGATAATGTCCTTAACCCTCTGAGATAAACCTGGGTTATTTTGTTTTATGCAATATTCCAAGCAGCTAGCTGCAGTGTTTTCAAGTCTGGATGTAGGATCTTGTAGTTGTCCTGCGTTAGTAGTAAGGGGCATAGAGGTAGTGGCCATGCATGTGTCCGAGACATGCTCCTCAGTAGCGGGTACCAATGTTGCCTCGGCCAGTCTGGAGCTATCAGAATTACCCTTGGCTGATCCTCTCTGATCTTCAGTAGAACTTTGTACATCAAGGGAAGAGGTGGAAATGCATATGCTATCAGGTTTTTCCAGCTGAAGGAAAGGGAGTCCACCCTCCAAGCAAGTGGGTGGTATGCTCTTGTGCAGAATTTCTTCAATTGGTGGTTGTGTGGGGAGGCGAACAGGTCTATCTGTGGTAGTCCCCATTTCTTTGTTATGGCTTTGAAGATATCTGGATGCAGCATCCATTCGTGAGCATCCGTGGTAGTTCTGCTTAAGGTGTCTGCTAGAGAATTTTCTTTTCCTGGTACAAATCTGGCCTGAAGTTGAATGTTGAGATTCAGGACCACATTCCACAGGTCCATTGCCATCCGGCAAAGAGGATATGAATGTGTACCTCCCTGTTTGTTGATGTACCACATGACTGTGGTATTGTCCGTCCTTATCAGCAGATGACCCTGTTGAAGGAGTGGTCTGAATGCCTGGATCGCATGTTTCACTGCCAGCATCTCCTTTAGATTTATGTGTAGATTCAGCTGGTCTTGGGTCCATAGGCCTTGTATACACTTGTCCACCATGTGTGCCCCCATCCTAGGTCTGAGGCGTCCGTGGTGATGGTTTGGCTTGGATGAGGTTTGTGGAAAGGCAATCCTCTGTTCAACTGACAGGCCTGAGCCCACCACAGGAATTCTTGCTTCAGGCATGGAATTATTGGAATCTGGGCTTCTAGACTGTGCTTGTGTTGAGACCATACATTCCTTAGGTACCATTGCAACTTCCTCATATGCAGCCTGGCATGCGGAACCAATATTATGCAGGATGCCATGTAACCCAGGGCTTGCAGGACTTTCCTTGCAGTAAGCTGAGTTTGTGTTGTTAATGTCATGAAGTAGACTGGTAGTTGCTTTTGTTTTTCTTCTGTGAGAAAAGCCATTTGAGTTGATGTATCCAGTTCTGCACCCAAGAATGTTATCCTTTGGGATGGTACTAGTCTTGACTTTTGCATGTTGACTGTGTATCCCAAGGCTTGCAACAGTTGTATGACATTTTCCAAATCTTTTGTTAATTTTTCCTTGTTTCCGCTTGTATTAGGCAGTCGTCCAGGTATGGGTAAATTTGAATTCCTTGAAGCCTGCAATGAGCAATTACTGATGCCAGGCATTTCGTGAATACTCTGGGCGCAGTAGATAAGCCAAAGGGCAATGCTGAGAATTGATAATGCTCTGATCCTGCAAGAAATCTGAGGTGTCTTCTGCAATCTGGTCGTATAGGGACGTGCAGGTATGCCTCCTTGAGATCTAGAGTCACCTGCCAAGACTCCTTGCCCACCACGGGAAGAAGTTGCTGGAGGGTCAGCATTTTGAATTTTGGAACAATGAGATATGTGTTCAGTGCGGACAAGTCGAGAATAGGTCTCCATTGATTTTCTTTTCTTGGTACAAGGAAGAGCCTGGAGTAAAATCCTTGGCCTTGCTCCATAGGCGGTACCTTTTCTATAGCTCTCATCCTTAGTAAGTTGTTGATTTGTCTTAGAGCGTCTGTTTTTTGGCTTGGTGGTAGGTTTGGCATTCCTCTCTTTTTTGGTAGAGTGTGGAAGTGAAACCTGTAGCCCTTGTCTATTGTTTGTAAAGTCCATTTGTCTCCTGTGATGTAATGCCCGTTGTCGGAAAATAAGGCTAGCTTTCCGCCCAAGGGTGCTTCCAGTTGTTCCCTGGTAGGCGGAACCAGAGCCAAGTCATTGTGCCTGCCCTATGGAAGTGGTCGTAGTTGAATCTGTGGCTGTACTTCTGTGGTTGGTAGGTTGCCACTGACGTCCCCTGTAGGCACCCCTAGATTGACCTCTGCCTCTTGGGCGTCCATTTCTGCCTCTCTGTGCTCTGGAGTTGTCTGGAAAGGACCAATTCTTCGAAGGCCAATTTCTGCTAAACCTCGGAGGTTGGACCTGTAAGAAATCCTTGACTGTTTGGACAGATTTTGCTTTTTCTTCCACCTTCTTTATAACCTCCTGTGCAGGGGAGCCAAACAAACTTTGTTTCTCCATGGGAGCATCTAGGAGTTTTGACTTAACATGGTCTGGTAAGGATTGTTCTTTTAACCAGGCATGCCTTCGAATCACTGTTCCAGTCATAGCTGATCTAAAGGAAGCCTCCAGTGAATCATAGCCACATTTTAAGAAATGGTTACTGACCTGCTGAGAGTTATGTACCAAATCCTGAAGGGACTTACGGTCTATAGGTTCAGGAGAGGACAGTTTTTTATTTAGCTGGTCTAACAAAAATTCCTGGTACTGAATCATGTGATTCAAGGAAAAGGCTAAGGACTTTTTTACACTTACCACAGCATAGGCCCTGGCCGAAAGAGTAGCAGAAGTATAAACCTTTTTACCCCATCTCTCTAATGCTCTAGATTCCCTTTCAGAGGGAAGAGGGTTTTTGGCAGAGGCAGCTGCCACACCTTTAGGGCCCTGTGAAATGGTTTCAGGGTCTGCAACAGGAGCCTTATACAAATGGTTGTGTGTGTCTGGAACCCTATAATATCTGTCAGGCTTGGCAGGGGCTGGAGGAAGAGAATCAGGGGCAGTACAGGCATCATTATATGCATCATCAACAACTGTTAGTACTGGAGGAATGGCTAAAGGCCTATGCTGTGGTAAGTGTAAAAAAGTCCTTAGCCTTTTCCTTGAATCTGAAAAATCCTGGCCCTGCCATTGGAAGTGTTCCCTCATAGCATGTAAGGTTTCCCCAAAAGAAAATTCTTCAGGAGGAGAAGCAGAAGGAATGGAGTCTTCTGCATCAGAATCCTCATAAGGAGAATATGGGCCTTCGTGAGGGTCTGAGTCATCCGAGGAATAGTCTGTAGAGACAGGTTCCGGGTGTTCAGTCCTAGGCCTCTTATCTGGAGGGGGCTGAGAGGCCCTGTCTGGGTGAGGTTGGGATCCCCTGATCAAAGAAATGAGATCCTCAGCCAGGCTGAGTATTTGGGAACTAGAGGTAGGCCTATGTGAGGGAGTTTTAGCAGGTAAGGCCTTAGAAGATTTAGCTGCTTTAGCCCTGGCAAAAGCCTTGATAGACATAGAAGCAGGGGGTCAAGCAGCCCCACGTGCAGGGGTAGATATGTCTAAAGGAATAGTGTCTGACAAATCCTGGGTGCCTGCTTCTGTAGCAGTAAATTCAGTAGCAGATTCAGCCATGCTCTGTGAGGCCTCGGCTATCGGAGGCATGCTTTCGGCCGAAGGAAGAACCGAGGGCTCGGTTTCAGCCGAAACAGAGACACTCGCGGTTGGCCTAACCGTGGTTTCAGCCGAAACCACGAACTGCGAGTGTCGGTCCTTTTCCTTGCGCTTTTTAACTGATTGTGTAGTCGGAGTCTCCAACGGCATTTTGTATGCAAAAGCGGGACCAAAAAACTCCTCTGCAAACTCCGACCGACGTCTAAGCATCCGTCGGTTGAAGGAAGCACAGGCTAGACAAGCTGATATGTCATGGTCTGGGCCTAAGCAAGGAAGGCAGTAAGAGTGGAAATCCTTATGAGGTATTTGTTTCCCACAAGTTAAACAATTATTTACTTTGTCTGACATCGGCTGAGGCAAGAAAGAATCCCCAACGGGGTACTTAGCTTTTTAGAAGTCTTCGGTAGTAGAAATCTCTGGATCTGACCGACCGGCACTTGCGAACAGCTTCTGCTTTGGGCACCGCGTGGCAAGAAAGACTGAGGAAAATGGCGTCGGCTGATGCCTTTATACCCAACAAACAGCAGCTATGACGTCGGGTGAAGTGCGACATCAGCCGAGGCCAGACCCAGACTTTGGAATCCGGCCGACCGAAGGGCTGCCTGAGGCAGGACAACCCATATGTTAGGACTGCAGATGCATCCTTGAAGGACATCACCCAGGACTGCAATAGTGAATACACTTAACATCTACATTTATGGTAAGTGTACACAACTGTACTATGTTCTTCATGTTTCACTGTTGCAGTCATCACACTTAGGTTGATTCCCAAAGCTGAGGAAGGGTGGAGGCAGTCAAGAAGTGTTAGGGCTTGGTAGCAGGGTTTGTAAGACTGCTGTAGCAAATCCAGCTCTGGATTTAGAAAAAAATAGGTAAGTGGTACTGCTTGGTGAAGGTGTGTGCAAAACTCCAGGTTGCAGCCTCCAGAATGTCCCTGGTAGGGACTCCCCTGAGAAATGCTGTAGAGGTGGAAGTAGCCCTAGTGGAATGTGGTCTGATCTCCTGTGGGGTAGGTTTTCCATGTTGCTTGTAGCAGAAATGGATGCAGTGTGCTATCCATTTGGAAATGGTTTGTTTTGAAATGGCCTTGCCCTCTGCCCCTGTAGCAAAGCTGACTAGCAGCTGGTCAGATTTTCTGAAAGGTTTAGTCCTGTCAAGGTAGAACCTGAGCTGTCTGTGCACGCCCAAGGAGTGCAGGATCCTTTTCCCTTTATTCTGAGGATTAGGGAAGAAGGCTGACAAATGGATGGATTGGTTTAGAGCCACACTGGACACCACTGGACTTAGGCATAAAGGTCGGGTTAGTCCTGAGGAAAACCCTGTCAGCATGGAAAATAATGAAGGGTTCCACAGCCATTAGCGCCTGTAACTCAGACACTCATCTTGCTGAAGTTATGGCTAAAAACAAGGCTGTTTTCCAAGAGAGGAATTTTAACTTTGCTGAAGCAGCAGGTTCAAAAGGGGGAAGTGTGAGCTTTTCCAGTACAAAGTTAAGGTCCCAGGCAGGGGTGGGTGCTCTCCTAAGGGGCCTTAAGTTGTTAGTCCTTCTCAGGAACTGTTTGATGAGAGGGTGAGAAAATAGAGGTGGCTCAGTATTATAATGAGCTGAGATGGCAGAGGCATGAATCTTAATGGAGGAGAAGGATAGGCCTCTGTGGAGTAGCTCTGCTAGGTAATCTAGGATTAGAGGTAAGGAGGGCACTGATGTGTCCTTTCCTTGAGAATGATTCCAAGAACAATATCTTTTCCACTTTTCAGCATAGGATTTCCTAGTACTAGGCCTTCTGGATTCAAGAATGCCATCCAGCACCTGTTTGTTGAGGGCTGCTGGTGGTGTATTCAGAGGATAAGCCAGGATACAAGGTTTAGGGTTTGCAACTATGGATGCAAAATCTGTCCCTCCTGCTGAGACAGCAGGGTAGGAGTCTGGTGAAGGTGCAGGGTGGCACTGGTGTGCGTAAGAGTGGATACCAGTGCTGACGTGGCCAGTCTGGGGCAATAAGAATTGCTCTTGGTCTGTCCTGTTTGATCTTGAGTAGTACTTTTGAGAGGAGGGGCAGAGGGGGAAAGGCATAAATTGAGAGGTTTGCCCATTGGAAGGATAGGGCATCCACCTTCCAGGCATTGCTGTGAGGGTTCCTGGTGCAGAGTTTGCTCAACTGGTGGTTCTCGGCAGAGGCAAAAAGGTCCACTTCCGGTGTCCCCCACCTCTGGATTAGAAGGTTGAAGGTGTTGGGCTCCAATTTCCACTCGTGTGGGTCTAGGAGATTTCTGCTTAAGTCATCTGCCAGTGAATTTTGTTTGCCTGGCAGAAACTGAGCTTGCAGATGCACTTGGTTGCTCAAGGCTGTGTTCCACAGGGCCATGGCTAACCTGCAGAGTGGGTAAGGAATGGGTTCCCCCTGCTTGTTTATGTACCACATAACTGTTGTGTTGTCTGTTTTTACAGCAGCTGTCCTGGAAGGATTAGGTATTTGAAGGCTGTCAAGAGTATTCTGTACAGCTAACATCTCTTGTTGATTGATGTGCAGGAGAATTTGGCCTGGGCTCATAGTCTGATGTGTCTGTTATCAGGGTTTGGGCGGCGAGGGGTTGAGTGAAAGGCAGTCCCTTGTTGTGGTTGCATGCTTCTGTCCACCAAATGAACTCTGCCCTTAGACAAGGTATTATTGGAATGACTGTTTCCAGGTCCTGAGAATGTTGGCACCAAAGGCTTTTTAAGTACCACTGAAGTTTCCTCATATGCAGTCTTGCATATGGAATTAGCAGAATACATGAGGCCATGAACCCTAGGGCTTGCAATATTTTCCTTGCAGATAGCAGGGTTCTGGTAGCCAATTGTTTGAAGTAGTTGGTTAGATAGACCTGTTTTTCTGGAGTGAGAAATGCCATCTGGGAAGTTGTGTCCAAGCTTGCTCCCAGGAATACAATCTTTTAACTGGGCACCAGTTGTGATTTCTTTTAGTTGATAGTGTTCCCCAATGAAGTGAAAAGGCTTTTTACAAATGCCAGGTGCTGAAGTCGCAATTCCTGACTGTCCGCCTGAATCAGAGAATCATCAAAGTATGGGAAAATTTGGATATTTCTCTGCCTGCAATATGCAATGGCTGGAGCCAGGCACTTTATGAATACTCTGGGCGCAGTAGATAAGCCAAAGGGAAGTGCAGAGAACTGATGGTGCACACAGCCTGCCCTGATGCATAGATATTTCCTGCATAACTCCCTTATGGGATGTGCAGATAAGCTTTTTTTTAAGTCTAGAGTGACTAACCAGGCATCCTTGGCTAGCATAGGGAGAAGCTGTTGCAAGGTAAGCATCTTGAATTTTGGGACCACCAGAAAGGTGTTGAGAATTGATAGATCCAGGATTGGGTGCCAAGAGCCCTTTTTTCTGGGCACCAGGAAAAGTCTGGAGTAGAAACCCTGCCCTCTTTGTTCTACTGGAACAGGTTGAATAGCTCTGATATTGAGCAGGGGAAAGTACTTGCTTTTGAGCCTCTGCCCACTGGTTTGGAGGAAGGTCTGGAAACCCGCTTGGGGCTGGCAGTGAATGGAAGTAGAATCTGTACCCCTGGGATACAATGCTTAGGACCCATCAGTTCTGAGTACTGGACATCCAGTTTTTTGCATGAAGGGCAAGTTTTCCTCCTAGGGGCACAAGCAATTGGGCAGGGCTGGGAAGGATAATTGAAAAGTCATTGTGAGCTTTTTCCATAAGGGGGCGGCTTACCACTCCCTGTTTTTGAGGTGGGAGCACTCCATTATTTAGATCTCTGCATACCTGAGACTGTAGTCTGGATGGCCTGTTTCCTCTGGGTTTGGACTGAGAAGGCCTGGAAGGGGCTGGAAAGTACCAGTTTTTAGAAGGCCAATGCCTACTGAATCTAGGTGGCTGCACTTGTAAGAATTATTTAACAGTTTGCATAGATTTAGCTTTTTCTTCCATCTTTTTAAGAACCTCTTCTGCTTTGGTGCCAAACAGTCCTTATGGAGCGAGTAATTTTGATTTGACGTGATCTGGCAATGTTTGTTCCTTCAGCCAAGCATGCCTTCTCAGTACAGACCCAATGACTGCAGCCCTGCAAGATGCTTCTAGGGCATCAAAGCCACACTGCAAAGTATGCTTACTAACTTGGTTTGCATAATGCATTAACTCTTGCAAATTTTTTTCTGCACAGTCTGGAAGTAACCCCATTTTTGTTTAATTAGTTCCAAGATATGTTGCTGGTACTTCAACATGTGAAACTGGCAATTCAATGCTGTGATGGCAAGAGTTGCAGAGGTATATGCCTTCTTACCCAATCTGTCTAAAGCACTGGAATCCTGTCTGAAGGGGTAGGGTTTTTGGCTGTAGTAGCCTTAATACCTTTAGGTCCCTGGGAAATGGTCTCTGGAGCCACAGTAGGATTCTTGAAGAGAAATTTGTGAGAATCAGGTACTCTGTAGTGCCTTTCAGGTATTCTAGGGGCCGGGGGTAAAGTGTCTGGAGAAAGACTGGATTCCATTAAGACATCTACAACATCCAGGACAGGGGGTATAGCTAGAGGCCTGTGCTGAGGCAACTCTAAAAATTCTCCGAGTCTCTTTTTGGACTGAGGGTAGTCCTGGCATTCCCAGCGGAAATGCTCTCAAAGTATGCAAGGTTTCACCAAAAGACAAATCCTCTGGAAGGGAGGCAGAGGGAATGGATTCCTCCGCATCTGCATCCTCATAGGTTGATAAGGACATGTCCTGTTAATCAGAAGGGTGAGAGTCTTAGGACTCCTGGTCTGTAGAATCAGAAAGAAACTCAATTCTTTGTCTCTTAGCAGGGGAAGGCTGGCTTCCCCTAATTAGGGTAACAAGGTCTTCAGCCATTCTAAGCATTTGTTTTTGTGGCATGGGAGCTTGAGCATGCGTTTTGGTCGTCAGTTTTCCAGGCGTAGTGCATACTCTGGGCCTAAGAAACGCAGTAGTTTTAGCTAAAAACGAAGTCTGTTTAATTCGAACATCAGTAGGTCGGAAAACACCCTTAGAAGCCGGTGCTTGCACAGTGGCTCCGGACACATCCAAGGTAGAGACATCCGCAGGTTCCACAGTCGAAGAAGCATCTCCCAGCATTCCAGACTCTGAATGGGTCTCAGCAGACGCCTGCGAATCTGTAAAAGTGGGCAAGGCAACAGGGGCTGCAAATGCACCTCACTGAGTACCGGCAGACTGGCGACTAGCTTAACGCAAGCATCATCGGCAGTTCTGGACCTATGTGGTCTTTCTCTGTCTTTATTTTTATGTTTTTTTGTAAGATCGGTAGTCGGATGGCTTATCGAAGCCATTTCGGAATACGGAGAACGAGAGTGAAAGAATTTAGTGACAAAGATAGCCCAACAATGAATGGTTCGGGCATTAACCAAGGCACAAAACCGACAGCGAGGGACATCGTGGTCTGGGCCTAAACACGTGACGGAGTAAGAATGAAAATCTCTGAGGTATTTGCTTTCTACAGGCAGGAAAATTGTTAACTTTTTCTGACATCGGTTAGAGCAAGAAAAAAGGATCCCTAACGGGGTACCTAGCTTTAGAAGACTTCAGATTTGAAACTCAAAAAACGAAAATTTCAGGTAGCGGCCGACCGGCATTTGCAAACTGCTTTTGGTTTGGGCTCCTTGGCAAGAAAGACTGATATAATGGCGTCAACTACCTGTTTTATAGCCCTGACGACCTAACGTCATGGAAGAAGCGACAGCATCAGACGTAGAAATCCCTAGACACTGGTATTCGGGCCGACTGAGGGATACCTGCAGACAGATAACTCAAGTGTGATGACTGCAACAGTGAAACACGAATAACATCAGCAGATTCATACCTGTGGGAGTCAAAATGAGGTCATTGAAATTTCCCTTGTCCCTGTGAAGTCTCTCCTTCTCAAAAACAATGGAGAAAAACATAAAACCACACCTGAGGCCATGCATCCATACTCTGTTCAATATGAGGAAGGCTTAGCAAGAAAAAAATGTTGGACATTTGGCACTACAGAGGAAAACTGACTGCAGACTAAGAATTTCCACTTTGAGAACAATGTTCTAGCAGTGGACGCACTGACTGACCGCTCATGAAATGCCAGGCAACGATGCAGTTTTCAACAGATAGCTCGCTATCCCAGGAATATGCACAGAAATTGCAAGCTAAAAGCTCGAGATTGCCTATTCCCACTCTCTTTTTTCCCCTACAATGGGGAAAGAACCTTGTATACTGCCCAGTATCCTGACAAACGAGACCACAACCATACTGTATGACCAACTCACCAGCACTTTAGAAGAAAATGTCCTGTGAGGCCTGGATGGTTAGCAGTATTTTTCCAATTGCCAGAATGCTGATGTGCAGACATAACTCTTGTGGAAGCCACATACCCTGGACAGTCCAAAACTGGAGTGCTTTCCCCTCATTCATAGTTACTGTGGCTGAGGATGTAGGACTAGTGAAGGGGTTACCTCAGAGAAAAAAATGTTCAGTCACAAACAAAGTGCACTGACATGCAATGGGGAATGTGAAAAGCTTCCCTGGAGGAGCAAAGTCAGTCACTGAGCTTGGACTATTCACTGCAAGACCCTCATGTGCAGTCTTGGATATGGCACCAAACACACCATGGCCGTCATAAGCCCCAAAATGTGAAGGCAAAGGTCAGTTGATACAACAGTACAGCTGGTCAAAAATAAAAGCCAAATGCAAAACACACTGTACACAGCCCAGGGGCAAATAAATTCAAACCATTACTGGCACCAATCACAGTCCCTATGAACAGAATGCCCTGGGTGGGAAGGAGCCAAGGACTTTGCCAAACTGACAGTGATTACCAGTCAAGAGAGCAGATGAAACAGCAAATTCCTGAGCTGAATGCTGCTATTCCTTGCAGTCAACAAAGTCAGCCAGTCATCCAAGTAAAGAAAAACTAGGATGCCCTTCATGCAAATATATGTTTCCATTACTACTTCCATACTGCTGGTGAGCACCCCAAAAGGCTGAGGTAAGACTAGCATTTTCTGGAGAACCAAAAATAATTTAGAATAAAATTCTTGTCCTTGCTGGTCTGCTAGACCTCATGGATTGTTCTTTTTGGGGGAGCCATTATACTTCCTTCCTCAACAAGGCTTGCTTTATTAGGCCAAATGAAATGAATTCATTTTTCACCATATTCTCACAATTTGTCACTGTCACCAAGGAGCTGGGGACTTCTTTGACTTTCTAACATGATCAGCAAATGGCAACTCATGATGGCCCCACAAGTGCTGGTCCTTATATGCTTCCCAGTACTATTCCGGGCTGTGAGATGCTGCCATAGAAAAGTGAAAGGCATTTTTCTACCAGTAGGCCTGCTGTCAATGTAGCTATTAGCCATTAATGAAGCAGACCACATCTCCCTGCATGCCTTGCATATAGGTATGAATATCCATTAAGATTCAACAACTTTTGCACCACCGTGCCTAAGAGTGAAGTGGATGGTTCATGTTCTTTCTTTGCTTTGAGGGTCTATGAGGTTTTTTTTTTATTATTATTACTTTATTATCGCTCTCTCTCTTTTTTTTTTTTTTTAAGAAAAATAATCTATTTCATCCATGTTGGTAGAGAAGCATTACATTTTCTAGCTGCCTCAATGTAAGCACTTAATTCTTAACCAACTTGAGATGCAGTGTTTCTCATCATGGAATATGAAATTCAGGTGATTTCATTGAGCAAAGAAGTCAAGAAATCAGCTGATTTCTACCATCTTGTTATGATGGATAAAGAGAGAGACAGAGACAGTGGCACTCTTTTTACATTATGATTCCAGGACTAACATGGATAGAATCAGTATTGGCAATCTAGTGATTTTTGAACATTTTTTCAATACAAACATTGCCTCAGTCCATATAAACAATGTGATCATTTTTTGTTTTTTTAGATACTGTTCAAAATACCCTTCCTTCTGTATAAAGGTTTATTTTTTCTAGTCATACATTTTTTTTCAGTTGGCTGTAAATTGTCACGAAAATAGCTACGAGTAATATGAACAATGTCCTGACTGAAGAAAACTGATTGTTGCACCTTAGTGTTTTTGATGCAACTGATGACACAACTGAGTGATTTGCAACACAAATGACATTCTTCTAGCTGTAGCAAACTCTCAGCCTAGTATTTTTTCTTTAAATGATTGTTGATTCCTGTGTAAAGTACCTTCCCAGGTCAAGCTTGAAAATAGATACAAGTAACTACCCAGTAAATAACACAAGGGTTTACTTAAAACAGTGAAAATGAGTTCTTATTTACCATATAAAATCCATTCTGAGGTAAAGGAAATGCCTTTAGTATCTCTGGGGGGAACAGTTTTGGGTGGTATTGCAACAGTCAAAATTGCATCCTGAAACTGTTAAAGTTGGAGCTGTATTTCACACCTGAAGTTTCTGATGCTATACAGTCAGTCTGATAACCAGAGACAGGTATACAAGTTAGGACTTTAATGGTATGAAATACTTCTCATGATCCTCATTCACGTCCTGCATGAACACCTGGGAAAACTGTGAAAGGTAAAGTTAAACTTGTCCACTGCCTACCTCCTGGGGAAGAGATCAGAATGGGAGGCAATATCTGTAAAATTCTCCTTAACAGAAACTTCAGCTTTTGGACCACTGACATTCCTAGCTTCAATCCAGTGACTTGTTGTGGTGGATTTTGCAATGCACACTGAAAAAGCTGCTTTCTCTGACTATCAACCCCACAAAAAGGAATGCTGGAGAAAATGAAAGGTCACCCCAGGTGCTGCAAAGGGTTGGTCGTTTCTCCTTCATGCCTTGGAGATGTTGGTCAACTTCAGGTCCAAACAGCAAACATAGGATGATGCAAATAAGAGTGCCAAATGCACATCTCAATGCTGCACCCCACTACTCTTGCTGTTCCTTCTGCTGTATTAAGTGTTACCTGTACTACAAGACTGCTGACAATGGAAGATGTGCAAGCCTAACTACTGAGCTTCTCTTTGACAAGAGCATCAGGGACCTTTAGCAGTACACATTATTTCATTCAAATATACAAATGACCAATTGGTGCAATGGTTAAAGTCTTCACCTCCCATACACACGGTACAAGGATCAATCCTGACCTCCACACAAAGCCTGTTTGGAATTTGCATGGTCTCCCTGGGTCTCTGTGAAATTCTTCCCATCTCCGAAAAAAGTACAGTTGTGTACCTACCATAAATGTAGATGTTCAAATGTATTCACTGTTGCAGTCATAACTCTTGGGTTATCCTGCTAGCAGGCTACCCTCAGTCGACTAGAATTCCAAAGTCTAGGTCCGGCGTCGGTTGCTGTTGCCTCTTCCCTGACGTCAGTGCGCCAGGGGTATAAAAGATGCAGCCAACACCATTTTCTTCAGTTTTTCCTGCCCCAGGTGTCAGGTGCCCCCAAATTGGTAGGCTGAAAAAATATGCCAATAAAAGTGCATGCACAAAAATAACATTTCCTTTATCTACAAGCAAATACACCAAATAGGTTGTATAGGATAGAGAAGTGCAGAAAGGTCCCAGCAAAGAGAAGGGGGATGGTGGGTGGGTAACCTTGACTGCAACAGTGAATACACTCAAACATCTACATTTATGGTAGGTACACAACTGTACTATGTTCGTGTTTCACTGTTGCAGTCATTACTCTTGGGTTGAATCCCAAAGCTGAGGATGGGTGACTGGGCTAAATAGGATTAGGAGAGGCTATGAGGCCCTGCAGAACTGCAGTGGCAAAGCCTGCTCTGGACTTAGAGTAAAGAGGTAAGTGGTAGTGCTTTGTGAAAGTGTGCACTGAACTCCAAGTTGCAGCCTCTAAGATATCTTTGGTTAGTACTCCTCTGAGGAAGGCTGCTGAAGTGGCTGCTGCTTTGGTGGAATGAGGCCTACTGCCCTTAGGCACTGATTTGCCATGTTGAAAATGGCAGAAATGGATGCAATGGCCTATCCATTTAGAAATAGTCTGTTTTGAGATAGCCTTTCCTTGTGATCCTGCAGCATATGACACTAAAAGTTGCTCAGTCTTTCTGAAAGCTTTAGTTCTGTCCAAGTAGAAACGTAACTGCCTGTGTATGTCCAAAAAATGCAGAATTTTCTCACCCTTGTTCTGTGGATTTGGATAAAAGGTAGGCAAGTGAATGGTTTGGTTGAGGGCCAGACTGGATACCACCTTAGGCATGAATGTAGGGTTTGTCCTCAGAGAAACCCTGTCTGGATGAAAAATGATAAAAGGTTCCACAGCCATGAGTGCTTGCAACTCCGAGACTCACCTTGCAGAGGTTATTGCTAGAGAGTAGAGCTGTTTTCCAGGATAAGAATTTTATATCTGCTGTTGAAGCTGGCTCGAAAGGAGGCATTGTGAGCTTTTCCAAAACATAATTAAGGTCCCAGGCTGGAATTGGTGCTGTCCTTGGAGGCCTATTGTTTTTGGCCCCTCTGATGTACTGCCTTATTAAAGGATGAGAAAAGATAGGTGGTTCCGTATTGTAATGTTTCCATTCGTGGGGATGCCATTTCAGGCAGAGGCATGAATCTTAATTGATGAGAAACAAAGGCCTTTGTTCAGCATCTCAGTTAGGTATTGTAAAATCTGAGGGATATTTGGTACACACGTGTCAATGCCTTGTTCCTGGTTCCAAGCATAGAATCTCTTCTATTTTTCTGCATAAGATTTTCTGGTACTGGGCCTCCTGGCCTCCAAGATAACATCCATAACAGCTTTTGAAAGATGAGTGTTCTGAATGGCTACATTATCCTCCATGCTGCCAGATTTAAGGTCCTGAGTTGGTTGTGCAGGATCTGATTGTTTGGTTGGTCAGCAAGTGAGAAGTTTGAGGCAATATCCATGCTGGAACTTGAGACAAGATCTTTAGGACTGGGTACCAATGCTGGCGTGGCCAGTCTGATGCAATCAGTATCATTTTTGGCTTCTCTTGTCTGACCTTTAAGAGTACCCTGGGAAGGAGAAGTAGTAGAGGTAAGGCATACACTGTTAGATTTTTCCAGCTGAAGGATAGGGCGTCCACTTTCCATGCTTGCTTGTGATAAATCCTTGTGCAAAATCTCTGCAATTGGCAGTTGTGAGGGGAGACAAATAGATCTATTTCTGGGCATCCCCATTTCCTTATTATCATGCTGAAGACTTGTGGATCCAGTTTCCATTCGTGGGGATCCATGAGGTTTCTGCTTAGTTCGTCTGCCAGAGTATTTGTTTTTCCTGGCAGGAATTGTGCTTGCAGGTGAATTTGAAAAGCCAATGCTGTGTCCCATAAGGTCATTGCTTGTCTGCGGGGGGTCTGTCTTTATCAGTAGTAGTCCTGGATGAAGCAGGTCCTTGAAAGCTGTCAGGGCATTTTGAACAGCTAGCATCTCTTTTTCATTGATTTGAAGATGCATCTGGTTTGCAGGCCATGTGCCCTGAATACATTTTCCTGCCATATGGGCCCCCCAGGCATAATCTGATGCATCCATTGTCAGTGTCTGTCTGGCTGTGGGTAAACTGAATGGCAGACCCTTGTTGTGGTGACAGGCTTCTGCCCACCATCGAAACTCCTGTTGCAGGCAGGGAATGAGTGCAATTACTGTCTCCAGGCTGTGACAATGCTGAGTCCAAACACTTTTTAAATACTATTGCAGTTTCCTCATATGCAGTCTGGCATATGGAATTAGAATGCTGGATGCCATGAAACACAGGGCCTGCAGGATTTTCCTTGCAGATAAGTGAGTTTTTGTTGCCAATTTCTTGAAGTAAGAAGTCAGTTGCTTTTGTTTGTCTGGCGTGAGATAAGCCATCTGGGCAGTTGTACTTAAGCTTGCACCCAGGGATATTATCTCTTGAGAGGGCACTAGTTTTGATTTCTTTTCGTTTACTGTGTACCCTAGGCCAGTTAGTAATCTTTTTACAAATGCCAGATGCTTTAGAAGAATGTCTTTGTTCTCTGCTTGAATTAGGCAGTCGTCCAAGTAGGGATATATTTGAATTCCTCTTTGTCTGCAAAACGCAATTACTGGTGCCAGACATTTTGTGAAGACCCTGGGTGCAGTAGATAAGCCAAAGGGCAGTGCAGAGAATTGGTAATGCATTGAGCCAGCTATGAATCTGAGGTATCTTCTGCAAGATTGTCTGACTGGGACATGCATGCATGCCTCTTTTAGGTCCAAAGTTACGAGCCAAGCCTTCTTGCCCAGCATGGGCAGTAGCTGCTGTAGAGTCAACATCTTGAATTTTGGAACTTCCTGAAACGTGTTTAGTATAGACAGGTCCAGTACAGGTCCAGTACTGGTCTCCAGGTTCTGTCCTTCCTGGTTACTAGGAAAAGTCTGGAGTAAAATCCTTGCCCCTGCTCTTGTTGTGGTACTTGCTGAATGGCCCTCATGTCCATAAGGGCTGTAATTAGTTTTTGTGCCTCTGCCCATTGATTGTGTGGCAGGTCTGGCATACCTTTTGACCACTATGTTCAGGACCCATTTGTCTTGGGTAATCATTTGCCAATTTGATGAAAAAAGTGCTAGTTTTCCCCCCTAAGGGGGGCTGCCAAAAGCAAAGTGATTGGATCTGGCAGAGGAAAGTCATTGGGACCGTTTCCTGTAAGGTTGTGATTTGTCTTCTCTGCTTTTGGAGGTAGGAGCACCCCATTGTTTAGGCCTGTATGAGCCTTGGGGCTGAGATCTGCCTCTGGGACGCCTGTATCTGCCTCTTTGTGGTCTGCCTGATACTGGAAAGGACCAATTTTTAGAAGGCCAGTTCCTGCTAAACCTGGGTGGCTGTACCTGTAAGATATCCTTGACTGTCTGCATGGCTTTTGCTTTATCCTCCGTTTTTTTCAAAACCTCTTCTGCTTTACTACCAAAGTATCATGCTGCAATGGTGCATCTAATAATTTTGCTTTAACATGATCAGGCAGATTCTGTTCCTTTAACCAAGCATGCCTTCTAATAACAGTGACAGCAGCCCTGCAAGAGGCCTCCAGTGAATCATAACCACATTGCAAAGTATGTTTTCCCACTTGTTCAGCTGCATGCAATAAATCCTGCAATTCCTTGTTCTCCGAACATTCAGTATTTGTCAACAATTTCTGTTTAAGCAGTGACATTAAATATTGCTGATATTTAAGCATATGAAACTGACAATTTAAAGCCCTTACAGCCAAGGTGGCAGAAGTGTATACTTTTTTCCCCCATCTGTCTAGAGCCCTAGAATCCCTATCAGAGGGGACAGGCTTTTTTGCAGTGGAAGCTTTAACCCCTTTGGGACCCAGAGATATAGTTTCTGGGTCAGCAGCGGGGTTTTTATATAGGAATTTATGAGAAAACGGAACCCTGTAGTATCTGTCTGGCTTAGCAGGTGCAGGGGGTAAAGAGTCAGGGGACAAGCCGGACTCTGAAAATACATCTACAATGTCTAAAACAGGTGGAATAGCAAGGGGTCTGTGCTGAGGAAGTAGCAGAAAGTCTGAGCCTTTTCTTAGATTCAGAATAATCTTGGCTCTCCCAGTGGAAATGCTCCCTAATGGTATGCAGGGTTTCCCCAAAAGAATAATCCTCAGGAGGAGAGGCTGAAGGAATGGATTCTTCAGCATCAGAATCCTCATAGGGAAGCATGGAGTAATCCTGTTCAGAAGAGGAATCAGAGGAAATAGAAACCTGATAAGAAGAATCATACTCTGTCTCTTGCCTAGGCCTCTAGGCCTCTTATCAGGAGGGGGATGGGAGCCCCTGATCAAAGTAATTAGGTCTTCGGCCATTTTGAGCATCTTTTTTTGGCATGGTAGTCTGAGTAGGAGAATGCTGTACTTGTTTCTTTGCCTTTAGAGCTGCTTTAGTCTTTGAAGCTGAAGAAGGCTTAATATATAGTTGTGTAGGTCTGAAGACACCCTCAGAAGCAGATTCCTGCTCAGCGGCTCTGGACCCATCTGAGGGAATGATTTCCGAGTGTCCAATACCTTGAGTATCCAGAGGCCCAGTCAGCTCCACGTGGGAGTCGGAAGCAGCCTTTGGCTCTGAGGTAGTGGGCGTCAGGGGCTGCGAAAGCACCTCACTGAGAACCGGCGACTGGCCTAGCAGAGGCCTCGTCATCGGTTTTGGACCTTGGATGCCTATCCTTTTCCTTGTCCTTGTGTTTTTTGTAAACTCCAGTTGTCTACTGGTCCGACGGCATTATATAATTAAATCTTCGGCCAAAGTAATGAAATGCAAAATCAAACAGATGCTTAATAGTGCGTTGGTTAAATCTAGCACAAAACCGACAACTAGCAACGTTGTGATCAGGGCCTAGGCAAGGAATACAGTAAGAGTGAAAATCCTTATGAGGTATTTGCTTCCCACAAGAAATACAACTGTTAAATTTTCTGACATGGGTCTGGAGTAAGAAAAAAAGTTTCCCCAACGGGGTACTTAGCTTTACTGAAGACTTCGGTTCTGAAATTCGGATGTGAAAATCTCAGGAGTTGGCCGACTGGCACTTGCGAACTGCTTTTGCTTCGGGCACCGCACGGCAAGAAAGACTAAAAAAAATGGCGTCGGCTGCATCTTTTATACCCCTGGTGCACTGACGTCAGGAAAGAGGCGACAGCAACCGACGCCGGGCCTAGACTTTGGAATTCTGGCCGACTGAGGGCAGCTTGCCAGCAGGATAACCCAAGAGTAATGACTGCAAAAGTGAAGCACGAACATCATACTGAGTGTTTCTATCTCAAATTACCTAATAAGTGGAGCTGTGGGCAGCAGCACAGACTCTACATGGTGCACTTTGGGGGAAGAGTTTTCTAGACCAACCGCTTTGGGCATCCACTGTGTGCAGTATCCTCAAGATAGGAGAGCATGGATCACAGACTGCGCATTGTGGCAGGGCTAGCACTTGACAGTGTAAAATATGGCTCTAGCTGATTCGGTCATGCTGACTAATGTCGCCGCATGGGTATGTGCCAGAGATAAGTGCGTTTAGGATCAGGCCTACTCTGACCTATGCCAGGGACCCATGCTAACGGTGGGAGGGGTGTATGTGCCCCTACTGGCCAGTGTGTTCCTGCCATAAAGCCCAGCAGCCCTGGGTCAATAAGCTACTGGTCGGCCAGTGTCCAGTTGCCCAGCCTGGGTTACCTGGGTTAGCTCAGCTGAGCGAAAGCTGGATGTAAAACCAATCAATCTGCCAAACATGAACTAAGAACTGTTATACTCTGTGTAGGTTAACTGACAGAATGCAGCCTGGAGGTGGATGACATGATGGTATGAAAGAGGCTGGACATCCTATGTATCCAACAGACAAAATGGAAGGTAGTACAGCAAGGACACTTGGCTTGAGATCCATAGTCTACTACTCAGGAGGACGGACTAGAAATGGTGTGGGAACTGTGATGAGAAAGAGGCTTCAGAAAGCAGTGAGGACTCATGGCAATCAGACTCCAGTGTAATGACAGGCTGAGATCATGAATACTGCCCTATGCCCTACAGCAAAGTTGTGATAGGGAGGAAAAAAGTGCATTCAGACAGCAGTTGCAGGACCTACTAGATAAACCAAGACAATATGAACTGGTGTTGACAATGGGTGACTTGAATGCACTATTGGGACAGACATAACAGGATATGAGGACTGCCCGAGTCCACATGGGTGGAGCAACAGGAATAAAAATGTAGAGACCATTCCAGACTTTTGTGTAGCAAATAGCTTGACAATAGCCAACACATGGTTTGGAAAGAAAGAGAGTCACAAGTTCACATACAAGCGTGGCCAACATGCAACTCAGGTAGACTTCCTCCTAGCAAGGAAAGGGCACTGGGGTATGGTCAGTGATTGTCAAGTTATCCACAGTGAAACAGTCGGACTACAGCATAAACCACTGGTTGCCACAATCAGCTGCAAGTAATCCTCAGAGAGCTCTAATGTAAACAAAAAAACACAATGAAGACTTGGAAGTTGACTGGAGAGAAAGTACATTGAAAGGAATTACTCAGAGCTCTAGCAATACTGCGGTAGTGGTGCTGCGGTAGCGTTGTCGCCTCAAAGTATAGACGTTGTCCTGTTTGAATCTCAGCTAGAGTGTCTTCTGTGTGGAGACATGCGTGAATGGGTGTACCTTTGTTGAAGGTTGTGCGTCAGGGCCGGCAACTCAGAACATAAAAATCTACTGCCAATCATTAGCGGACCGGAGTTCCGCTGTGGCGACCCCCTAACCAGAAAAAGCTGAAAGACACAACAACAACAACTCAGGGCTCTAGCACCCCAAGAGGAGGAAGAAATAGTTGGAGTTGAAGAAGAATGGCAGCACCTCAAAACAGCATGTGTGAGGGACTTTACATGGGAAGGAAGATGGCAAGAGTCAAGTCGGACAAGCAGATTCTTCCAGTAGAACAGGGTGGATTGGGATTACCCAATTTAAAGGGGTAATTCAGAACTACACAATTAAGGCTCCTACACATAGCACAAGCAGCAAACTATAATTCAAGGTGGAAAAGGATGTTCTTTAAACAGGGAGGGAAGCTCAAGAAACAAACAGAGGGATTTTGGACGCAGGCCTTTACGGAGAATAACAAAAATCATACAGAATATTGTATCCATACAGTAGCAAGAAGTATTCTAAGAACTGAGTCAACGCGGGAATGGAGAAAGGACATTTCGCTGATAGGGGTGATTGCAGTTAGGGATATAGACAACAGGCAAGAGGGGGCTGGAATTTATTGGAGAAAACTGGCAAGGAACCAAGGAAGTGGGAGCAAATAACAAGAGAGGGAAAGATGATAGAATGGGAAGATGCCAGTAATTTATTTTGACTGCAGGTTACAGACTGCCTTCCCTATTAAGGATTGATAGAGTACAGGCAAAGAGAAAGAACTGGAGGGTGGGAGGGCCCTAAATGAAAGACCAGCATTGGTAGAGTTTTTAACAGAATCTAAAGCAGAAGCTGCCATTAAAAAATAAATAATTAGTAGAGCATATAAACATTGCATAATAATTATAAGAATCAATCAGAGGAGGTTAGAAAGGACTGGGAAGAGGGACTGAATGAGCAACTTACAAAGAAACAAAGGGAGGATATATGTAGGCATCCAAAATATGCAACACAATCTTGAAGATTTAAGATTTTTGCTTGGAAATGTTTACATAGATATTTTTATACTCCAAGTAGATGCCAGAGATTTTTCCTCAGGCAGCCAGCAAACATTGGAGGTGTGACAGGAAAGAAAGGTAATTGGGAACATATTTTCTGGGAGTACCAGTCAGTTGGTGGACTTTAAGGATTCCCTGCGGGATGCACTGTTGAAGATGCTGGGTGGGCAGATTGGTGTGACAAGGAAGGTGATTTTTCTGAGCTATGATACAGAATCGGAATTGCCTAGGCATGGATAAGGTCCTGCTGTCTCTAATTATGGTGGCTGCCGAAAAAGCAATTACTAGAAAATGGAAATCAAAATCTAAACCAACTATATTAGTAGCAGTGAATATAGTAACAGAGATAAAACAACTGGAACGGAGATCTTTAGAAAAAGGTAGGAGCAAACTACATAGGAAAAATGGGAATTGTGGGAACAATACATAAAGAGGAGGAATGAGGTTTAAAAGAAGGCAAGACTTAAATGAGCTATGTAATGTTTGACTGAAAATAAATGTCGATTGTAAGCGATGTATGTTTGCAACTGGGAGTGTGTCAGTATGGTGCATGATGTAAAATGCTTGGTTCAGTCCTGGGTCCTCTCCTGTTTGGTATCTACTTCTCTGAAGTGCAGGCTAACACAGAAGGTATTTGGCTAACAAAGTTTGCAGATGACTGCAAACTAGGAGCCATAATCGAAACTCCTAACGATGTGGACAAACTTCAAAAGGGCCTCACTGAGACAGATACCTGGTGTCAAAGCCATGGCCTGAAGCTCAATGTCAAAAAGTGTATTGTCATCCCCTTTGGTAAAAACTCTGTACCCATGGTCTACTTAATGCAGAAAATGTGATGAGACCTTGGGACACAGGTGGACAGTAGTCTCTCCTTTGATAATCACATCACCACAGTGGTCAGGAAATCCTTCATTGGCTCATCTCATCACAAAAGGATTCTCATCCAGAAAAAAAGAGGTCATTGTTCCCCTCTACTCATCACTCATTAGACCCATTAGACAGTACAATGCCCCTTTTAGTATGTACCTCACAAGACATCTACAACAACTGGAAAGACCACAGAAATACCTTACAAAGAGGATTACTGGCCTCAAACAGATGCCCTACGCAGACAGTCTCAAAAAACTACAGCTTTACTCCATTGCATATCGCCCACTCAGGGGCGATCTCTGCCTAACATACAAAGCTATGTCAAACCCAGAGCTGTTGGACATGCTCCACTTAAAGAAATCCCACTCCCTCCAAGCTACAAGCTCTAGGGACCTAAACCTTGTCACCACAACAAACAGAACATGCTGGAGGGATAGATTCCTGTCCCAGAGACTTCCCATACTCTGGAACAGACTACCTATCTATGTCAAACAGAGCTCCTCATTAGCATTCTTCAAGAAAAATCTTGATGATAGGACGGGAAATGGGAAATTCACCCCAGGGATCACTTCTGTGGCTCTGGTCGACAGGGGCACAGGAAAATAATTTTCTTGGGTGGCGAAAGTCAGGGTACATTTTCTGGCTAGGCTTATATAGGCCCTAGGGCCAATAACCTAGTACCTACCTATGAACCTACCCATGAACCTATGAACTAGGATGGCGTTGGTGTGTTTTGTTTTTATTTATTCAACCATATAACTGCTTATGTCATACGTGATGGTTTAAGAAAGATGTTTCTTGTTTCAAAAAAAGGGTCAGGAATGGAATAATTTATGTAATCTTGCTTAGGTTATAAGATATATAACAATATATGTGAAGCATAATGTTTGTTAATTTTATTCTAATACAGTTTATTTTTATATAAATGTAAATGTGCCTATGTCACAAGTGATAATTCAATAAATGTGTTTAAAAATAAAGGCCGCTGCTGAACCTCAAAACAGCATGTGTGAGGACTACAGAAAGAAAAGTTGTGTAGATGTCCTTCTATTTCATGTTGCAGTAGTCTACATGTGGGATTACCCTTCTTCCTTTCTTCCTTTCACATACGTCCAGTATTCCAAGGTTTTTCAGTCCTTCAGGGTGCATCAGGCGTCTGACGTGGCTGCAGGTGCATGGGCCATAAAAGTGATGTCTACCTGCACTAGCCCTCAGAACAGAAAGCTCCAGTCGGAGCCAGTCCTAGAAGTGCATAGCCCATCCAGTGCCACCCAAAAGAGCAAGTGCAACCTGACAGGAGGGTGGGAAGGAATACTGCAACATGGAAGAGAAGGACATCTATGGCTACGGTAAGATTTTACAGAACTTTTCTATGTCCTTCTATTCCAATGTTGCAGTGGTCTACATGTGTAAGAATGTCAAAGCTCACCGTGAATGGGCTGGTGTGGTCTGGTTGAAGTTTCCAGGAATTTGTGAAGGATAGCCCTGGCAAACTCTGCCCTGGCCCTAGAGATATGGTCCAGCTTGTAATGTTTGATGAAAGTGTGCAATGAGGACCAAGTAGCTGCTTCAATGATTATGTTGGTGTCTAGCCCCTTAAAGAAGGCTCCTGAAGAGGCCGTAGCTCTGGTGGAGTGGGCTTTTATATTACCCTGCAAGGTTTTCCCATGGTATATGTAGCAGAAGGAAATGGCCTTGGAAATCCAGGTTGAAAATGGTCTGTTTGGTCACTGCTTTTCCCAGGCCTCTGAGGTGGAAGGAGACAAACAGTTGGTCAGATTTTCTAATGGACTTGGTTTTATGAAGATAAAACCTAAGCTGTCTGTGGGCATCTAGGGAATGGAGTACTCTCTCACTTTCCCCCTGCGGATTGGGGAAAAAGATGGGCAGATGTATGGCCTGGTTCAAAGATAGGTCATTCACTATCTTGGGCATGAAGGACAGGTTAGCTCAGAGAGTAGCCTTATCAAGGTGGAAGACTAGGAATGGTGGGTTAGCGATCAGAGCTTGTAGCTCTGCGACCCTCCTGACTGAGGTCAGAGCCACCAATAAAACAGTTTCAGGGAGGCTTTATCTGCTGGCTCAAAAGGAGCTAGGGTGAGTTTTTCCTAGTACACAGTTAAGATCCCAGGGAGGAGGGGATGGTTTCCTGGGGGGGGGGGGGGGTTCAGGTGAAGTACACCCCTCTGAGGAAGAGTTTGGTAGGAAGTCTGGATGTTAGGGGTCGATCCAGAGGGAGACCGGCAGAGATTGCAGACAAGTGTGCTTTTATAGAAGAGTAGGCCAGACCTGTCTGCAATAGTTCACACAGGTAAGGCAGGATTAGAGGGATGTTGCTTGCCAGTGGGCCCAGTTGTCTTTTGTGACACCATACGGCAAACCTTTTCCACTTTGAGAGGTAAGATTTTCTTGTGTTAGTTTCCTGGCCTCATGCAGGACATTGAGCACATCCTCACTGTACAGGTGTCTGAAGGGAATCAGAATCCCATCAACCACAGGGTGAGGTGCAGAGACTCCCACTGTGTGTGCATCTGTGATCCCTTTTGCTGTGTCAGAAGGTCCACCGAGGGGATAACTTGTGGTGATTGCCCTTGGACAAATGAAGGAGAAGGGGGAACCAGTGCTGTCTTGGCCAGTAGGGAGTCACCAGCAAGATTTTTGGTCTGTCCTGCTGAATTTTCAGTTGCACCTTTTGAATCAATGGGAAGGGGGGAAGCATACAGAAATTGCCCCTTCCAAGAAAATGAGAAGGCATCTGTTGCCAGTGCCTTGGGGTCTGGTGCAGAAGCCAGGAATTTGCCTGTTGATGGAGGAGGCAAACAGGTCTATTTGAGGTGTACCCCACCAGTGGACCAGATCCCGGAAGACATCTCTGTGAAGCATCCATTCATGGTTGTTTGCGATGGTTCTGCTGAGATAATCTGCCTGGAAGTTGTGAAGGGAGGGGATGTAAACTGCCTGCAGGGTAATACCCTGTGAGGTGGCCAGCTCCCATACCAGCAGAGCTAGTCTGCAAAGGAGGTAGGATTTGGTCCCTTCCTGGTCGTTGAGATACCACAAGACAGTGGTATTGTCCATGAAAATCTTGAGTGGGCCTTGCTGGAGGGAAGGTAGGAAGGCTTGCAGTGCAAGGAGGATTGCCCTCATCTCTCCGACGTTGATGTGCTCTAGTTTGCGTGTGTTTGGCCACAAACCCTGCACGTCTTTGGCCTAGTGCTGCTCCCCAGCCCAGATCGAAGCATCTGTATGCATGATCTGTGAGGTCTACATTATAAGCTCGAACGCTTAGCTTTTCAAATGCTGAAACATTGACAGCTAAATGGCAAAAGCTTAAAATTGTGAACTGCCATTTATGTGAACTTTTTCTCGTGAACGGCCATTTACGTGACTTTTTTCATCAGGAAAGAATTTGCTTGGCCATTACTGGGAATTTGCCATTTCCCCAATGTAGTGCGATCTTGGAGTTGGTATATTTAGTTAGGGGGTGTGGGTGGCACAGTCCCCCTCATCGGGGGGTGTGGGGGCAAAGCCCCCCCAACTTTGTTAGGGTTTGGAAGTTTATTTTAATTTGTGATGGCCAAGTGAATTTTTCCCCTCGATGAAAAAATATGCGCAAGTGGCCATTCGTGATTTTAAGCTTTTGCCGTTTAGCTGTTGAGATTTCAGTGTTCAACAAACTAAGCAGTCGAGATTCTAATATAGACCCTGATCTGTGTGGGTGGGGGTGGTTGGAGAGGGAGGCCTGGGTTGTTGGCTACTTGTACCAGCCACCACTGAATTCTTGTTTCAAGCAAGGTAGAAGGGGGACCCTGAATTCCAAGGGATGAGAATGGTTGGTCCAGACTGACTTACAATACCACTGTAACTTTCTCATGTGCATTCTTGCTAAGGGGAGCATGTGTATAGTGGCTGCCATGTAACCCAGAAGTCTCAGGTACTGCCTTGCTGTCAGTTGTGATGCTTGGAGGATACAGAGCAGGTAGTCCGTTATGGATACCACCTTGTCTGGCAGCGGGAAAGCCTTCATGAGGTCTGTGTGAATCTTGCACCCCAGGAAGACAATGTCCTGTATGGGCTTCAGGTGAGATTTTGAGAAATTTATCTGAAATCCTAGAGACTGCAATAGGGACAAAAGAAGCTGAGTGTGAAGGAGGAGAGTCTTCTGACTGTCTGCCTGAATCAGCAGGTTATCTAGGTAGGGGAATATTTAGATACCCTTTGTCCTGCAATAAGCGATGACTAGAGCCAGATGTTTTGTGACTACCCTGGGTGCAGTGGAAAACCCAAAGGGCAAGGCAGATAAAAAATGAGGTGAGCTTGACAAAAAATTTCCTGAATGTGGGCGTTATTGGGATATGCAGATAAGCATCCTTTGTATCTAGGGTTAGCATGAGATGTGAGAGATCTATTATAGGTCTCCATGGTCCATCCTTTCTGGGTACCACAAAAATTCTGGAATAGAATCCTCTTCCTTTTGCTTCTATAGGCACTGGTTCTGGGGTGCCATAAGTCAGCAGCTTGCAGTACAAGTCGCAGGAGGTGGAGCTGACTGGTGAGGGGCTGAGGAGTGCCCTTATGTACTGGGGTGGGGGGGTGATCCAGGTCATAAAGTAACCGTTCTGGATGAAGGAAAGAACCCATTTGTCTGTGGTAATGTGGGACCATACAGGGAGACAGTGAGAGAGATACGCAGACGGGTAGAGGGGTAGGATGGGTTGGTAAGTTAGGTTGGCAGGTAGTCAGAGACTACCTGCCCTATCTTGAAAGGGAGGCCTCTGGCTGAGGGCTGGAGAGGCTCTAGCCAAAGGGGGTTGTTTTCTAGGAGTTCTCCTGAGCCTGGAGGGAGCCATAGAGCGAGAATGATTCCTTATGAATTGAGTTTTCGCAGGGTACTTCCTATGGAACTTAGGAATGGGCAAAACAGTTAGTTATGTACTCACCATAACGATCGATGTATGTGGTCCATCTTGCCTACATTCATTACTGATGGGTTCAGAGCCGAGAATCGGCTCCGACTCGGCTGACTATTTTCTAGCACGAAGTCTCTAATTGGCTGGGCTAACCGGTATCCCAGGATGCACCTCGCCTCAACCCCCAGATCTTGTTTGCATACATCGCAATCACTCCACATACACAAACCTCACTAAGAGGAACATCACCCACCAGGAAAAAGGAATAAAAAACAATTTTGAAGGGTCTCAGAGCAATTTTCCTCCAAATCCTTCAGGAAGGGGGCAGGTGGGAGGGTACGTAAGAATGTAGGCGAGATGGACCACATACATCAATCGTTATGGTGAGTACATAACTAACTGATGTTATGTGGTCCTATCTCGCCTACATTCATTACTGATGGGACAGCATCCCTAGCACCTCTAACCCGGGAGACTCATAGGAAAATACTCCTGAGAACTGTGGAACCAAAGGAAGCCCGGCCTCTAGATGTCACGTCCAGCTTCTAATGACAGATAAAGGTATGATGAGAAGCCCAGGTGGCCGCTGCACAAATGTCGTCCAAGGAAAGCCTGGCATGATACTCTATTGAAGTCGAGACTGCCCTGGTGGAATGAGCCTTAACTGGGAATGGTAAATCTCTGCCTGCTGATGAGTAAATAAAGGAAATGCAATCCTTGATCCACTTAGAAATTGTGCACTTGGAAACAGGGCCACCCGTTCTATTCTCTGAGAAGGACACAAAAGTACAGTTTTGTACCTACCATAAATGTAGATGTTCGAGTGTTCACCCTGCTGCAGTCATCACACTTGGGTTATCCTGCCGTCAGGCGGTCCCGCAGTCGACCCGAATTCCAAAGTCTTGGTCCGGCGTCGGTTGCTGTCGCTTCTTCCCTGACGTCAGTGCGCCAGGGGTATATAAGAGGCATCAGACGCCATTTTCTTCAGTTTTTCTTGCCCCAGATGTCAGGTGCCCCCAAAAGGTAGGCAAAATATATTATGTATGTATATATATATATATATATATATATATATACATACATAATATGCATATAGATATATATATATATATATATATATATATATATATATATATATATATATATATATATATATATATATACATACATACATATATATACATACATACTTATATATATATAGCTATATAAAAATAAAACAAAACCGTTAGGTACAAGCAAATACACCACAGAGGTAGTATAGGATAAAGTGGTAGAGATAAGTTCAGCTAGTTTAGAGGGAATGGAGGGAGGATAACCTGGACTGCAGCAGGGTGAACACTTGAACATCTACATTTATGGCAGGAACAAAACTGTACTATGTTCATCGTGTTACCCTGCTGCAGTCATCACACTTGGGTTGAATCCCAAAGCTAAGGAGGGGAGGTGGAGTCAAACAGGGTTAGAAGAAGCTAGCAGGCCCTGCAAAACTGCAGTGGCAAAACCAGCTCTAGTCTTAGAGTAAAGAGGTAAGGGATAGTGTTTGGTGAAGGTGTGCACTGAACTCCAAGTAGCAGCTTCCAGAATATCCTTGGTTGGCACTCCCCTGAGAAAGGCTGCTGATGTAGCTGTAGCCCTGGTGGAGTGGGACCTAATGTTAGCAGGCACTGTTTTCTCATGATTTGAGTAGCAGAAACGTATGCAATGCCCGATCCATTTAGAAATTCTCTGTTTTGAGATAGCTTTTCCTTGTGATCCTGTAGCATAGGCTACAAAGAGCTGGTCAGTTTTTCTGAAAGCCTTAGTTTTATCCAAGTAGTAACGTAATTGCCTGTCAATGTCCAAAGAGTGCAGGAGTCTTTCTCCTTTGTTCTGGGGATTTAGGAAGAAAGTGGGCAAGTGAATGGTTTGGTTTAGGGCCACACTGGATACCACCTTTGGCATAAAGGAAGGATTAGTTCGTAGAAAAACTCTGTCTTGATGAAAAATGAGGAAAGGTTCCACTGCCATTAATGCCTGTAGCTCTGAGACTCTTCTAGCTGAGGTTATTGCTAGTAGTAGAGCAGTTTTCCATGAAAGAAATTTTAAATCAGCTGAAAAAGCTGGTTCAAAGGGCGGCAGTGTAAGCTTTTCCAGGACAAAGATGAGATCCCATGTAGGTGTTGGAGCTCTCCTTGGCGGTCTTAAGTTCTTAGCCCCTCTGAGGTACTGTCTTAGGAGTGGATGTGAAAATAAAGGATCCGTGCTGAAATTGCTAAGGCGTGGATCTTAATAGATGAAAAGGAAAGTCCTTTGTGTAACATCTCAGTTAAATATTGTAGAATCTGAGGAATGTTCGGCTCCAGGGGATTTAGGCCTTTAGCCTGGTTCCAGGCGCAAAATCTTTTCCATTTGTCTGAATAGGTTTTCCTGGTGCTGGGCCTCCTGGCCTCCAGAATGACATCCATAACAGCTTTGGATAAAGGTGTTGGTTGATTGTTTAGGTAATTTGCCATGCCGCCAGGTTTAAAGTCTTGAGCTGGCTGTGTAGAATCAGATTGTCTCGCTAGGTGAGGAATTTGTGGCAAAATCCATGGTGGGCCCTGGGCCATGTTCCTTAAAATTGGATACCAATGTTGGCGTGGCCAGTCTGGTGCAACGAGAATCATTTGTGGCCTCTCTAATCTGACTTTCAGCAGTACCTTTGCTAGACGAGGTAGTGGAGGGAAGGCATACACAGTTAATGTTTTCCAAATGAATGAGAGGGCATCCACTTTCCAAGCTAATGGATGGAAGGTCCTTGTGCAAAATTTTTGAAGTTGGTGGTTGTGGGGGCTTGCAAACAGATCTATGTCTGGGCTTCCCCATTTTTGAGCTATCATTGCAAATACTTGTGGATCTAGTTTCCACTCGTGTGGATCCATGATGTTTCTGCTTAGGTCGTCTGCCAATGTGTTTTTCTTTCCTGGCAGGAATTGTGCTTGTAATTGAACCTGGTAAGACAGTGCAGTGTTCCACAAGGTCATTGCTTGCCTGCACAGAGGGTAGGAATGTGTGCCCCCTTGCTTGTTTATGTACCACATAACTGTGGTGTTGCCTGTCCTTATTAGTAATTGTCCTGGGTGTAGAAGGTCCTTGAAAGCTGTTAGGGCATTCTGTATTGCTAGCATTTCTTTTTGATTGATATGCAGGTGTCTCTGATCTGTAGTCCATTTGCCCTGAATGCACTGTCCTGCCATGTGTGCTCCCCAGGCATAATCCGATGCATCTGTTGTCATAGTTTGCCTGGCTGTGGGTAAGGTGAAAGGCTGACCCTTGTTGAGGTGACATGCCTGTGCCCACCATAGAAACTCCTGTTGAAGGCAGGGAATGAGTGGAATCATTGTTTCCAAGCTGTGGCTGTGCTGAGTCCATACACTTTTCAGGTACCATTGTAATTTCCTCATATGCTTTTTTGCAAATGGTATTAGTAGTATGCAAGATGCCATGTATCCCAAGGCCTGCAGAATTTTTCTTGCAGGGAGTTAGGTCTTTGTTCCCATTATTGTGAAATATTGGAACAGCTGTCGTTGTTTGTCTGGCATGAGATAAGCCATCTGGGCCGTTGTATTCAAGCTGGCACCCAGGAATATTATGTTTTGTGAGGGCACTAGTTTTGATTTTTTTTCGTTTACTGTGTACCCTAGGCAACTTAGAAGGTGTTTGACAAATGCCAGATGCTGTAAAAGAATGTCCTTGCTTTCTGCTTGAATAAGACAGTCGTCCAGGTATGGGTATATTTGAATTCCTCTTTGTCTGCAGTATGCAATTACTGGTGCCAGACATTTTGTGAAGACCCTGGGCGCAGTAGATAAGCCAAACGGCAGTGCAGAGAATTGATAATGCGTTGAACCTGCAATGAAGCGGAGGTATCTTCTGCAATTTCTTCTGATAGGGACATGCAGGTATGCCTCCTTGAGGTTCAAAGTGACTAGTCAAGCATTCTTCCCAGCATGGGAAGAAGCTGTTGTAGTGTTAACATCTTGAATTTTGGTACTTGCAGATAGGTGTTCAGAATTGAAAGATCCAGAATAGGTCTCCATGCTTTGTCCTTTCTTGGAACTAAGAAGTGTCTTGAGTAAAATCCTTGTCCTTGCTCCTGTGTAGGTACCTGTTGAATGGCTCGCATGTTCATGAGAGCTGTAATTTGTTTTTGCGCCTCTGCCCATTGATTTGGTGGCAGGTTTGGCATTCCTTTGATCCTTGGTAAGGTATGAAAGTGGAATCTGTATCCTTGAGAGACAATGTTTAGAACCCATTTGTCTTTTGTGATGATGTGCCAGATGGCTCGGCTGCAAAAAATGCTAGCTTTCCTCCCAAGGGTGTTGCCAGGAGAGATTTGCTTGGTAGTTTGAGGACGGAGTCATTGTGTCTGCCTTCTGTTAGCTTGGGGCCTGTCTTCTCCTCTTTTCTGGGTAGCAGAACCCCAGTGGTGAGATTTGTAAGGGCCCTGTGACTGACCTCTGCCCCTTGGGCATCTGTATTTGCCCCTCTGTGATCTATCTGAAGTTGGAAAGGACCAATTTTTTGTTGGCCAATTTCTGCTGAAGCGAGGGGGTTGTACCTGCAAGAAATCCTTGACCGTTTGCATAGATTTAGCCTTATCCTCCATTTTCTTTAAAACCTCTTCTGCTTTGACACCAAATAATACATCCTGTTGTAAAGCTGCATCTAATAATTTTGCTTTAACATGGTCAGGGAGGGTTTGCTCTTTTAACCAAGCATGTCTACGAATGACAGAGCCAGTAACAGCTGCTCTACAGGAAGCTTCCAATGAATCAAATCCGCACTGCAAAGTATGCTTGCCCACCTGTTCAGCTGCATGCAACAGATCCTGCATTTCCTTGAATTCAGGCTGTTCTGAATGTGTGCTCATTTTTTGTTTTAACTGAAACATCAGGAATTGTTGATATTTCAACATGTGAAACTTACAATTTAATGCTCTCATAGCCAGAGTTGCAGATGTCTATATTTTCTTTCCCCATCTATCTAGGGCTCTGGAATCTCTTTCAGAGGGCACAGGATTTTTAGCCATAGAAGCTTTTGCTCGCTTAGGACCCTGGGATATGGTTTCTGGGTCAGCTACAGGGCTTTTATAAAGGAATTTGTGAGAGTCAGGTACTCTGTAGTATCTGTCTGGTTTGGCTGGAGCAGGAGGTAGAGAGTCAGGATTTAAACTAGACTCCAAGTAGACATCATCCACAATATCTAAAACAGGAGGGATAGCAAAAGGTCTGTGCTGGGGTAATAAAAGGAACTCTCAGAGCCTTTTCTTAGAATCTGAGTAATCCTGGCCTTCCCAGTGGAAATGTTCCCTCATGGTATGCAATGTTTCCCCAAAGGAGTAGTCTTCAGGGGGAGATGCTGAGGGAATAGAGTCTTCAGCATCAGAATCCTCATAAGGTGGAAAAGTGTAATCCTGTTCCTCAGAAGAATCTGAGGAAAGAGAAACCTGGTCAGAGGATGCATAATCCTCCTCTAGTCTTGGTCTTTTATCAGGAGGGGGATGGGAACCCCTGATAAGGGTAATTAAATCTTCAGCCATCTTAAGCATCTGTTTCTTAGGCATGGGGCCTTGACCTGTAGACTGATGAACAGTTTTCTTAGGTTTTAAAGGAGTTTTAAGCTTAGAATAAGATTTAATGGTGAGTGTAGTCGGTCTAAAGACACCTTCTGCAACCGAAGGTGTTTCCTCTGCACCGGTGTCTAATTCTGCTCCGGTGTCGGTGGATGGCTGCGTCGGCCTAGTAGACTCCGCTTGGGAGTCTGCAGCTGTCTGGGGTTCCAGCTCTGCGGTCGTCAGGGGCTGCGTAGGCGCCTCAATGAAAACTGGAGAACTGGCGAAAGGCCCAGCTGAGGCCTCTGGGTCTGACTTATTCCTAGGCTGCCTGTCCTTATCCTTGCGTTTTTTTATGAATTGCGGTTGTAGTCTGCTCCGACGGCATGATATAATTAAATTTCCTACCAAAGTAATGCTGTGCAAAGTCAAAACGGCGTTTATTAAACCTAGTGCAAAACCGACAACCTGTGACGTCGTGGTCTGGGCCTAGGCAAGGAATGCAATAGGAATGGAAGTCCTTATGAGGTATTTGCTTCCCACAAGAAATGCAATTGTTAACTTTTTCCGACATCGGACTGAGGCAAGAAAATGTTCCCCAATGGGGTACTTAGCTTTATTGAAGTCTTCGGACTGAAATTCAAATCGAAAATCTGAGGTGTCGGCCGACTGGCACTTGCGAACTGCTTCTGCTTCGGGCACTGCGCGGCAAGAAAGACTGAAGAAAATGGCGTTGGATGCCTCATATACCCCTGGCGCACTGACGTCAGGGAAAAAGCGACAGCAACCGACGCCGGACCAAGACTTTAGAATTCGGGCAGACTGTGGGACTGCCTGACGGCAGGATAACCCAAGTGTGATGACTGCAGCAGGGTAACACGATGAACATCAATTGATCCGATTTTCTTACATGTTTCGTCCTGTGTAAATAGAATCTCAGTTGTCTATGCACATCCAATTGATGAAATTTGAACTCTGCTTTGTTGGAGAAGTTTGGAAAAAACACATTTAACTCAATGGATTGGAGGTTAAATGTGGAAGACAATTTAGGGAGGAAGGACAGATCAAGTCTCAAGGATACCCTGTCCTTATGGAAGATCACATACGGGGGCTTAATGGACAACGCTTGAAGTTCTGATACTCTTCTAGCCGAAGTGATGGCCACCAAGAATGCCGTCTTCCAGGAAAAGAATTTTAGTTCGCAAGTGGCAGCCGGCTCAAAGGGTGGAGAAGTGATGGCTTGCAACACCAGATTTAAATCCCATGGCATGACTGGTTCTGACAGAGGAGGGCAAAGTAATCAGGCTCCTTTTAAAAAGGCCTTGCAAAGTTTATGGCCCATAAGATCGGGCTTGTAGGATACATGGAAGTTAGAAATGGCCGCCAGCTGCACCTTAATGGTCGAGGGAGCGGAGCCCTGTCGGAAGAGCATAGCTAAAAAGTCTAAGACCGCTGATATAGGGGCTTTGAAGGGGTCCAGGCTTTGGGCCTGAGCCCAGGTAGAAAATCTCTTCCATTTGCTGGAGTAAATTCTTCTGGCGGAGGACCTGTGAGACGACGATAGAATATGCACCACCTCAGGTGAAAGGGAATGTAGTCTAACTAATGATGGAAGTGGAGCAGCCAGGCTGTCAACCCGAGGGACTGTAGGGAGGGGTGGAACTGTCCTGACATGCGAGTCAATAGGTCTGGCACTGGATCCAGAGTCCAAAGACCGTCCACTGTGTACCGCTGAAGGAAGGGGAACCAGACTTGGCGGGGCCAGTGTGGAGCAATTAGAATCATCTTGCTTCCCAAGTAAATGTCTTTCTGGATCACTCTTGGTAACAGAGGGAATGGAGGAAAGGCATAAAGCAGACCGGGAGGCCAACCGTGGACTAGTGCGTCCCTGGGTGACTCCCCCTGTGGGGGGATCAGGGTGAAGTAGTTGCTGCATTTGGCATTGAGAGGACTGGCAAAGAGGTCGCAGCAAGGCTGACCCCACCTGCTGAATATCAGAGTCGCAACTCGGTTGTTCAGAGACCACTCGTAGGGCATCAGAATAGCTCTGCTTAGCCTGTCTATCACGTTGGATTTTCCCAGAATGTGCGTTGCTACCAGAAACCGTTGGGAAGACACTGCCCAATTCCACACTCTCATGGCTTCTCTGCAAAGGGGGTAAGACTTGGTTCCTCCTTGCTTGTTCAGGTACCACACAACTGACATGCTGTCCGAGTGAATAGCAATCGTTCCCCGGGGAAGAGAACTCTGGAGTGCTTGCAACGCTAATAGCACTGCTCTCATCTCTAGGACATTGATGTGCAAGTGTACCTCGTGATCCTGCCACATGCCTTGGACCGTTCTGCCCAGATAATCCCCCCCCACCCTATCTGGGAAGCGTCCATGGTCACTTTGGCAGCAGGAGACAAAGGAACTAGATTCCTCCCCTTGTCCGGGTTGGAGGAACATAGCCACCAACGGAGATCCTGTTTGCATTGTTCCGTGAGGAGAATTGGATGAGAGAGAGGGAATTTTTGAAAGGACCACTGGACTGAAAGAAGCCACTGGAGGATCCCCATGTGTAGCCTGGCTAAGGGCACTAGCATGATAGTCGCCGCCATGAATCCCAATAGCTGAAGAACTAACCTGGCTTGAACCTTCTTGCGGGGCAACAAAGCTTGGACCTGAGATTGCAACACTGTTATCCTTTCTAGAGGTAGAAAGGCCCTCATTTGAACAGAGTCTAGCTCTGCGCCTATAAATACAACACGCTGTGAGGGCAGCGAGGCAGATTTTTCCCAGTTTAATGTAATTCCTAGCCTTTGGCAAAGGATTATGGTAGCCTCCCTGGCTTGAATGAGGAGATGCCTGGTGGGGGCGGTAAGGAGCCAATCATCCAGGTAAGGAAACACCTGGAATCCTAGACGTCTCAGGTGAGCTGTCACCACTGCAAACACTTGGTAAACACCCTGGGGGCTGTGGTGAGACCAAAGGGCAGGGCTTGAAACTGGAAATGACTGGCTCCCAGACGGAAGCGTAAATGATTCCTGGATGCCTTGTTTATCTTGATGTGGTAATAGGCATCCTTGAGGTTGATGGAGCACATCCATACTCCCTCTCCCAGCAATGGGAAGATGGATTGAAGAGTGACCATTCGGAATTTGGACTTTAGGACGTAGTGATTCAATCGGCTGAGGTCCAGAATGGGTCTCAGGTCCCCTGTTCTTTTCTGCACCAAAAAGAGTCTCGAGTAAGTTCCTGATCCGATCTGGTCTGAGGGGACCGGGTGGATGACTCCTTTTCTAAGCAGCTTTGATATCTGTAGTGCTGCTTGATCCCTTTGACTGGGTGGAACGTCCAGGATTTTTTTGATTGGAGAAGGGGGTGAAGCAAAGGGAATGGTGTAACCTCCGGTAATTATTCAAAGAACCCATCAATCCTGAGTGATGCTCTCCCAGGCTTGAGGATGCCTCGAAAAACAGCCCCCGACTGACTCTGGAATAGCACAGTCGGGCGATCCCTCAGGGATGCTGATAGGAAGATCCGCGAAAGGAGTCGCAGTCTCCCAAATTGCAGGGGCCTCCTCTGCACCTAGGACGGCATCTTCCAGAATAATTCCCCCCTCCTCTGCCTCTGGAGGGGGGCTCACCATGAGTGGCGGGGAAAGACTTTTGTGACTTCTTGAACCACATCTTCCCTCCTCTCTGAGCCTTGGAATAAGGCCTAGAGGGAAGAGAAAAACAGGCCCCAACGGCAGATAAAGTCTTACCCTCCTGCTCACATCTGGTGAGAGTGTCTTTCACTTTGGGTCCGAAAAGAGAAGACCCATCGAAGGGGGAGTCAGTGAAGGAAGACTTGAAGGCCTCCGCGAAGTGACATAGGTGCATCCAGGCTTGCCTCCTAAGAGCCAAACCTGAACTAGCTGCCCTACTCGCCCCTTCGGCTGCATAAGATATGAGCCTCATGGACGAGTTGACAATGGAACCAAGGGTAGACAACTGGGTGTTAACAGTCTGCGCTACCGCCTCAGGCAGGTTACCCGTCAAGGTATCTCCCTACTCTTTGAGGAGATCTCTCTGGAGCCGAGTAAAGTGACAAAGGTAATCCAGTGACCGCAGTGTAAAGGTCGCTGAAGACAGGGTACGCTTCCCATACCGATCCATACTCCTGGACTCCTTGTTAGGAGGATGGACGGAAGAAGAAGCCTCTGCAACTTCCTGCTGAGTGGCTGACGCCACCACCATGGCATCTACAGGGACCCCTTTTGTCAAGAACTCTTTCCCTGGGGGAGCAGACAGGAACTTATTCAGACGACTGGGCACTGGTTCCACGGAATCAGGGTGCTCCCACACCCTTCGACAAATCGGGTCCAAGAGTTCATCGAAGGGTGGAGACACCCAGGAGGCGGAAGGTTGAGCTCCGAAGTCCTTGAGGAATACTGACTCCTCCTCAGAGGGGGGCTTGGAAGGCCAGTCGCCTCTCTGCCTCAATATCTCCAGGATGTCAGAGAAAGAGACATCATCGGAGGACGGCTTAGGGGACCCCTCTGCATCTTCGAGGTCGGTATCCGAGGTGATGGACTTGTCTTGGGAGTCTATGTACTTCCTCTTGCACAACTTCTTCCTGGGAGGCTCCTCAGGCACAGACTCTGAGGGGCCCTCAGAAAGTTGGGGACCACTCATGGGGGTGTCCTCAGGCCTTCGAGCTCCGCTGTCCACAGATAGGGGGGCGTCGGAGGCTCTAGCCGGGGTGTATGGGGATGGAGTGACCGATCCAAGTGATGTCACTGACGACCTGGCCAGTGCACTCCTCATGGCATCGAAGGCGGGTCCCCCCAAATCTGAAGACTGACCCATCTCCGAAACCACAACCGGAGTCGGTGTCCCCCTAGCCGAAGCGCCGAGGGGGAGACTCGGGGCCGACGGCGGTCCCGATGCATCCCCGTCGGGCCCGACCGAGGAAACCAGAGTGCTGAAACCAGATGACGGAACCGAAATGGTTGGAGCCGACGACGGCTCCAATAAACCCACCAGGGGTATCGGAGCCGGCGCAAGGACATCACTCGGCACCAAACACTCCGGCTCCGACGACACAGAGGTGCTCGGAGGAGGAATCATCGGTACAGACAATGGAGTAGGCTCCAGAGCCAACTGGGTCGGAGCCGAAAACAATTTGTCTACACTGGCGACTGAAGGAGCTTCTGGACCACCCTTATCCATGTCCAAATCAGACAACCGAGGATTTGGAGGAAACTGAGTTAGATGAGGATCTCCTACCTATGGACTCCTGTCTAACACTGGGTGACCGGCTCCGAATTGGCTCCAGAATGATCAGAGCCGAGGTCGACTCCAGTACCACAGATACCTTCTGCAGCCCCGAGGACAATGGAGCTGAGGAGGCAGTATCCAAAACAGAGTTCTTGTCCTGCGGCTCCGAAGCCAAAGGAGCCGAGGAGATAGTAACTATTTTCAAAATCCTCTCCGGGGGCTCCGAAGAACTAGATGGAGCCGGAGATCTTTTCTTAGTTTTGGTAGATTTAGACTTGCCAGTAGAAGAAGCAGACTCTAGATCCTCTTCAAAAGCGGGCTTGACTAGGCCCTTCAAAATCAGTTTATTTTTCCTTTCCTGCAGCACCCTAGAGCTGAAGGAATGGCAGACGCTGCATGATTCTTGTAAATGAATCGCACCAAGGCAATAAACACAGATGGCATGCCCATCTGTAATAGACATTTTATAAGCACATTTAGAGCATTTTTTAAACCCAGAGGGTTTATGCTCCTTTTGCTCTTTCGACATGTCCAACAATATCCAAACACTCAACAACAACAGGAGGAAGGCGGGAAACACTACTGGACATAGGAACTCTAATTCAAACGTTCCCTAGGAAAGAAACTGACAACAGAACAAACTATAAAAAGAATGCGAAGGAGAGGACTAGGTCCCTCTAACTTAAACGGGCCTAGCCCGCCAAACACAAGGGGTACCACACACACTCTCCAAAAACTTAACCGAACAGGCTCAAACACACACAAAGCACAATATAGCTATGAGAATAGCTTTTTTTGTATAAAAGAGAAGTACAAAACTTTAGAAAGTTTAGTAAAAGGGTACTTAGCCACAGCCAAGCTCGAGACCACGTCCTAACTCAACGAGCGGCAAACGAGATCTGGGGGTTGGGGCGAGGTGCATCCTGGGATACCAGTTAGCCCAGCCAATTAGAGACTTCGTGCTAGAAAATAGTCGGCCGAGTCGGAGCCGATTCTCGGCTCCGAACCCATTAGTAATGAATGTAGGCGAGCTAGGACCACATAACATCTAGCAGGTGAGGTGCTGCATTTCTCTGCCTTTTTGTTGTAGAGACTTGAAGAGGTCAGCTACTTTAGTACCAAACCAGGCAGAATGATCTAAAGGGGCATCAGTAAGCTTTGCCCTGACGTTGTTAGGGAGGGGCTGTAGATGTAACCAAGAATATTTCCTTAAAGCAGAAGCTGATGCAGGTGACCTAGCTGAGGCTTAAACTGCATCATAACTGCACCTTATAGTGTCTGTTCACCTGAGATGTGAGAGCTAGGAGGGAGGACAGTGAGGCTTTGGCTGCACAATCTTGGATGTTGGCCAATTCCTTGATGGCCTTTGTCCAGCAGGGCTAAGGAGTACTTAGCCATGTGAGTCTGGTAATTTGTGGTCCTGAAAGACAAGAGTGGCAGAAGTGTAGATCTTCTTGGCCAGACATTCTATTGTCTTGCTGTCCTTGTCAGCTGGAAGAATAGTTGTAGTAGGCAGAAGTTCGGAAGCCCTATCAGTGGAGATGGAAATAGTGGCTGGGTCAGCTGGAGGGCACTTAAGGAGAAATTTCTCTGATTCTGGAACTTTGTACAATCTGTCAGCCCTGCGTGGGGCAGGAGGTTGAGAGTCCAGGTTGAGGGATGCTGAAGAAAAGGCATCTAGAAATGCTGGCAGAATAGGAGGGACATTTGTATGAGGTCGTAGAACCTCTTCTTCTGCACCTCAGTCATGTCAGTGGATTCCCACTTAAAAAGGTCTTTCATTTTGCAGATCGTTTCCCCTAAGGTTAAATCCTCAACTAGGGAGTCAGGGTCAATGCAGTCTTCTTCTGTGGAGCCATATCCGAGAGGAGAGGTAATATGTGAAGTGTAGGAGAGGGAGCCCTCGGAGGAGGAGTCAAAAAGTTCCTCTTCATCTCTCATAACAGTAACCGTGGTTTGAGACCTAGGACTTAAGAGAAGAGGGACTATGCTAGGGCTTCACACTGAGGTAGGGTGTAGAGCCATGAAGGCATTGAATAGGCTTTGACTGAAAGCTTGTCAATCGGGTGTGCTTTCAGGTGGTGGGGAGAGATGTTTGGTCTTTTGTTGCTTCTTAAGAGGCCTAGCTGGCATCCGGGTAAGAAAATGCCTCGAATCAGAAGAATGGATGGGATCGTCGTGATCCAACAGGCTCGCCGAGAGCACTGGTCCCCCCCTGGCATCTAAGGCAGACACCAGTAATGCCTCTGTGGATGTGCGGTCCACTCGGGATTGTGCAGCTTCCTCATAGGTACCCATATTATCCTGTCTGGTGGAAGCAGATTCCTCTGCCAGGCCGATGTTGGCCACAGGCTGAGGTACAGGTGGTACAGGCACAGCAGAAGAGGTAGGCCACATGGATTTGGCCCTCTTCTTAGGTAGTTCTGTTAGGGCGTTGGAGGCACCTTCTATCCCTAACATAAGTTGCTTTAACCACTGGTTCTTTAGGTAAAGGTTCAGAGCATGCAACAGTGACACAAGGTCTTAGGAACGAACTGCTGAAAAATAGGGCAGTTCTCATGGTCGTGTTCTTTACCCAAACAAAAAAGGCACTGATCATGGGTGTCTTTGTGGGGAATCTGCCGGTCACATTTACACTTGGCCCTTCCAGATGACATGAAAAAACTATAACAAAAAAAAAAAAAAAAAGGATTGAAAGTTTCCCCAACGGGGTACTTATCTGATTATTTTTAATCTGAAATCAGTGAGTAAGAGGAACACCTGGCGTTCGACTGAAGGCTGAAAGGTTCTGAAGGCTGGTGCGTGCAGATGTCACTTTTATGGCCTATGTACCTGCAGCCAAGTCAGATGCCCGACACACCCTGAGAGACTGAAAAACTTTGGAATACTGGCCGGATGTACGCGAAAGGAAGACGGGTAAACCTGCATGTAGAATACTACAACACTGGAATAGAAGGACATCAGATATGTGCCAAGCCACGTATGGCAATAAGGTACAGAAAGAAAGCTGGTGGTGGAATGCAGTAGAAATCCAGGAAGTCATCAAAAGAAAGGAGTGCAGGAAAAAGTGGGACACAGAAAAAAGACAGACCAAACTAGGAAGGAATACAGGCTACAAAGTAGCTAAGAAAAGAGTTGAAATAGCAAAGAAGAGAGCATCAGAGGCAGTCTACCAGCTTCTTGAAAGTGACTCAGTAGGCAACACAAAGAAACTATATCAGGTTGCAAGGCAAAGACAGAAAAATAAAGAAGATAGTCAGACACTCTTCATAAGGGATGCTAGCAACAACCTGCTCACCAGTTCACAAGACATCAAAGGCAGATGGAAGGAGCACTTCCATTAGCTTCTAAATTAAAAAAAAACTCCACAAAAGCTCTACTGTCCCAGACACAGCCTACAGTGAGAGAAGAGGAGCCCACCATAGAAAAAGAATAGCACTAAGGAAAATGAAGTCAGGGAAAGCAGCAGGCTTAGTTAAGGTCACAGCAGACATGATAAAGATACTGGGTGAGCTAGGGGAGAAATGGCTCCTGAGGGTACTCATAGCAGTATGCAGAGAAAGACGGAATGTAGATGACTGGAGAGTAAACATACTTGTGCTGGTGTACAAGAACAAAGGGGATATTCACAACTGTGGGCAGTACAGAGAGTTCTGGAGTGGGTGATTGATAAATGGATACATACAGTAGTAGAAAGTAAGATGGAAGATGAGCAATTCTGATACAGATCAGGATGCAGCACAACTGACCCGATGTTTGCAGTGAGACAGATAGTTGAGAAGAAACTAGAAATGAGGAAAGGGTCCATCTGGGCATTCCTAAACTTGGAGAAAGCATACAACAGGGTCCTAAGAAAGCTGATTTGGGTAGTCTGAAGTCCCAGAAACATTGGTAGAATTAGTGCAGACTATGTGCAAGGACGCAATGGCTCAAGTACAAACAGTGTTTGGTCTCACAGAGTGGTTTCCAGTGAGAGTCGGTGTGCACCAGGGTTCAGCTTCGAGCCCACTGCTGTTCATACTGGTGAAGGACTACACTGGCAAACAGGTCAGAGGGGATAGATCAACAAAGTTGCTGTATGCAGACGATGTGGCATTACACTCAAACCCTTGAGCAAGAACTTCAGTAAAGGGGAGGGGAATGGAATGCAAAACCAGAGGCACATGGGATGAAACTATGTATAGATAAGACAGTGGTAATGACAGAAAATTGGGGAAATCAGAAGAAGCTGAGAATTGAGACCGAAGGAAAGACAGTGGAACAAGTTAATACCTTCAAGTATCTGGGAGGGGTGGCTGAGGATAAGGGACGTCTGAATAAAGAGGTCACAAGCTTGAATCAGAGGGACTGTAGCTAAATGGCACAGACTGTCAGGTGTAGTAGATGACAGAAAAATACCAAAGAAACTGAAAAATAAGGTGTAAAAACAGTGGCGTGACCAGTATTACTGTATGGTACAGAAATATGGGCAGTAAAGGCAAAGCAGGTGAGAAACCTAGACGAGGTGGAAATTAAGTGCTTGTGAAGGGTGGTAGGAAGCACAATGAGACAGACAAAGAAATGAGGACATAAAAGCAGAAACCAAAGTAGCTCTAATTACAGAAAAGATCAGGGAGAATAGATTAAGGTGGATCGGGCACATGTGCAGAAAACCAGACGACAATCTGGAGAAGATGATTTGGGACAGACAAGAAGAAGAAGAGGAAATGAAGGTGTCCAACAAAGAAGTGGATGGATTATGTGAGGGGAAACTCTGTGACATTCAGGCATGACTGTCAAAAAAGGCAGGAGTCTGGCATTAATTTGAGAGAGATGGCAACAGCCAACACAACAGTCAGACTCCATGTAGAAAATAGGAAAAAGGGAGCCGATGATGATCCAAATGAAAAAAAAAAAGCAACTATGTAAGGTAATTTACCACTCCAATACAGCACTGAGGAAAGCAAAGGCATGCCTCTCTCTACGCTGCCAAGTGGCCTGGACTCCTTACCAGTGGATAAAGAGACATGGACTGAGGAGTTGAATTTCGCCCAATCTGGGTGTCCGTAAACACAGCTACATCCAGCTAAGAAGGTTTCTCTACCAAAGTAAAATAGGCAGGGATCTAAAAATTCTGTTTGATTTCCTTGGTCATGGGCCTACAGTATCCAGATTATCCCAGTGCCATTTACTGCATCTCCTACAATATCCACCAATGTTTAATTGGCTGGATCAATAGGCAGCCGAAAGTCACTTCTGCAGACAGAAGAGCTACTGAGAAAGTCAGTTCCTTCTTTCTATCATCATCAAGAATCTGATAAATGTGGGTCCGCTGGAGGTAAAGGCAGATAAATGTACCCTTTGTCGTCATTTTCTGTGAGGAGGATCTAAATGGTGACACCTTATCTTCCACGGAATGTCCAGAAAGTCCTTCATATCAGAGGAAGAAAACAGGTGCTTAAAAGTCAACCAACTTGAATCTAGCAATTACAAGGCCACCTGCAAAAGAGTCAAAGACTACTGCACAGCCTGCACTAAGGCAGAACTAAGCTGCAGGTTTAAGTGGCTTGCCAACAATGGCCTATCCAATGTTAGGTGGGCAGAGGCAGGACCAAACAACGGGCTTCCAGGAGACTGAGCCAATGCCAGTGGAATCACATTAGGGTTCAATGGAGTCCGCAATAGAGCCCATGATGGAGTCTGCGTTGTTGCTGACATACATATATCAAAGCGGTCAATACCATACTCCCAACAGGCTGCACAGAGCCACCTTGGGCCAAGGCAAAAGAAGACCAGCTGCTGGGACACCAAAACTGGCCCAGTCAATGCCGGAGGGGCAACAGCTACAAAATCTGAGCTCACTAAATGTTGCTTTGGTCCACAAAATAGAAAATCCATTAAATCACCAGCAGCAGTCAAGAAAAAGAGCTCACGTCAAATCTGGCTTCATGCTTCAAGCGAATGGGAGATGTGAAACTGATGTCAAGAAGATGAGGAGAACTCCAAATTGGACATTGAGAGCAAAAAGATCTTCAAGCTGGACATCCACAGACTATGATGAAAAAGCAGGTCCTGTTTTAATAGGCATCACTACCACATCCAAAGGATAAGAGATGGTAGGGAAACACTCCATCCTGGCAGTTCAGAAAAGTACAGTTTTGTACCTACCATAAATGTAGATGTCCGATAGGTATGCATCTGCAGTCATAACAGATGGGTTGTCCTGCCTCAGGCAGCCCTTCGGTCGGCCGGATTCCAAAGTCTGGGTCTGGCCTCGGCTGATGTCGCACTTTCCCTGACGTCAGAGCGTCTGGGGTATAAAAGCATCAGCCGACGCCATTTTCCTCAGTTTTTCTTGCCCCAGATGCCAGGTGCCCTCTAGGAAGGCTAAATTTGGATAAATGCAATAAAGTTCCAAACATTTGCAAAATTATATATATATATATATATATATATATATATATATATGTATATACAAACAAATACACCATAATAGATTCCCCCAGCTAGCTAAAAGAGGGGTAAGCATCCTAGGAGTACCACAGAGGGGTAGGAGGGAGGGTAATCCTGACTGCAGATGCATACCTATCGGACATCTACATTTATGGTAGGTACAAAACTGTACTATGTCCTTCAAGGATGCATCTGCAGTCATAACATATAGGTAGAATACCATAGCCAATCTGGGGGAGGAGGTACTAAGAGAAGGATGGTGTAGTTAAGATCCCCTGCAGGACTGCAGTAGCAAAACCTGCTCTGGATCTGGAGTATAAAGGTAGATTGCAATGTTTGGCAAATGTATGCATGGAGCTCCAAGTAGCAGCTTCTAAAATGTCCTTGGTAGCCACCCCTTGTAGGAAGGCTGTAGTGGTGGCCGTGGCCATTGTGGAATGAGGCCTGATGTTTGCAGGAACTGTCGTTCCATGAAAGGAGTAACAACAACAAATGCAATTTCCTATCCATTTTGAAATTGTCTGTTTGGAAATTGCTTTTCCTTGCACCCCAGTAGCATATGCTACAAATAGTTGGTCAGTTTTTCTGCTACTTTTTAGTTCTGTCCAAGTAGTAGCGTAGTTGTCTGTGTATATCCAGGGTGTGCAGAAGTTTTTCCCCTCTATTCTGTGGATTTGGGAAGAACGTAGGCAAGTGAATAGCTTGTTTCAAGGATACCCTAGATACCACCTTTGGCATAAAAGTAGGATTGGTTCTTAGTGAGACTCTGTCCTGATGGAAGATAAGAAATGGCTGTACTGCCATTAATGCTTGTAACTCAGATACTCTTCTTGCTGAAGTTATTGCCAGAAGGAATGCAGTTTTCCAAGACAGAAACTGTAGATCCGCTGATGCTGCCGGTTCAAAAGGAGGAAGTGTTAGTTTCTCCAACACAAAGTTGAGATCCCAAGCAGGTAGAGGAGGTTTTCTTGGAGGTTTAATAATTTTGATCCCTCTCAGAAATTGCCTGAGGAGAGGGTGTGAGAAGATAGGTGGATCCACATTGTATTCCTGCTGAAATTGCTGAGGCATGAATCTTAATGGAGGAATAGGACAGGCCATTGTGGAACAATTCTGCTAAGTATTCCAGAATATGTGTCATGCTTGCCACTGTCACATCTGAGCCTTTTGATGTGTTCCAAATGAGGAATCTTTTCCATTTAGCTGAGTATGTCTTCCTTATGGAAGGGCGGCGAGCTTCCATGATAATGTCCTTCACTCTCTGTGATAAAACATTTTGATTGGGATTTAAGGAATTTTCCAGGCAGTTAGCTGCAATGTTTTCAAGTTGGGATACATGATCTTGTAATTGTTCTGCGTCAGAAGAAGAGGCCATAGGGGGAGAGGCCATGGTTTTGCCTGTGACATGCTCCTCAACAGTGGATACCAGTGTTGCCTTGGCCAGTCTGGAGCTATCAGAATCACTCTTGGCTGTTCCTCCCTGATCTTCAGTAGAACCTTGTATATTAATGGGAGAGGTGGGAAGGCATATACTTTTAGAGCCTTCCAGCTGAAAGAGAGAGAGTCCACCCTCCAAGCTTGTGGGTGGGATGTCCTTGAGCAGAATGTCTTCAGTTGATGGTTGAGGGGGGAGGCGAACAGATCTATCTCCGGCATTCCCCATGTCTTTGCTATGAGTTGGAAGATGTCTGGGTGCAGCATCCATTCGTGTGCATCCATGGTAGTTCTGCTTAAGCTGTCTGCCAGTGTGTTCTCTTTTCCTGGCACGAACTGGGACTGTAGTTGGATATGGAGTTTCAGGCATAATTCTCATAGATTCATAGCCAGCCGGCATAGAGGGTAGGAGTGTGTGCCTCCCTGCTTGTTTATGTACCACATGACCGTGGTGTTGTCTGTCCTTATTAACAGATGGCCTTGATGAAGGAAGGGTTTGAAAGCCTCGATTGCATGCATCACTGCCAGCATTTCCTTTTGGTTTATGTGCATGCGTAGCTGCCCTTGAGACCATAGGCCTTGGATACATTTGCCCTCCATGTGTGCTCCCCATCCTTGGTCTGAAGCGTCTGTGGTGATGGTTTGTTTTGTTTTTGGTTTGTTGAAAGGCAACCCTCTGTTGGACTGGCAGGCCTGAGCCCACCACAGGAATTCCTTTTGAAGGCAAGGAATGATTGGTATCAAGGTTTCTAAACTGTGACTGTGTTGAGACCATACACTCCTTAGGTACCATTGTAATTTTCTCATGTGCAGCCTGGCCTGTGGTATCAGAAGTATGCAGGATGCCATGTAACCCAGGGCCTGCAGAATTTTCCTTGCAGTAAGCTGAGTTTGTCTTGTCAGAATCATGAAGTAATCCGGAAGTTGTTTTTGTTTTTCTTCTGTGAGAAAGGCCATTTGGGTGGTTGTGTCCAGATCTACACCCAAAAGGGTTATCCTTTGGGATGGAACAAGTCTTGACTTTTGGATGTTGACTGTGTATCCCAAGGCCTGTAGCAGGTGGATGGCACAGGCCAAGTCCTTTATCAAATTTCCCTTGTTGTCCGCTTGTATAAGGCAGTCGTCCAGATATGGGTAGATTTGAATCCCCTGTAGTCTGCAGTGTGCAATTACTGATGCCAGGCATTTCGTGAATACTCTGGGCGCAGTAGATAAGCCAAAGGGCAATGCTGAGAATTGATAATGCTCTGATCCTGCAAGAAATCTGAGGTGTCTTCTGCAACTTGGTCGAATAGGGACATGCAGGTATGCCTCCTTGAGATCTAGAGTCACCAGCCAAGACTCCTTGCCCAACATGGGAAGAAGTTGCTGTAGGGTCAGCATCTTGAATTTTGGCACAATGAGGTAAGCATTGAGTGCGGACAGGTCGAGAATAGGCCTCCATTGATTTTCTTTTCTTGGTACAAGGAATAGACTGGAGTAAAATCCTTGGCCTTGTTCTGAAAGTGGTACGTTTTCTATAGCTTTCATTTGAAGCAAGTTGTTGATCTGCTTTAAAGCCTCTGCCCTCTGATTTGGTGGGAGGCTTGGCATTCCATTTCTTTTTGGCAAAGTGTGGAAGTGGAAGCTGTATCCTTTGTCTATTATTTGCAGTGTCCCTGTGTCCCTTGTAATATAATACCAGTTTCTTGAGAATGAAGCAAGCTTTCTGCCCAAGGGTGCTTCCAGTTGAGCCCTGGTAGGCGGAATCAGAATAAAGTCATTGAGCCTGTCCTGGTGTAGTAGTTGTTGCTGCTGCTGTTACACTACTCCTCTGGTTGGCAGGCTGCCACTGATGGCCTCTGTAGGAGCCCTTCGATTGGCCTCTGCCTCTGGGGCGTCTGTTCCTGCCTCTCTGGGCTCTGTCCGAGTCTGGAAAGGACCAATTCTTAGTAGGCCAGTTTCTGCTGAATCTCGGAGATTGTACTTGCAGGAAATCTCTAACTGTCTGCACAGATTTTGCCTTTTCTTCAAACTTTTTTAAGACCTCCTGAGCAGAGGAGCCAAATAAATTTTGTTTCTCCATTGGAGCATCCAGGAGTAGCTTTAACATGGTCTGGCAAAGATTGTTCCTTCAGCCAGGCATGCCTACGAATAACTGCCCCAGTCATAGCTGACCTAAATGAAGCCTCCAATGCATCATAGCCACATTTTAAGAAATGATTACTAACCTGCTGTGAGTTGTGTACCAAATCCTGAAGGGATTTACGGTCAAGGGGTTCAGGAGAAGAAAGTTTCTTATTCAGTTCATCTAAAAAATACTCTTGGAACTGTATCATATGAAATTGACAATTTAATGCCCTGATGGAAAGAGTTGCAGAAGTACATACCTTCTTTCCCCATCTCTCTAAAGCTCTAGACTCCCTTTCAGAGGGTAGAGGATTTTTGGCAGTGGCGGTCGCAGCCCCTTTAGGGCCCTGAGAAATAGTTTCTGGGTCTGCAGAATGGGCTTTATACAAATGGAAATGTGAATCCGGGACCCTGTAGTATCTATCAGGTTTGGCAGGGGCCGGAGGGAGAGTATCAGGGGCTGAGCTGACATCATTGTACACATCATCAATTACATTCAAAACAGGAGGTATAGCTAAGGGCCTATGTTGAGGCAAATGTAAAAAAGTCCTTAATCTTTTTTCTGGAATCAGAGAATTCCTGACCTTGCCATTGAAAATGCTCTCTCACGGAGTATAAAGTCTCACCAAAAGAAAACTCTTCAGGTGGGGAGGCCGAAGGGATAGATTCTTCAGCATCAAAATCCTCATAGGGTGAATAAGCCCCCTCCTGGTGGTCTGACAACTCAGATCCATCCGTGGACTCATCAGAAGAGTGTGGGTCAGAGGGGTCAGTCCTGGGCCTTTTGTCAGGTGGGGGGTGAGAGGCCCTTTCTGGGTGAGGTTGTGAACCTCTAAATCAAAGAAATAAGGTCCTCTGCAAGGCTGAGGATCTGAGAACTAGAGGAAGGCCTCTGGGAGGTAGTCTTGGGAGGCAAAGCTTTAGAAAGTTTAGCAGCCTTAGTCCTAGAAAAAGCCTTAATGGACATGGAAGCAGGGGGCCTAGCTGCCCCACGTGCAGGAGTAAAAATGTCCAAAGGTATGGTGTCGGACATTTCCTGGACACTGGTTTCGGTAGGTAGTTCGGTAGCCGACTCAGCCGGGGCCTCCCGGGCCGCGGTGGTCGGTTGAATGGTTTCGGAAGAAGGAATCTCCGAGGACTCTGTTTCAGCCAAAACCACGGGCTGCGAGTGTCGGTCCTTGCCCTTCCGTTTTTTCACCAAATGTGAAGTCGGAGTCTCCGACGGCATTTTATATGCAAAAGTGGCCCCAAAAAATTCCTCTGCAAACTCCGACCGACGTCTAAGAGTTCGTCGGTTGAAGGAAGCACAGGCAGAACAGGCCGATACGTCGTGGTCTGGGCCTAAGCAAGGAAGGCAGTAGGAATGGAAATCCTTATGAGGTATTTGTTTCCCACAAGTTAAACAATTATTTACTTTGTCTGACATCGGCTGAGGCAAGAAAGAGTCCCCAACGGGGTACTTAGCTTTTTCGAAGTCTTCAGTAGCTGAATTCACTGGATCTGACCGACCGGCACTTGCGAACAGCTTCTGCTTCGGGCACCACGCGGCAAGAAAGACTGAGGAAAATGGCATCGGCTGATGCTTTTATACCCCAGACGCTCTGACATCGGGGAAAGTGCGACATCAGCCGAGGCCAGACCCAGACTTTGGAATCCGGCCGACCGAAGGGCTGCCTGAAGCAGGACAAAGTACAGTTTTGTACCTACCATAAATGTAGATGTCCGAGAGGAATGCATCTGCAGTCTTTACAAATGGGTTGTCCTGTCGTCAGGCAGCCCTTCGGTCGGCCAGATTCCAAAGTCTGGGTCTGGCTTCGGCTGGTGTCGCACTTCACCCGACGTCATTGCGGCAGTTATTCGGGTATAAAGGCATCAGCCGACGCCATTTTCCTCAGTGTTTCTTGCCCCAGATGCCAGGTGCCCTCTTGGATGGCTAAATTTGGATAAATGCCAAAGTTTCCAAATAGTAGAGAGCAAACACATAAAATAAGCATGTATGTACATATATACAAACAAATACACCATAATAGATCCCCCCCAAGCTAGCTGAAGATTGGCAAATACCCTAGGAGTATCTCAGAGGGGAAGGAGGGTGGATATGGTAGGTACAAAACTGTACTATGTCCTTCAAGGATGCATCTGCAGTCTTTACAAATGGGTAGAATACCATAGCTAAACTAGGGGAGGAGGAAATGAGAAGAGATTATGGTGTAGTTAGGATCCCTTGCAAAACAGCAGTGGCAAAACCAGCACGGGATCTAGAGTATAGAGGTAAGTTATAATGCTTGGCAAATGTATGCACGGAGGTCCAAGTAGCAGCCTCTATAATGTCCTTGGTAGCCACTCCTCGTAAGAAAGCTGTGGTAGTGGCTGTAGCCCTTGTGGAGTGAGGCCTGATGTTCTCTGGAGTTTTCTTTCCATGGTAGGAGTAACAAAATCTAATGCAATTTCCTATCCATTTGGAGATTGTCTGTTTAGAAATTGGTTTTCCTTCCTTTCCTGCTGCATATGCTACCAGAAGCTGGTCAGTTTTTCTATTGTTTTTTGTCCTGTCCAGGTAGTAGCGTAATTGTCTGTGTACATCCAAGGTATGTAAGAGCCTTTCTCCCCTGTTCTGTGGGTTGGGGAAGAATGTAGGAAGGTGGATAGCCTGATTTAAAGATACTCTGGATACCACCTTAGGCATAAATGTAGGATTTGTTCTCATGGACACTATCTTGATGGAAGATTAGGAAGGGTTGCACTGCCACTAATGCCTGTAGTTCAGAGACCCTTCTTGCTGAAGTTACTGCCAGCAGGAAAGCAGTCTTCCAGGATAAGTACTGTAATTCTGCTGTTGCTGCTGGTTCGAAAGGAGGAAGAGTCAGTTTTTCTAGCACAAAGTTCAAGTCCCATGCTGGCAATGGAGGTTTCCTGGGAGGTTTTACATTTTTAATTCCTCTCAGAAACTGTCTGAGCAGAGGATGCGAGAAGACAGGAGGATCCAAGCTGTACTCTGCTGAAATAGCTGATGCATGTATCTTGATGGAGGAATAGGACAGGCCTGTATGGAAGAGCTCCGCCAAGTACTCCAGGATGTTGGCTATGTTCACCAGTGTCACATCTTGCCCCTTTGCAGTACTCCAGATGAGATATCTTTTCCATTTTGCTGCATAATTCTTTCTTGTTGAAGGTCTACGAGCCTCCAGGATTATGTCTTTAACCCTTTGGGATAAATTTGGGTTAATTGCTGTTATGTAATGTTCCAGGCAGTTAGCTGCAGAGTTTTTAGGTTTGGATGCAGAATGTTGTAGTTGTTCTGTGTCAGCAGTAATGGGATCAGGGGCAGTGTCCATATTTGTTCCCGGGACATGCTCCTCAGCAGTGGATACCAATGTTGTCTTGGCCAGTCTGGGGCTATCAGAATGATCCTCGGACGTTCCTCTTTGATCTTGAGAAGTACCTTGTGCATCAAAGGTAGTGGTGGGAATGCGCATGCTGTCAGGCTTTTCCAACTGAAGGATAGGGAGTCCACCTTCCAAGCAAGTGGGTGGTAAGTCCTTGTGCAGAATTTCTTCAACTGGTGATTGAAAGGGGATGCAAACAAGTCTATTTGTGGTAATCCCCATTCTCTTGTGATGGTTTTGAAGATGTCCGGATGCAGCATCCATTCGTGGGCATCTGTTGTAGTTCTGCTTAATATGTCTGCTAGAATGTTTTCCTTCCCTGGTACATAAATTGCCTGTAACTGAATGTTGTAGCTCAGAGCCACATCCCATAGGTCCAGTGCCAACCGGCATAGAGGGTATGAGTGTGTGCCCCTGTTTGTTGATGTACCACATAACTGTGGTGTTGTCTGTCCTTATCATCAACTGGCCTTCTTGGAGAAAAGGTCTGAATGCCTGGATTGCCAATTTTACTGCCATCATTTCTTTTAGATTTATGTGCAGATGCAGCTGGTCTTGAGTCCATAGGCCTTGAAAGCACTTGCCCATCATGTGTGCCCCCAACCGAGGTCTGAGGCATCTGTCGTGATGGTTTGTCTTGGTTGACTTTTGCAGAAGGGCAGTCCTGTGTTTGATTGACAGGCCTGAGCCCACCATAAGAACTCTTGCTTCAGGCATGGGATCATTGGAATTTTGGTTTCTAGGCTGTGCTTGTGCTGAGACCACAAATTCTTTAGGTACCACTGTAGCTTTCTCATATGCAGCCTGGCATGAGGTACCAGTATTATGCAGGATGCCATGAAGCCTAGAGCTTGTAGCACTTTTCTTGCAGTTAGATGGCTCTGCTTTGTTAATGCCAAGAAGTAGAGAGGAAGTTGCTCTTTCTTTTCTGCAGTTAGAAATGCCATTTGTTTTGATGTGTCCAGTTCTGCACCCAGAAAGGTTATTCTTTGGGATGGAATCAGTCTTGACTTTTTTGTATTGACTGTATATCCCAGGGCTTGCAGCAGGTAGATGACTCTTTGTAAGTCTTCTGTGAGTTTGTTTTTGTTGTCCGCTTGTATCAGGCAGTCGTCCAGGTAGGGATAGATTTGAATTCCCTGAAGTTTGCAATGAGCGATTACTGATGCCAGGCATTTCGTGAACACTCTGGGCGCAGTAGATAAGCCAAAGGGCAATGCTGAGAATTGATAATGCTCTGATCCTGCAAGAAATCTGAGGTATCTTCTGCAAATTGGTCTTATGGGGACGTGCAGGTATGCCTCCTTGAGATCTAGAGTTACCAGCCAAGACTCCTTGCCCAGCATGGGAAGCTGCTGCTGTAGGGTCAGCATTTTGAATTTTGGGACAATGAGGAATGTTTAAAGCGGACAGGTCTAGAACAGTTTGTATAAATAGTAGTTAACAGCACAATGAATTTGTGATCCATTTGAAGGCGAAAAGCCGAGGTACCAGATCGCAATAAACGTTGGCTTGGCACTGGCTTCCTGTGTTGTTCGTTGGTGAATTTTGACCTGCTGTAGTGTTTGTGGTTTGTGGATTTGACTTTGTTTACTCTGGCCAGTAATTGCTTTGCCAGCTACTATGCTGCCGAGTGGAGCTACCAATCTAGCGGGGGCTTCCTGCTTTGCAGAAATAATAAGTGAAAGAGAGAGAAAATTTTGCAGCCCCAACTTTGACGCTTGGAACATGGGCACTAACAAGCAGTCGGATGATCGCTTTTGTACATTAGAGAGGCTAATGAACAAAGAAATAGCCCTGTTCCTAGATACCTGCCTTTTGGAAAAATATGTAGATTTAAATCTAACTCCAAGAGGTCTACGTATTGAAAAACTGCCTGCCGCTGAGTTCACGGATGAAGAGCAAGATCTGCTGAATGAATGGAAGACGGCTTCTTTAGAATGCACTAACAAGTGGCTTCGCATACTAATCAAGCGAAACCAGAGAGCGCATGAGAAGCTCAAAAAAGAAATTCTGCATTTACAGGATGAGGTGGTGGGGGAGTCCTGTTTCAAAATGCAGTTTGCAAAAATCACGGACAGAATCAATAAACTGGAAACGGAGATTTTGTCACGCAAGAGAGATAAACTGTTACGTGATATAAAGGATTATGAGAACGGAATCCTCTTCTCATGGCAACGCGACACCTCACGGAGCAGATCCAAGGTTCGAAAAAGCCCGCAAAACCAACGGACACAACGTAGCGTTTCAGCGTCTTCAGGGGAACGGGAAAGGAATCATACTAAAAATGTGACTTTTTCAACTTCTATTAATGGACAAAGTGAATTTGATAATAATAATGGCTCGTCCCCTAATGTTAGTGCTGCTGATTCTTCCTTTCAGACCAATAAATCTGGTCGAGGTAGAAATGGAAGAAAGGGCAGAAATCGATTCAAGGAATGAGCCAGTAAGTACTTTAAATGCTAATTGTTTACATGATGATAGTTTGTGTGTGGTTAATTTATCTAGCTTGGTTATTAACCAAGCTATGAATTCAATATTACTGAAGGGGAGTAAATTTGTACCTACGTTTTTTTCCTCTGAGTGATATTTATTTTGACCTTAAAAAATTTATTCGGAAATTATATTTGAAAGTTTTCTTTTACAATGAGAATGATAATAGCACTGAAGAAAATGACGGGATGTATGATACTAATAGTTCTGACACTATCACTGAAAGTGTTGAGAATGAATTATTAAATTTATCAATTTATGACTATGAAAATGCATCTTTTGACTTAATTGGTGAAGATGTCTTTGATAATGTTGTTGATGGTGACATGTTTGTTACAGGCTATGGTAAACTCACTGTTCCACCTATAGCATCTGAAAGTACCTTCACACCCAACATTAAAGTGCCAGCAATTTCCACTTTTTTTAGAGTTGTATTTAAGGAGATTTCAGTATTTATGGAAAGTCTAAACAATAGGACTAAATATTATAATTTAAACAAAGAAGAATGGATGGCACTTAAATATTTGAAAAAAATCAAAACAGATTTCATTTTTAAAAGTGCAGATAAAGGTGGCAACTGGGTCATACTGAATAAAAATGACTACTGTGAAATGATTTTTGATTTGTTAAAAAATCAGGATGAATACATTTGCTTAAGGAATGATCCAATTGTTGAATACAATAGTGAATTGCTAAATCTTTTGGAAAGAGGGGAGCGTCTTGGTTTTCTTAATCAATATGATGTGGGAAAATTATATGTTAAAAAACCTTTAACACCGACCTTCTATGCATTACCGAAAGTGCACAAAAGTTTAGAAAAGCCACCAGGGAGACCTATAGTTTCAGGCAAAGAATCTTTTTTGAGTAGAGTTAACATTTTTTTGGACTTTCATCTTAAAAATTATTTGTCTAGAATTTCAGCTCACATCTCTAACACTCAAGATCTAATAGATAAAATCAGTGGGATTAAATGGGAAAATAGTTATTATTGGGTAACTATAGATGTGAAGGCACTATATACTAACATCAAGAGAAGGTGGGGACTTGAAGCTGTTCAAATAATGTTGGGTGATGGCCCTAGAACTTCTTTTTTGATATTACTGTTAGAATTTTGTCTTTCTCATAACTATTTTTGTTTCAATAAGGACTTTTTTCTTCAGATCAAAGGTACGGCAATGGGGGCTGCCTTTGCACCCTCATATGCCATACTATATATGGACTATTTTGAAAAATTATACATTTATTCTACTTCCTTCTATCAAAATAATGTAGTATTTTACAAACGGTTCATTGATGATCTCATATTAATATGTAGTGGTGAGATGTCTGAATTTCTTGAATTTTTTGATATATTGAACAATAATGGTCATGGTCTAAAATTTTCTTATGAAATGGATAGAGTTAAGATCAATTTTCTTGATATAACTCTTTTCCATAATGATGACTACATAGGATATAGACCCTATAGGAAAGAAACCTCAGTGAACATGTTTCTACATGCAGAAAGTATGCATCCGGAACATCTGATTTGGTCTCTTCCTTTTGGTGAATTTCAAAGGATTTTTAACCATACAAGTAATAGGGATGAGAGATATCTGGAATTAAATAAGGTCGAATCTAGACTACTTGAGAGAGGCTATAGAAATGACCATTTGTTAAGTTGTAAGAATAAAATTCTTGGAATTACAGACCACTCCGGACATGAAGATAGAGTCCATTTGAGACAGGAGAGACGTGGTTCACTTGCTAGGAAAATCACAAGTAAGATTACACCTAGGGTTAGAAATACAGATATTTCAAAAACCAGTGAGTCCAAATTATTTTTTGTCACGAAATATTCTCCCATATCCACAGAAGTAAGTAACATCATAAGGAAATATTGGTATCTTATTTGTGAAGATGAAAGTATTGGTGACATTTTTCCCAAACAGATAATGTTCTCATACAAAAGGGGAAAAAATCTAAAGGAGCTATTAAACTATAATTTTAGTGAGAAATTTAATGTGGGTATTAATAAGAATACTGTAGGTACTTTCTCCTGTGGACAGTGTAGTGTATGCAGTAGGGTCCTAAATGTAACTAACATCAATGGTATGCCTTTGTAGCTAGACACTTTTCAATTGTAAATCCTCAGGAGTGGTATACCTGTAGGGATGTTAGTGTTCCAATTCATGGTACATAGGTCAGACCAAAAGAATGGTTCGTGTTCGAGTTTTGGAACACTTAAAAGATATTAGGAATAAAAATGACTATAGTCCAGTGGCTAAACATTTTTTGGAAAAACATAAAGGTGATGCTAGTAGTTTAATTTTTTGTGTATTGGGCCAACCTTTTAGTTATGGAAATGGGGGATCAATTGTCCAAAAACTACTTGAATTGGAGACCAGGATGATTCTTAAATTCAAGACATTGAAACCACATGGACTTAATCTAGAACTAAGTATGTAACATTATTGCATATAAAATATTTATAATTATACTAAATACATATTCTTATTTTGGTATAATATATACTATTTAGTAAACCACACATGAGCTGTCTTGGGGTATAGGAGCTGTTATTGTTGGAATGTATTTAAAGTCAATTATCAAATATCATTTTATGATATTACTCATCAAAATATACATTTAAATATAAAATTCGATATATATATATATATGTGTCATTTTTAGAAGTTAGCATAATAGAAATTACATAGTTGTCTATACATATATTGATAATATATAGAAGTTGCTATTGTTATATTTATTTCTCAGTTTATATTGATTCTTTTCTTTACTACTTGAAAGTTTTTTGTAAGCATTCTCTTTCATTTTTCTACAATGATGTTTAATAAAGACTGATTATATATGAAACATAATAATGTAATAATAATTGTGAAATTGAGATTGTTAAAATTTTGTTTTTAATGTTTAGATCTTTGTAAAGACATTAAATAATGGTAGAGCACTTTAAAATGTTAATTGATTAATTGGTGCTGATTAACTAAAACAGTTTGTATAAATAGTAGTTAACAGCACAATGAATTTGTGATCCATTTGAAGGCGAAAAGCCGAGGTACCAGATCGCAATAAACGTTGGCTTGGCACTGGCTTCCTGTGTTGTTCGTTGGTGAATTTTGACCTGCTGTAGTGTTTGAGGTCTAGAATAGGTCTCCATTTGTTTTCTTTTCTTGGTACCAGGAAGAGCCTGGAGTAAAATCCCTTCCCTTGCTCCATAAATGGTACCTTTTCCACAGCTCTCATTCTTAATAATTGAGATATTTGTTTTAGAGCTTCTGCCCTTTGAGAAGGTGGTAGGTTTGGCATTCCTCTCTTTCCTGGTAGTGTATGGAAATGGAACCTGTAACCTTTGTCTATAGTCTGCAAAATCCATTTTTCTCTTGTAATGCAGTGCCAGTTTCTTGAAAATAATGTTAGCTTTCCGCCTAAGGGCGCTTCTAGTTGTTCCCTGGTAGGCGGTGCCACCGCCAAGTCACTGTGATTGAGTTGTTGTAGTGGTGGTGGCTGTATCCGTGCCTCTTTGGTTGTTACCCTTCCACTGGCGACCCCTGTAGGCACCCCTGGATTGGTTTCTGCCTCTAGAGCGCCTATTCCTGCCTCTTTGTGCCTTAGAGGAGTCCGGAAAGGACCAATTCTTGGAGGGCCAGTTCCTGCTAAACCTTGGAGGTTGAACTTGTAAGAAATCTTTCACTGTTTGCACAGATTTTGCTTTCTCTTCCATCTTTTTTAGTACCTGCTGTGCGGGGGCACCAAATAAATTGACCTTGTCCATAGGTGTATCCAAAAGCTTAGATTTGACATGGTCTGGTAATGCCTGTTCTTTCAACCATGCATGCCTCCTGATAACTGTGCCAGTCATGGCTGATCTAAAGGAAGCCTCCAGTGCATCATAGCCACATTTTAAAGAATGGTTACTAACCTGCTGTATGTTATGTAACATTTCTTGAACAAACTTTTTATCTATGGATTCTTCTGAGGACAGCTTTTTAGTCAACTGGTCAAGCATAAACTCTTGATATTGAATCATATGAAATTGGCAGTTCAAAGCTCTAGCTGACAAAGTAGCAGAGGTGTAAACTTTTTTACCCCATCTCTCTAAGGACCTGGATTCCCTTTCAGAGGGGAGGGGGTTTTTAGAAGAAGTAGCTGCTACAGCTTTAGGGCCCTGGGAGATAGTCTCTGGATCTGCAAAAGGAGCCTTATATAAGTGGTGATGAGTGTCCGGGACCCTGTAGTACCTATCGGGCTTAGCAGGAGCCGGAGGTAAAGTTTCAGGAGCAGTGCAAGCATCATTAAATGCATCATCAACAACAGATAGGACTGGTGGTATAGCTAAAGGCCTATGCTGTGGCAAGTGTAGAAAGGTCCTAAGCCTTTTTCTAGAGTCTGAGAAAACTTGGCCCTGCCACTGAAATTGTTCCCTCATAGCATGCAAGGTTTCCCCAAAGGAAAATTCCTCAGGAGGAGAGGCTGAAGGGATGGACTCCTCAGCATCAGAGTCTTCGTAAGGAGAATAAGAAGCCTCAGGAGGGTCTGTATGATCTGAGTCATCAGAGGAATCATCTGTGGCTGCTGGCTCAGGGGGCTCTGCTCTAGGCCTCTTTTCTGGAGGAGGGAGAGAGGCCCTGTCTGGATGAGGCTGGGCTCCACGAATTAAAGAGATGAGATCCTCTGCCAAAGAAAGCATATGGGAGCTGGTGCTGGGCCTGTCAGAGGGGGGCTTGGCAGGCACAGGTTTTGATGCTTTGGCTGCTTTAGCCCTGGCAAAGGCCTTAACAGACATAGCTGGAGGAGGCCTAGCAGCTCCACGTGCAGGGGTAGAAATATCTAGGGGAATGGTGTCTGATAAATCCTGTGAAATCGCAACAGAAGGTTGGATTTCAGAAGCCGTTTCTATCAGGTTAGAAGAGGCCTCGGTAGAAGGCAAGTTATCGGCTGAAGAAAGAACCGCTTGCTCGGTTTCGGCCGAAATCGAGACACTCGTGGTTTGCTTAACCACGGTTTCGGCCGAAACCGCGGACCACGAGTGTCGGTCCTTTTCTTTGCATTTTTTGGTTATTTGCGTAGTCGGAGGATCTGACGGCATAATGTAGGCAAAATCGGAGCCGAAAATCTGTTCAGTAAAGTCCGAGCGACGTCCAAGCGTCCGTCGGTTAAAAGAAGCACAGGCTAGACAAGCTGCTACGTCGTGGTCTGGGCCTAAACAATGTATGCAATAGGAGTGGAAATCTTTATGAGGTATTTGTTTCCCACAAGATAAACAGTTATTAACTTTCTCTGACATCGGCTGAGGCAAGAAAGAGTCCCCAACGGGGTACTTAGCTTTATAGAAGTCTTCGAAGTAGTATTCGGTAGTAGTAATCTCTGGATCTGACCGACCGGCACTTGCAAACAGCTTCTGCTTCGGGCGCCACACGGCAAGAAAGACTGAGGAAAATAGCGTCGGCTGATGCCTTTATACCCGAATAACTGCCGCAATGACGTCGGGTGAAGTGTGACACCAGCCGAAGCCAGACCCAGACTTTGGAATCCGGCCGACCGAAGGGCTGCCTGACGACAGGACAACCCATTTGTAAAGACTGCAGATGCATCCTTGAAGGACATCCCATATGTTATGACTGCAGATGCATCCTTGAAGGACATCTGGTGTCTGTACAGGAACTCATAGCTCTGACTTTCAAATTCAGCATGTTTAGCTTTAATGGTTGACTGCTTAACAGATATAGCCAATTTAAAGAAGTGTTCCTGGAAAACTGAGCAGATCTACATGAAAAAGGATTTACAGAAAACCTAGGACACACACACAGACACACACAAAACTCACGCACCTGAAATGAAGTACTCTTTCATGACAGGAAATAAATGGTTATGAACATACAAAGATGAAGGTGAAGTTGACTTGTGGTGTGCACAGTTCAAGTGTTGCAGCTAGCTCTCACAGAGCTGTCACTCATCTCTGTCATATTCTTTTTGTGTTCTGTTTCAGACATCTCTGAAATCTGAAGACTACTTACACTGTACGACTGCCTTAGCTAACATGTACAACAGATCTACCATCTTTCCACTAGTATCAGCAACTGTGAGTAAACTGAGAACTTAATCTGGTTAGTGCAATTACTGTTTCTGGAAAAGAAAAGATGAAGAAGCAATGTTTACCACTGCCAGTCATACCCTTCATTCAGATGAACAGGATTCAGCTGAGAACCTGGAAAATGTACATGGAAGATGTAATGTTGTTTTATTATACTTATGAAAGCATTGTTGAAAAAAAAAAAAAGAAAATGTACATGGAAGTTGGACAGGGTAAATCTCAGTAGTGAGGAAACTCACTAACTGGGGAAGATGAACAGCATGGGCAAACTAGAATTTACACCCATTTCTAAAGCACAGACCTCCTACATCACAAACTGAAGCATACTTCTAGGTTGGGAGGTCACTGATTAAGAAGGGGTCTTTCAGAAGGCCAGGGCTTGAATCTTACATCTTACACCAATTCTTACCCAACCTGTGCAAGTTCTCTGCTTATTTATGCTCTCAGGACATACTTAAAACAGTCTCCACTTAGCATGCCACAATTCCATTACCAAACTATTAAAAGATAAAAAGTGTACCCAATGGTTTTACCTTCTTGACATTACAACTCAAAATTGTAGAGTTTTTACCTGTACCAATCTGTGTCTTGAAACGGTCCTGCAAACGTGTAACCAGTGCAGACAGAATGTCCATACCTAATAAAGCCACCTACGAAAAATTTGGAAAAAGAAAGCAACACTGAAGTAAATGGACGTACTGTAATTCAATAAACAAAACATGACTTGTGATTGAAAAATCTCAAAACCAAATCAAGACAGTCAAGTTCAAAAACAGCAAAAAGACGTACCTGGTAAACAACGTGCATCATCAAAAAACGAATAACTACAAATTAAGTACAAAACAACTCACCAATAATTCGACTGTAAAACCCATAAAAACTATTTTAAATGCCTCGCAGATAAACCCCCTTGAAGTGATTATTTCTTCTGTCAAGAAAATGAACATAGTTGTGTGCTCTTCAACTCTAAGAATTACTACATCATCCACTCACTACCTAGAAATCAACCTACTCTTAACAGTTCTCTGACCAAACTTAATGAGAAGCTTTTTTCTCTGCATGTGAATGTAAATGTTATAGTGACATGATGGAAAATGTTTATCCATTACAATGCACTTGTCACAAATATTTTGTGTCTTTCACTAGTCACACACAATTCATTTTCAAAACAATCGTCGTCTGATTTAAGTACTTTTTACTCTCTGATGAGCCAAGGTCATATCTGAAAAAAGTCTGCAAACCCGCTGTGACACCAGTGCCCTGGCCCAGCAATCAAGGAGCCTCAATCCTCACCACTATCTGTGAGGGGAGTCTCATATAGGAGAAAAGGATAACAAATACACACGGTAAAGTGCAATTTCCCTTAGAGCACACAGAAATCACAGTCAGTCCGGGGCTGGTTGCTCCCTTGCTCTCCAGGTCCCCAATAAGACTCCCCACTGGCACAGCTATACGGTCCCGATCTCAGCCTAGTGGGCAAGCTAAAAACTCCAGCACCCTCTCTGCCCAACCAGTGCTTCATATGCCTGCCCAAGTAGCTCACACACACACACACACACACACACACACACACACACACACACACACACACACACACACACACACACACACACACACAATTTAAGAAGAGTTTATATAACCACACAGGCACTCCTGGGAAAGGCTGGCACAGGTTCTTCAGCTGTGCCCCTTTTTCCACAGACTATAAGGTAGTACCAGCTGCCACCACCCATCAGCTACTCAAAGGTCCTTAAAAGGGTGCCCAATTATTACTATGCAATATTATTATCCAATTGGTAGTACAGCCCCAGGCTAAAGCTATTAGAGTGGCTTTGTACAGTTTTACCAAAGGCATGCAAGTACTCTAAAGAGCTTAAATTCTCTCTACAAAAACAGCCACAGTTGAAAGGGTTTAAAAATGAGAAGTTATGTACCTACCATAACGTTCCATGTTAGTTGTCTTTTTCTCGCCTTCTTTCTTGCTGGATGGGTTCGGAGCCGATCTTCGGCTCTGACTCGGCTTATACCAAAGCTCGAGAGCTATTTTTACCGGCTCGAGGTAACCCTGTATCCCACAATGCTAGGCGCTAACTACCCAGATCTCGTTTGATAGCTAACACTGTAGCAGTTCTGTCCCCAGAACAAAGGGGAGAGAGAGAGAGAGAGAGAGAGGCATTCCCATATAGACAGCCATCCCAAGAAAAGGATAACCATTGGAGACCATACTGGGCAGAAAAGAAGGCCACGAAGGATCCTATCGGTCTGTCCAGGCTAGGGGGTTGGAGGGCGGGACGCAAGAAAGAAGGCGAGAAGACAACTAACATGGAACGTTATGGTAGGTACATAACTTCTCAATGTTAAGTTGTCCATCTCACCTTCATTCTTGCTGGATGGGACCGCATCCCTAGCACCTCAAACCTGGGTGGCTCATCGGAACAGACTCTTGAGGACAGTGGAACCAAAGTTAGCTCGGCTTCTGGAGGCCATGTCCAATTTGTAATGAGAAATAAAGGTATGGGGAGAGGCCCATGTGGCTACCGCACAAAATGAATCTAAAGGCAACCTGTCCTGAAAGGCTATTGACGTAGCTAAGGCTCTAGTTGAATGGGCTCTAGGTTTTGAAGGAAGCTTTTGATGCCTCAGTTCATAGATGAAAGTAATGACAGAGGCCAACCATCTAGAAAGGGTTACTTTGGAAACTGGAAGGCCTTTCTTCCCTTCAGCATAAGATAGGAAGAGCTGCTCAGATTTCCTAAATTGCTTGGTTCTATCCAGGTAGTAACGAAGTTGGCAATGAACATCCAAGAAATGCAACTTTTGTCCCGCTCTGATGGAGTAATTAGGGAAGAAAACTGGGAGGTCGATAGTCTGGTTTAGATTTGCCTCAGAAGATATCTTGGGTAAAAAGGAGGGGTTAAGTTCTTAGAGACACTCTATCTTTATGGAAAACCAGATAATGAGGACGAACGCAAATGGCGTGAAGTTCTGAGACTCTCCTCGCAGAGGTTATGGCCACTAGAAACAAAGTCTTCCATGAAAGAAACTTCAAAGAACAGGAAGACGCAGGTTCAAAGGGAGGGAGAATCAAGGAGGTTAAAACTAGATTCAAATCTCACTGTGGTGGGGGATGTCTGACCGGGGGCTTAAGCAAAAAGATACCTTTAAGGAAGGCTTTACACAGTTTATGAGACATAATAGAGGAGTCTGACAGGCCCATATGAAAATTTGAAATGGCCGCTAACTGGACTCTGATAGTGGACGAAGAAGATCCTGATTGAAAAAGTTTGGCCAGAAAATCCAGGACTGATTGGATAGGAGCCACGAATGGGTCTATGTTCCTAGATTTTGCCCAGACGGAAAAACGTTTCCATTTGCTGACATAAATCCTCCAGGTAGAAGATTTGTGAGAAGCTAACATGATGTCACGCACCGAATGGGAGATAAAGGGAAGCCTGGCTAAGGTTGGAAGTGGAGCAACCAAGCTGTGAGGTTGAGAGAGGGGAGGGATTGGTGCAGCTTGCCCGACTGATGGGTCAAGAGATCTGGAACTGGGTCCAGATGCCAGGGCTGCTCCAAGAGGTAACGATGCAGGAACGGAAACCAGATTTGTTGAGGCCAGTACGGAGCAATGAGGATCATTGTGGATCTCAAGGCGGTAGCTTTTTGAATCAACTGAGTGATTAATGGAAAAGGGGGAAAAGCGTACAGGAGACCCTGGGGCCAATCGTGGACTAGAGCATCTCTGGGGGGGGGGTGGCCGGGAAGAGGGAAGACAGTGAAAAATTCGTGGCACTTGCTGTTCTGGGGTGTTGTGAAAAGATTGCAGCAAGGTTGACTCCATTTTCCAAAAATTTTCTCCACTACTGACTGCTTGAGAGACCACTCGTGCGGCATGAGAATGGCTCTGCTCAGCCTGTCTGCTATGACGTTGGACTTCCCAGGGATATGCGTTGCTATCAGAAACCGCTGAGAGGAGATCGCCCACTGCCAAAGTCTTATTGCTTCTCGACATAAGGGATAGGACTTGGTTCCGCCCTGCTTGTTGATGTACCACACTACGGACATATTGTCCGTCTCAACTGCAATCATCCCGATGGGAAGAGAGTCCTGAAGGGCCTGCAACGCTAAAAGTACTGCTCTCATCTCTAGGACATTTATGTGCAGGTGGCACTCGAAAGGTTGCCAGGTGCCCTGGACCGTCCTGCCCTGAAAATGTCCCCCCCCACCCGATCAGGGAGGCATCCGTTGTCACTGTAGCAACCGGGGGGGGGGGGACAAAGGGTCTGCCCTGAATCACTTGAAGGGAGACCATCCACCAAGACAGGTGTTTCTTGCATGATTGAGTTATTAAAATGTTGTTTGACATTGGGAGCTGCTGGAAGGACCACTGGAGAGAAGAGCATCCACTGTAGGAGTCGCATGTGGAAGCGAGCTAAGGGAAGTAACGTAATGGCAGCCGCCATGAGACCTAGAGTCTTCAGTACAAACTTGGCCTGAATTTTGTTGTTCTGAAGAAGGATATGAACATGTTCGCGAATATCTGAGACTCTTTGCGCCGTTAGTTTTGCAGATAGTTCGACTGTGTCTAATATGGCGCCTATGAAGGTAATAGACTGACAAGGAGACAAAGCAGACTTTTCGAAATTTATGGAGATACCTAGCTCTTCGCAAATCTGAATGGTGTAATCTTTGGACTAAATAAGTTGATGCCTGGTGGTGGCGGTAAGGAGCCAGTCGTCCAGATATGGAAACACCTGGAATCCTTGACGCCTCAGATGAGCCGTAACCACTGCCATACATTTGGTGAACACTCGGGGGACTGTAGTGAGACCAAAGGGCAGGGCCCTGAATTGGTAGTGACTGGCCCCCAGCCGGAAGCGGAGAAACCTCCTGGAGCGCCTGTGCATTTTGATGTGGTAGTACCCATCCTGAAGGTCTATAGAGCACATCCAATGGTCCTGGCCCAAAAAGGGTAGAATGGACTGTAGCGTGACCATCCAGAACTTCGTTCTTTGAACAGATTTGTTCAGTCTGCTGAGATCCAAAATTGGTTTCCAGTCCCCTGTCTTTTTTGGTACCAAAAAGAACTTGGAGTAGATTCCGGATCCTTGCTGGTCTGCTGGGACTGGTTGGATGGCCCTTTTTCTTAGCAGTTTTGAGATTTCTAATACTGCTTGTTCCCTTAGACCGGGTGGAACATCTGGATGGGGCCTTTTTGGCTGTTTTGGGGTGTGGACAAAGGGAATTTTGTAACCCTCGGATATGATCGACCGTACCCATCTGTCTTTGGTGAGGGAAAGCCAGGCTTTAGGGTACAGTGATAATCTCCCCCCTGACTGCCTCCGAAGGCGGACAGCCAGGCAGCTTCTCAGGGATGCTGGAAGGGTTGGGCCAGAGACAGCTTCTCTGCTACCCTGATTCTGCGGACCCCCTCTGCCCCTGGGGCAGCGTCTGTTATTGTCCCCCCCCTGCCTCTAGAGGGGAACTCACCTCGTGCGTCCGGTGCGACTCCCTGTGGTTTGCGGAACCACATTTTTCCACCTTTCTGACCTTTAGGGTATGGTCTAGATGGGGTGGAAAAATGGACTCCCACGGCAGAGAGAGTCTTGCCTTCTTGTTCGCATCTGATCAAAGTATCCTTCACCTGAGGTCCAAACAACGCTGAACCATCAAAGGGAGAGTTGGTGAAGGACGCCTTAAAGGAGTCCGCAAAGTTACAAAGCCGCATCCAGGCATGACGTCTTAAGGCCACGCCTGTGCCTGCAGCCCTACTTGCCCCATCGGCCGCGTAAGAAATAAGCCGCATGGAGGAGTTAAAACAATCGAGTTTAGGGTTGCCAGCTGGGAGTTGATTTTGTCCTGAGACCCCGCAGCTGTTGGATCCTGTAGGGTATCACCCATTTCTTTGAGCAAGTCTCTTTGAAGGCAGGTGAAATGACATAAGTAAAACAGCGACCGCATGGTAAAGGTCGCTGAAGAAAACATCCGCTTGCCGTACCTATCCATGGTCCTAGATTCCTTATTAGGAGGATGGATAGGTACTGAAGGATCGGCCAGTTCCTTCTTAGTGGCTGCTGCCACCACCATGGCATCAACAGGGACACCCTTGGTCAATATCAGACGGGGCTGTGATAAATTTTGAAGGCCTCCGTGGGGTAGGTTCCAATGAGTCAAGAGGCCGTCCATGCCTTCCTGGCCACCACTTCCATAAGTGGGTCAAAGGGCGGAGACACCCAGGAGGTGGAAGGGCAAAAACCAAACGCCTCTATGTAGACCGACTCGTCCTCGGAAGGATTGAGGGTAGACCAGTTCCCCCTCTGCTTGAGGATCTCAAGGATGTCAGAAAAAGATACATCCTCAGAGGGGGATCGTGGGGACCCTTCCGACTCATCCAAGTCGGTGTCAGATGTGATGGACTCAGGGGAGTCCACATGCTTCCTCTTACATTTCCTCTTCCGAGGGGGCTCCCCTGACGGATCAGGGGAGGCCTCAGAAGAGGAGGATGCTCCCAAAGGGGTCCCCCTGAGGCATAGCATCTCTGCGGTCAGGGTCAAGAGGATGGGTAGAGACTGTAGCAGGCACTACAGTGAGAGGAGCTGAGGGAGCCGACCAAGGAGCAGGCACAGGGGCCAGCACACTCCTCATGACCTCGAAAGCACCCCCAATAGGCAGGGAAGAAGGTCCCCGCTCCGAAGAGATAAGGACCCCTCCTGGCACCGAGAGGGATGGCTCCGAGGCAGATGTCGGGGCCGAACCCACCTGCGCCGAGGCTCCGAGAGGGAGAACGGGGTCAGACAAGGGTCCGATGCCACTCGCCCCCTCGGAGCCGACGAGGGAGTCACAGTGCCCGGATCCCTCCAAGGATGGCACCATAGAAGAAATTGGAGCCAACGACGGAGCCGAAATGGGTGGTATCGGCTCCGACGTGTCGACGGTCACGGCTCCCACAAACTCCGGCTCCGAACTCAGAGGAAGAGTCGGAGGAATCTACGATGGGACGGGGATAGCCGCTATCTGTTGAGAAGGGCTATATAGCATCTGGGCCAGTGCCTGCGACTTAAGGAGTCTGCTAACCACCCTCTCGAGGTCATGGTCCAAAAGCCTGGAAGACCGAGAGGAATGGGACAGATGGCTGTGCTCCGAAAGCAAAGGAGATCTCGGAGCCGAATGGACAGACTCCAAAGAAGGGGACCTGGAGCGCTTACGACTCGAAGACGGCTCTGACGTAACTATCGGAGCAGACTGAGTTCTTGAAGCCTTGGCTCCAGCCGGAATCGATGCAGAAACAGAAGTAGCACCACTGGTCGGAGGCTCTGAACTCGGAGCCGACGATTTAGTGGGCTTCGAAGGTTTGCCTGACGAGGACTTGGCCGGGGAACCTTCGGGCTTCAACAAGCCTCTCAAAATCAACTTGTTTCTGTGTTCCTGCAGGACTCTTGGACGGAATGCATGGCAGACAGAACAAGAGTCCTGCAAGCGCAGAGGGCCTAGGCAATAAACACAAGAAGTGTGACCGTCTGTCAGAGACATTTTCTGACAGCACGAGTCACACTTCTTGAAGCCTGAGACCTTGGACTCCTTAGACATCTTGTGTAAAACACACACACACACACACACACACACACACACACACACACACACACACACACACACACACACACACACACACACACACACCACACTAAAGAAAAAACTTAGTCCAGTCACTTCACCACACCGAAGACTAAGATTAACGTAATTAAACTGACAATTTAACAGAAGATAAAACTAGAGTAGAAATTTGGCCCGAAGGCCTGATAAAAAGGGGACCGAGGGGATAGAAAAACAGACCCAAAAAGGGACTATATAAGGGCGGGTTACTCTAAAAGGGTAAAGGGGAATTAACGTACACTAACCCTGAAAATAAAATGGAAAAATCTTACCAGAAAACTGATTTTGAAAAACTTTTACCAGAGAGTCAGCAAAAACGCAACCTCGCAGCTAAGCGGCAAACGAGATCTGGGTAGTTAGCGCCTAGCATTGTGGGATACAGGGTTACCTCGAGCCAGTAAAAATAGCTCTCGAGCTTTGGTATAAGCAGAGTTGGAGCCGAGGATTGGCTCCGAACCCATCCAGCAAGAATGAAGGCGAGATTGACAACTTAACATTATTCAATAACAAATAGTCAAAACACAAGACAATACTTTTTACTATACAGAGCTAGTCAAGAGTTCAGAGATCACAGAGAAATACTTAAAATAATTCAGTAGTACAGTTCTGACATCACAGAAAAACACAGTCTAATCTTTCTAGTTTCTAACTATTTCTAAAGAAAACACAAGTCTAAGATAAACTTGCATATACAGCGAGACAGTGCTGGTGAGTTGGATGGTCAAGACAAAAATGCTTAATGCTCTCTGATTCTCTCTGTTTTTTAAAATCACATTCCCGATTCACATTACATCATTCTTCACACTTTCCTGAGTTCTCAGGCTAACAGAAACTACATTTACATTATTCACCTCTGGGCAGAAACCAGAGCAATAAAGGACATTTATGCATGCAAATTCTGGCCATTAACTCTCGCCTTACAACAATAGGCAGGATGCCTCACTCTAGACTCACTGACTCAGAGTTTAACATCAAAGGGTCACAACATGCTTTACAGTAGAGTGCACTGTTGTTAGATTTTTTTCAGTTCCACATGTAACAGCATTTTTTCCATTTAAAACAACAAGCCTGTGGTTTACATTAATATTTACAGATGACAGAATTATCTCCAAAATTCTATCTGGCTAAGCTGGCAACCTTCATCTATCTTAACACCAGCTCACATATCTACTTAAAAACAAATCAAAAATGTACATACCATTTTTGCAGCTGAAAAATTTAAAGAACGAACTGAATTCCAATAAGCAATAAATATACTTAGCTTTGAAATTCTATATTCTTAGATGTGCCACATTTTCAGGACAGGTTCAGAAATAAAGACTCCATCATACAATAAAAACAAACTTTACTCAAGTCGAAAAATGAATTTGAAGCATTTTCCATGTTTGGACACAGGTATATCTCACAGAGGATACTTGCTGCTGTTGAACAGACTCTCCATAAACATAAAAATTACTCACAGACTGCCCTCATACTACTAACAGACAAAGGCAGCTCTTAAATGCTTTATTTCAAGCAAGGGCCCTCTCAAATTACCTATAGTATGATCCCAGTTATTCTCACTAGGGGTACTCTCACTAGGGGCAATATACAATTAACCAACCATGGAATGGGTAAGGCCGGACTAAGAACAAATGGGATAGATTACTTCGAGCACAAAAAGGGAAACTGGCTAGGCTTAAAATAGCCCACAAAGGAGGCTAGCCTAGTACTCACCTATTATACAACAAAAAAATTGGTAGATACTTTCATAATGAGACACAAAGCATACAACTTGAAAAAAGATCTCAAAACAATCTCTACACTGCAAAGCACTAAATTCATTTTATTTAGTATAATATTTACTACATGTTTTTGATTATTGCAAATATTGTACAGACATTCAGCATTCCAACGAAATCCAAGTCTAACCATCATCATTGAAGTTCAACTGCTGTTTACTTTAACTACAAGTACAGTAAATGTGATCTTGTTTATCCTGCTTTGCTCTCACACTTTCTAACCACTTGCTACTGTGAATCTGTGACTATTGTTATTCAATTGCTATGTACTTATAATACTACCTGATGACGTCCTTACATTCACCGCTGCACTACTCCTTCCTAATGGGGATTCCCTGCCGTGAAGCCCTCCATCCGGCCAGTTTACAAAAGTTTACTGTTACTTTAAAGGTATGCTGAACGTCATCTGTGCACCCCTTGCGTAAGGTATGGCATAAAGGTGACATTCAGGCGTACCATCCTCAGAACTTTCTTTGCCGCCAGTCCGAACGCTGTTTTAACTGCCCGTCTGTTGCATATATATCCTTTTTATTTATTTATTTTGTTTTTTTTTGTTTAACCGTTTTTACTGCCCGTCTGTTGCATATATATCCTTTTTATTTATTTATTTATTTTTGTTTAACCGTTTTTCTGTTTATTGGCTTGTCTGCCTTTAACTCCCCCGTCAGCTTCCAGATTTGAGGCTAAGCAGTTTCTTAAAGGCATCCTTAATATTAGACCTCCCAGGAAGCCTGTTGCTCCTCCCTGGGATCTTAATTTTGTTTTGGAAAAATTGACTTGGGCTCCTTTTGAGCCTGCTGTTTCAGCTTCCTTGCAACATTATTCTTTGAAGACATTTCTTTTGTTAGCTCTTACTTCTGCCAGATGGGTGTCCGAGTTGCAGGCCTTATGGCTTGTCCACCTTTTTTGATATTTCATGAGGACAGGGTGTTCTTGCATACTAATCCTTCTTTTATGCCCAAGGTGGTTAATGAGTTGTCACTTAATCAGTCGACTAATCTGCCTACTTTTTTTCCTTCTTCTCGCGATCTGACAGTGAGAGGGTGCTACATACCTAAGATGTGCATAGACAGCTCAGATTTTATTTGGATAAAACTAAAGCTATCGGGAAGTCTGACCAGTTATTTGTTTCCTTTCATCCTAGCTCTGAGTTTGGCTGTTTCCAAGCAGACTATTTCCACATGGATTTCAAAGGCTATTTCCTTTTGTCACACTTTCCTTCTTATGTGAAGGCTCATTCCACTAGAGCTGTGGGTTCTTCTGGTGCTTTTTTTCAAAAGCTTAGATGCTAATTCTATTCTTGAAGCTGCTACCTGGACTTCTGTGATACCTTTACCAAACATTACCAGTTGGATGGTATCTCCAGAGCTACAGCTAGTTTTGCTGCTGCCATTCTTCATGGTTTCTTGAAGGCCTCTGTTGCTTCCTCCTCCTAGGTTTCTTTTTGAGCTTTTACACTCTCCCATTAAGCAAGGAATACTGCAGCAGTGAATGTAAGGACATAGTACAGTTGTGTAAAATCTTACCATAACAGTAGATTGTCCTTGCCTTCACTGCTGCAGTATGCACTCCCTCCCTCCATCCCCCTGGCATTTTTCCCTTCTTGGCTGTGCGGATTCTCCTTGGTTTTCCTTGGACTGTTGTTCCTACTGAGGCAATCTGTGTTCTGAAGATGGTACACCTGAATGTCACCTTTATGCCCTACCTTACACAAGGAGTGCGCAGGTGACTTTCAGCATACCTTAAACTTTTGTAAAATGGCTGGACGGAGGGCTTCATGGCAGGGAATCTCCATTAGTAAGGAATACTGCAGCAGTAAAGGCAAGGACATCTACCGTTATGGCAAGATTTTACACAACTGCACTTTCTTAAAGTTGACATTTAGGTAGAAGGTCTTGGCTGAAGAGAGTCCCATGACCAGCTCATTTACGATGTGAAACAAAATAAGCACAAAGATAACGGTTTAAATACCAGTATAAAAGAATGCTGCCGATCCAGAAAACATTAAGCAGCAGAGAAATCACCAAAATGGGAATCAAAGTCTAACTCAACTGTAACTGACGTACTGAACACTGTAAAGGAGGTAAAAGAACTGTAGGCGGGATCTTCAGGGAAAGAGTGAAGTACATAGAAATAAATGGAATGCGTGGGAAAATGCATGTAGAAAAAAGTTCAACAAGATGGAAATTTAAGGGTAGGTAGGAACCGAGCAATTTACATAATGGAACAAATTTTTTTAAAGAAAAAGTATAGTTGTGTAAGTAAACTTAACGTAACAGTAGATGTTCGAATGATCACTACTGCAGTAACCTTAGCTTATATCCAGTTAAGGACATAATAGCCGGACAGCTTCTAAAGTTTAGGGTACTTTTTATATGCCCAAACTGTCTAACAGCTCGATATGAGCTGACTAAAAGACACACTTGGGAACAAAACCATTTAGAACTTTCCTGCCAACAGAGAGACAGGGGGAATAAGTCTGAGCTCTGAAAGGACAATACTAGGAAGAGGAAAAAATAAATATTATACCATGATCCCCCCAAAACGTGCACGCTGATTGGCCAGCATGCCCGTTGCAAATCGAGTTATACTAATGGAAAAGGTCCGTCGCCGGACTTTTTCCATTAGTATAACTTCGATTTAACACTGTCTCGCTATGTTAAATGGGTTTAACATGCGAGACAGTAAAATAAGCAACGGAGATCTCCGTTGCTTATTTTAAAGCTGTCTCGCTATGTTAAACCCATTTAACATAGCGACAATGTTTACAAAAGCAACGGAGAAAGCAAGATCTCTGTTGCTTTTTAGTGTTTCACTATGTTAAATGAGTTTAACATAGCGAAACAGTTTTAAAATAAAGCGGAGATGTCCGTTGCTTATTTTAACTGTCTCGCTATGTTAAACTCATTTAACATAGCGAAACACTAAAAAGCAACGGAGATCTTGCTTTCTCCGTTGCTTTGCCCACAGCTCTGATGTACTGCGCAGGCGCGCAGTACATCAGAACTGCCACGGATGCCAGACATCTGCGGAAGGGCAGTGAACAGGCATTATACTATGCCATTATTTAAGAAAAGTAATAGTTTCTTTTCTTAAATAATGTCATGGTATAATAGCAATAACCCACTTCTGGATGTGGGTAATGCTAAATTTACCCACGGTTGGCTTTGTTTGGTTCCTTGGGCTTCGCCCTCGGGACCAAACCACGCCAACCGTGGGTAAATTTAGCATTACCCACACCCAGGCGTGGGTTATTGCTATAACCACACCCTGTCAAACAACATACCAAAAACAAGGAGAATGAAGGGGAGGGAATGGCTATTGCAACAGAGATCATTTGAACATTTATGTTGCGGCAAGTTTACTTACACAACTGTAATATATTCATCATGTTTATCACTGCTGTAGATTACAATAGCTTACTACCTTTGGGAGATGGAACAAGAAAAGTCCAGGAGCCCCTGGAGAATGTTCATTGCAAAGCCTGATTGACCTAGACAAGTAACCAAACTTGCAGTGCTTTGTAGAAGTATGTACAGAGGAACAAGTCGCTGCTTCTAGAATACTTCTAGAATCCAACCACTTCTAAAAATCTATAGATGAAGCCAATGCCTTAATCGAGTGCTCCTTGACCCAGCCTGGAACAGTTTTGAGCATAACAAAAGGTAATTACCTTAGACAACCATTTAGAAATGGTCTGTTTTGACACAGGTTGTCCCTTCTTACCTTCACAAGAAGTGAACAACTAATCTGAAGATCTGAAAGATTTAGTTCTGTCAAGACAGTACTAGAGTTGTCTGTCGACATCCAAGGTATGGAATATCCTTTAGCCCTAATTTCTGAGTTTAGGGTTGAGGTTTGTCGTTCTGCAATATCAGTGAACCCCTATCTCGACCCATGTTAAAACCCGTTCCTAGGCTTGCTTTTAAAGTTCGATATTGCTGTGTTCAACTTTCCGTTGTCGAACATAGTGCGGTCGACTAAGTGTGAGTTGAAATAATGATATTAAACCCTTTACATATGGGACAGTGTCCCTAGCACCTTATTCTTGGGTGGCTCAAGGAAAAATACTCCTGAGTACCGTGGAACCAAAGGATGCTCTACCCCTGGAGGTTAAATCCAATTTGTAATGAATAATAAAAGCATGAGGTGTAGCCCATGTAGCAGCTGCACAAATATTATCAAGTGGAACCCTGGCTTGAAAGGCTGCAGAGGTAGATTGAGATCTGGTAGAATGAGTCTTGATCTTAAAGGGTAAAGGTTTATCTTCAGAACTGTAAACATAAGATATACAGCTAGAAATCCAGTTAGAGAGAGTCACTTTGGAAACTGGTAAGCCCAACCTGGAATCAGAAAAGGAAATGAATAATTGATCCGATTTTCTAATGTCTTTAGTCCGGTGCAAATAAAACCGTAATTGTCTACGGACATCCAGTTGGTAAAATCTGCACTCAGCTGCACTGAGTGAATTGGAAAGAAAAACGGAAGCTCTATGGACTGATTCAAAGTGGCATGGGAACAGACCTTGGTGACAAAGGAAGGGTTAGTACGAAGGGACACCCTGTCTTTATGGTCTTAATCAAATAAGGTGGCTTAACAAACAAAGCTTGCAAATCTGACACCCATCTGGCAGACGTGATAGCCATCAAAAACGTCTTTCACGACAAAAACGTCAAACAGCATGAATGAGAAGGCTCAAAGGGCGGAGATGTTAATTTTGATAACACAAAGTTTAAATCCCATGAGGCCACAGGCTCTTGAACAGGAGGTCTGAGCAAAGTGGTACCTTTGAGGAAGGATTTGTACAATTTATGAGACATCACGTTAGAATCTGGGAAACGTGAAATGAAAATTTGAAATTGCTGCCAATTGGGCTCCGACTGTGGCAGCCACAGATCCTTGGTGAAACAGTTCAGAAAGAAATTCCAAAACCACTGGAACGGAGGCAGTGAAGGGGTCAACATTAATTTTCTCCACCCAAAGAGAGAATCTTTTCCATTTACTGGAATATAGTTTCCTAGTGGAAGGTTTATGAGAAGACGTAAGAATATGAGTCACGGAAGACAAAAAGTTGGGAAGCCGGACTAGGGATGGAACTGGAGCAGCCATGCTGTCAAATTGAGGGTGTGTAAAGAGGGGTGAAACTAACCTGACACGTGAGTCAACAGGCCTGGAACTGGGTTCAGAATCAAAGGATCGTCCAGAAGAAGAGGCCCGAGGAAGGGGAACCAAACCTGACGAGGCCAGTAAGGAGCAATGAGGATCAATTTGCTTCCCAGCCGTCTCACTTTCTGAACCACCTTTGGAATGAGAGGAAAGGCATACAGGAGACCCAGGGGCCAATCGTGAACAAGTGCGTCTTTGGGTGACTCCCTCGGAGGGGGGATGAGGGAGAAGTAGCTGCTGCATTTGGCATTGACTGGGCTGGCAAAGAGGTCGCAGCAAGGCTGTCCCCACCTGCGGAAAATCTGTTCCTCTGTTTCAGAGACCACTTGTGAGGCATCAGGATCACCCGGGCTTGTCGGCTATCACATTGGTCATCCCTCGAATGTGTGTTGCTACCAGAAAACGCTGGGAAGATATCACACATTCCTAAACTCGCATGGCCTCTCGACAGAGTGGGTAAGATCTGGTTCCACCCTGTTTGTTGATATACCATGCTACCGACATGTTGTCTGACTATATTGCAATAGTCCCCAGAAGAAGAAGGTCGTGAAGTGCTTGCAACTCGAGCAGCACTGCCCTCATCTCTAGAATGCTGATATGCAGGTGGGCCTCGTGGTCTTGCCATGTGCCTTGGACAGTCCTGCTTAGATAATGCCCCCCCACCCTATCTGTGAGGTATCCGTGGTCACAGTGGCAACGGGTTGGCGAGGAACAACTGAAGCACCCGTGGTCAGTTGATTGGGTAATGTCAACCAAAGGAGGTCCTTCTTGCAAGATTCTGTCAGTAGAATGTGATGGGATAATGGAAGGTGCTGAAAGGACCATTAGGGCGACAGCAGCCACTGAAGAATTCTCATGTGTAACCTGGCTAGTGGCACTAACAGTATGGTGGAAGTCATGGTCCCAAGGAGCTGCAGAACAATCTTGGCTTTGACCCTTCGCAAGGGGAGAAGAAGCTGAATTTGAAGCACCAGGTTTTGTGTCATTTCGGCAGGAAGATGAACCACCATGTTTACTGTGTCTACCTCTACACCTATAAAACTCACAGATTGAGAGGGCAATAAGGCAGATTTTTCCCAATTTATAGATTCCCAGTTGGGCACAAAGCTGAATAGTATTGTCCCTGTTCTGAAGGAGTAGATGCCTGGTGGCAGGAGCCAGTCGTCCAAATACGGAAACACCTAGAATCCTTGACGTCTCAGGTGAGTTGTCACTACTGCCATACATTTGGTGAACACCCTGGGGTCTGTGGTGAGACCAAAGGGCAGAGCACAGAATTGGAAGTGACTGGCTCCCAGCCGGAAGCATAGATGACTCCTTGACGCCCTGTCCATTTTTATGTGGTAGTAAGCATCTTGGAGAGCTATTGAGCACATCCAATTGTCTCTCCCCAACAACAGGAGTATAGACTGCAGTGTTACCATCTGCAACTTGTCCTTCTTTACTGATTCGTTCAATCTGCTGAGGTCCAAAATGGGCCTCCATTCCCCTGTACATTTTGGCACTAAAAAGAATCTGGTATAAGTTCTGGATCCTATTTGGTCTGCTGGGATGGTTTGGAGGACTCTTTTTGACAGCAACTTGTTGACCTCCACAGCTGCCCGATCCCTGTAACTGGGTGGAACATCTGGGATCTTCTTGGGAACAAAAGGTGGAAGAGAAAAGCGTATTACATAACCTCTGGTAGTAATTCTTTGTACCCACTTGTCCTGAGTGATACTTAGCCAAGCTTCTGGATACAAAGAAATGCAACCCCTGACCGGCCCCAGAGAAGCACAGTCAGGCCCCACACCAGGAGCGCTGGTAAGGCCTGGCCCAAAAGGAATCACGACCTCGCTGGTTTTGCGGACCACCCCTGCCTCTAGGGTGAGGTCTACCATTTCCTGCTCCTCTGCCTCTGAAGGAGGAGTCACCCTGTGCCTCCTGGAAATACCTCTGGGACTTCTTGAACCACATTTTACCACCCCCTCTGACCCTTAGGGTATGGTCTAGAGGAAACAGTAAAATGTGGTCCCACGGCAGAGAGTGTTTTTCCTTCTTGCTAGCACCGGGTGAGAGTGTCCTTTACCTTGGATCCAAACAATGAGGAACCGTCGAATGGGGCATTGGTAAAGGTAGACAAATGGTTCCACAAAGTTACACACACACGCATCCAGGAATGACACCTCAGGGAAATTCCTGAACCCGCTGCTCTACACACTCCATCAGCCGCATACGAAATATGCCACATGGAGGAGTTAATGATACTAATCAAGGTGGACAACTGGACAGAAACCTTGTCAGGGACTCCCTCAGTACATGTACCTTGTAAGAATCTCCCAACTCTTTAAGGAGATCTCTCTGGAGCATCGCAAAATGAGTAAGGTAATTCAGCAATCTAAGGGTAAACACCGCTGAAGAAAAGATACGCTTCCCTTATCTGTCCATCGTTTGAGACTCCTTATTTTAGCGGATGAACAGAAGAAGTCTCAGCTAACTCCTTTGTAGTGGCCGCCGCGCCACCACCACCATGGCATCTATGGGCACACCTTTAGATAAAAAGTATTTTCCTGGAGGGGAAGAAAGGAACTTGTTCGGTCTCCTGGGGACTGGCTCCACAGCATCAGGAGTATCCCACACCTTTCGACTACCTAAATCCATCAGTTCGTCGAAAGGTGGCGACACCCAAGAGGCAGAAGGTTGAGACTCGAAAGCCTTCAGGTATGATGACTCCTCATCAGAAAGTGTGACAGTGGGCCAGCCGCACATCTATTTAAGGATCTCCAGGATGTTTACATAGCAGTCATCATCAGAGGATGACTTGGGGGACCCTTCCAACTCCTCGAGGTCAGTGTCAGATGCCAAAGACTCATCCTGGGGGTCAACATGCTTCCTCTTACAAGTCCTCTTCCGTGGGGGCTCCTCAGAAGGACATTCTGGGGAGGTCTCGGAAGAGTGGGAGCCACCAGCCAGTGGCACTTGAGGCTGGGGGGTCTCTGTTGCCGCTGGAGGGAGAAGGAGCTGAGACAGAAGTAGGTGCTATGGGGGGAGGGGGGGAAGAGTACCGGTACCTCTGGTAGGAGCTGACTAACAGGACAACACACTCATCATCTCAAAAACCAACATCTCCGGCTCCGAGGAGACCGAGGATGCTGTCCTCGCCAGAGCCAGTGGCTCTGAGATAGATACAGGGTCTGAACTCACCCTAGCCGACACACCAAGAGGAAGACTCCGTACCAAAGAAGTTCAGTTCCAAGCATCTCTGTTGGGGCCAACCGGAGAGCTTCCACCCCTGGACACTACAGATGGCACTGAAGTGTAGGAGCAGAACTCTGCTCTGAAATATCCACAATGGGGAGCTGGAGCCGAAGGTTTCACTGGTGGTACCAAGCACTCCGGCTCCGAAAGACCACCATGGCTCGGAGGAGGAATGAACACAGAGGGTTGAACGGGCTTGAGTGGCTCCGGAGCAGACTGGGTCGGAGCCAACAACAATTTAGACAAAGCAGATGATTTCAAAAGTCTCAGCACTACCCTCTCCATGTCTTCTTCCGATAAACTCTTGGAAAACCTGGATGACATAATAGGAGATCGAGATCTCGAACATACAGGAGACTGCACTAACAAGGAGACCGGTAGAGGGTCCATAGACTGGCTCCGAGAAGTAGTCTCAAGAGTCTCAGTGGTCAGCTCCGAAAAACTTGGAACCGACTCTGCAACAACAATGCCACTCTCAGTCAGCAACGAGGTCTGTGGAACCGATGAGACAGTTTTTGCAATTTTAAGAGGTGGCTCCTAGACACCAGCCAGTGCCAGGGAGCGCCTCTTGGCAGATTTTGACTTTCCTTTAGATTTAGAGAATGAAGAGGAACTAGACAAATCTTCCTCGAAGGAAGGTTTAAGAAGACCTTTTGAGAATTAACTTGTTCTTCCTTTCCTGCAACATCCTAGAACTAAATGCATGACAAAATAAACAGGTCTCCTGCAAATGGATGGCCCCTAAACAGTAAACGCAGTTACCGTGACCATCCGTTAAGGACATCTTTTGGGAGCACTTAACACATTTCTTGAAGCCGGATGGCTTATGCTCCTTACTCTCTTTAGAAATTCTGAATATCAGTACAACACACACGCACACAGAAAAGTAGAAGGAAGAGGACTAGGTCCTCTAATTTAAATGGGCCTAGCCCTGCAGAAAGGGAAGGATACCCCGGGCAAGAAGGGATAGAGTCTTCTAACTTAAATAGACCCAACAGTTATCAGGTAAGAATATCACACTTGCTGAACAGTAGTAGAACGAGAATAACACAAATTCAACTTTGTTAAGCACAAACAGAACGTATTTCTGTTAGCAAAACGATGCTAACAACAAGCTAATAAATTCTAACAGCAAGTGGAAAACTGCCAAAAACTATTAAACACACAGAATATTAGTGTGCAAAAAAGCTCCTACTCTAACCCAAAGGGAAACCCAGTACACGGGATACCAGAAGAAAGTAATGGCCAAAGCCCAAAAATGCATCAAATGGTGCAAATAGATGATAACTTTAATAACAATTACACTAACTAAATACTACAAATAGTAAAGAATTTAACTATATTGACTAAACAGTCAAGAAAACTTTGATAAAGTGAAAATATGCCAACACTTGGCCAGAGCCAAACAGAAGCACAACCGAACACGTCGTCGACACGGCAAATGAGATCTGGGGATTGTACTGGTGCACCATGGGATACCTACCTAGCTATGAGCCAACCAGAAGTCTTCCAGCTTGTAAATAGGCCGAGTCAGAGCCGAGGATCGGCTCGGATCTCATATGTAAAGAATGAAGGTGAGATAGGACTACTTAGCATCTAAATTTCTATCCAATGGAGAATTTAAAATCATATTTTTATTTCTGTGCGGAAGATTCTGAGAAAACAACCATGCAAACCTCCTCAAAACAGTAGCAGTGACCATAGCCTTTGAAGCATCAGTCATACACACTTTGTATACAATGAGTAGTGACTGGAACAATAGAAGAAATTAAATTATTTAAAGCAGATTTTTCCTCACAAGAAACTCCAAAAAAAATTCCTCATACTTTCACAATTAGTCAAACCAAACCTTAAAATATGAACCAGACAATTCAAAATTCTGAAAATCAAAGATGCAGAAGCTTATACTCCCCCCCCCCACCTCCCCTCCATAATTAACAATAATTTCCCCATCCTTATCAGAAACAGTAGTAGGATTGGAATGAACTAAGTGTTTAGCAGCAGAAAGATTAAAAAAAAGCTATAGCTGCTGGATCAGGTTTGGGAAGAGTACACAAAAACTTAAAAGATTAAGGAACATTATAAATCCTACCTGCCTTTTTATAAGCAGCTGGCTGAAAGTCAGGAAAATTGCAATCTAAAGCAGACAAAACTGGAGGAATGAGTGCAGGTTCTGCAAATTCCTTCTTTAACAGTGCTTAGTATTTTCTGAGTGACTGAAAAATCTCAGTGTTCTTCCACTGAAAACGCTAGCATATTCTAAATCAATGGCAGCCCCATGAGATGATGTTATGTTGATGTTGATGATGTTATCAGTATTATTAAAGGCTCTGTCTGAACCAACCCATAGTATATGTACGCTGCTTTACAATCATTTAAATAAACACCCTGAAGGCATACCTCTAACCTCTTAGCCCAAGAAATCTGGGCAAAGCCTAAAATTTGAGGGACAAAGGCCCAGAAATAGGGATAGATATTAAATTTTGCTGGTATAAACTTAGACAGATGCTAGAATCAAAGGATTTGTGTTCCCATGCATTTTCTGAAGGATATGAAGTCTGCAACTCTAAGGCATGTCATAACATACTGACTTTAATCCTCTGTGATTTTCCAGAAAACCACACATTTTATGAGAAACAGATCAAAAACATGAAGCAAAAATCTGGACATTCTACGAAAATCTGCACAATGTAGAAATATGTCTACAGGTCTTAATCAAAGCTGCTTTGGTGGGGTGGTCTACCATCTGTCTCACATTTACCAAAGTAAATGTAAAAAGTAGAGCCACTGGTGTGTAATGCACAACTCTGGCTTATGAGAGTCACTTCAGATAGCTGACAAAAACAGCAAAAACTGACCAGCCTAATACACCAAATGGAACCAGTAAAGGGAGAAGGAAGGCACAGAATGCTTCCCTTTCCCAACCTGCACCTGTCCCAGACTGAAACCACTTGAGTGTTTCAGGAAAGACTCACAGAAGCATACCAACACAGCAGAAGGTTGTCACCAACAGTGTTGTACACCTTTGATAAATCAAGAAATAAGGCACGTTCAAAACTGCCCTGACTCAGTTAGGTATTAGGAAATGTAGAAAGGTCAGAAAAGCTTTTCTGTTCCAAGGTCTGTGCAGAAACCATGTTGTGTTTTGGAGGTCGAGTTGCTGGAATGTAAGTGTTGAAGCAATAAGAAGATTTCTTCAGCAATTTAGCTATAGGGTGTAATAAAATCAGATGGCCTCCAACAACAGCGGAGAGCCAATGTTTAAACAAAGG